>NC_090664.1:26152215-26465215 GCF_013368605.1 Nyctibius grandis
AAAAGAGCACCCTCAATTTAGTCTTTTATTGACAAATTTTAAAACTCGTATCTGGAATTTGCAAATGTATTCCAAGTGTTACAAACCTTGATAAAGGATTATCAGCCCATCAGAGTATTTTTTGTTTTCTTGACTTAAGTAGGAGTCTCAACACATAACTGCTATACTGAGTTCCCCCCACCAGGTTTTAATATCTAGCTCTGTATCCTATCTCCCATGGTGGCCAATAGCAAATGCCCAGGGTAAGAGCATAAGAGGAGTGTAAAGAATATCTTTTCTCAAGGTCTACATATAAGTAGATGATGGTGGTAATCATCAGTCTTAGGTTTTGTAAGTTTATCATAAGGAGGGATAGACAGATTGGAAATGTAGCAATGCTCATGAGTTTGATCTGTCCTGGTATAAATCTGTGCAACAGAGAGGCTTGACAGGTGTCATTTGTGAGAAGTGTGTTCTGGCTTATAAAGTGGTGGGGCTGCTGTTTAGCTCACTCATTGCTGGGACTGTGTTTTCTTTGTTCAATAACTGTTTGGTAAGGATCTCTAAGTAGGTGCTGTGATTCTTTAGTAAAACAACAGAAACCTACCCAGCCTGAGTGTGTGGTTTGATGTGTTTTGCAAACATGGGCACTATAAGTTCACACAGCTGTAAAACTTGAGAATATCCTCCTGTGGCCTCCCACGCTCACAGATACTTACCTTAGATCTCTTCGAGGGGCAGGGGCCACCACCGAAGGAAGGTGGGCATGTCACTGAGTGGGATTTATTGAAATTAGGGCAGACATTCATATATTTTTATTTTTCCAGTGCCTGCAATCTTGAAGTGCAAGAAGCTGTTCATAAACCTTGTTGCTATTGAAGCCAGAAAGGATTCCTATAACTCAGCAAGATCCACTACTTCTGTTTTGGGTTTTTCTGTTGTTTTTTAAATGAAAAACCAAAGACTTTTCAAAACTAATATTTGAAAGGAAGTCAGGGAGGGAACGAGAAAACTGATTAAATATTTGATTTTCAAAGGCAGCTGTGTAGATTACAAACAATATTTGATAAATTAACAGAAAAAAATCAAACTTCACAATGAAAATACTTTCTGTTTTCCTGAGCTTTGTTTATATCATTTTGATGTAAATTTGAAGGACATAAATCCTCATGCTGCTATTCATCCAAGTACTAACACACATTTTAATATTTAAAAGTGTTTTAATTCTGAATTAATTTAATGGTATGAGTTGAAGAATTTTGCTCAGTTGGGAACCAAGTGTCGAGTTGTCATGAAGAGACAATATTAATTCTGTTTTTTCTTAAATATGGTTATATTGTCATGTCAAGTGAATTCTTATTCTCGACAATGTATTGTTTTTGGTATCACTGGGAATCATAGATGACTATTGTAACAACCTGGTAACATAAGATGAAGAAAAAGAACACGGCTGCTGGGATTTTTATATAGAAACATGTTTGTTCCTTCTTGGGTAAAGGCATAAGAGAATCAAGTAACTTCAGGAAAACACCTAATGCAGAAGGGAATATCTTTAACATTCTTTTGGAAATACAGCATTCAGGAAACAGCTATAAAGGTGGTTACTCCACATAAGTGTGCTATCCAGAGCAGATATTTTTGTTGTAAAATTTAAAGTAACAAATTACTTTAAAAGCAATGTGGTGGGTTGACCCTGGCTGGATGCCAGGTGCCCACCAAAGCTGCTCTATCACTCCTCTCCTCAGCTGGACAGAGGAGATAAAATGTATTGAAAGGCTCATGGGTTGAGATAAGGGCAGGGAGAGATCATTCAGCAATTACCGTCACGGGCAAAAGAGACTTGACTTGAGGAAATTAGTTTAATTTATTACCAATCAAATCAGAGTAGGATAATGGGAAATAAAACCAAATCTTAGAAACACCTTCCTGCCACCCCTCCCTTCTTCTCAGGCTCAGCTTCACTCCCTAATTCTCTGCCTCCTCCTCCTCAGCGGCGCAGGGCGACGGGCAAAAGGGCTTGTGGTCAGTTCATCACACATTGTCTCTGCTGCTCCTTCCTCCTCAAGGGAGGACTCCTCACTCTCTTCCCCTGCTCCACTGTGGGATCCCTCCCACAGGAGACAGTCCTTCATGAATTTCTCCAATGTGAGTCCTTCCCATGGGCTATGGTTGTTCATGAGCTGCTCCAGTGTGGGTCCCTTCCATGGGGTGCAGTCCTACAGGAACAGACTGCTCCAGCGTGAGTCCCCCATGGGGCTGCAAGTCCTGCCAGCAAACCTACTCCAGTGTGGGCTTCTCTCTCCATGGGTTCAAAAGTCCTGGCAGGAGCCTGCTCTGGTATGGGCTTCCCACAGGGTCACAGCCTCCTTCGAGCACATCGACCTGTTTAGGTGTGGGGTCCTCCTTGGGCTGCAGGTGGATATTTGCTCCTCCATGGACCTCCATGGGCTCCAGGGGGACAGCCTGCTTCACCATGGTCTTCACCACGGGCTGCAGGGGAATCTCTGCTCTGGCACCTGGATCACCTCTTCCCCCTCCTTCTTCACTGACCTTGTGGTCTGCAGAGTTGTTTCTCTCACATATTCTCACTCCTCTCTCTCAGCTGCTCTTGCACAGGTTTTTTTCCTCTTCTTAAATATGTTATCCTAGAGGTGCTACGACCATCACTGATGGGCTCAGCCTTGGCCAGCAGCGGGTTCCCCTTGGAGGCGGCTGGCATGGGCTCTATCAGACATGGGGGAAGCTTCTAGCAGGTTCTCACAGAAGCCACCCTTGTAGCCCTTCCCTGCTGCCAAAAGCTTGCCACGCAAACCCAATACAAGCAGACACTAACATCACTGAGTGAGGACGTTGAAGCTACTGTTCTGTACTCTTCAGAAAATTACTCTAAATGAATTCTTTGTCTACTTTTTAACAGATGTTATCACAGGGAACTATTCTCCTGAGAATTGGTTTTATCATTCTGTCCCTTACCTCTTTCGGACTACTGATGGAGAACAGGCAAGATAAAAAACACACTTCTTTTTTAATTCTCTCATTACACATTATTTATCATTATATGGAAATGTCAAGTGTGTCAAAAAGTATATTGATAAAGAAATATAGATACACTTGGACACATATGTTGCTGTCTGTTGAGTAGAAAATCATACCTGAATAGCGAGCACCTAAACCCACGAGTGTTCCCATAGCGATTAGTGTCTATATCTATATTGTTTCTTGCAGAAAAGTTATGGGACAGGCTACTCATGTCTCTCTCCTTGCTTACATTTTTTGGGTCCATATTTCTGTTTTTGGGACACTGTCAGGCCAGGGAGACCTGCAGGCTTTCCCAAGGCAGTTCAAGCTCAGACTGCAATCATATTGTGCCAGTCCTCTATAGCATGCCATAGGTGTCAGATACCCTGATGGTATATGAAAAGCACACAGTGTAGCTCAGAATAGACTCAAAATCATGTGAAGGATGGTGTGGACTTAAGACTAAATTTAATCAGTATGGATTCAAATCAAATTGGATCTTGAATACACCAGCCCACTAAGATGTACACAATGGAAGTAGTCTATATGGGCACCGTGACCCTACAGAAGATTAAATAGCAGATACAATTTCTTACAGAGGACCTATTTGCCCTGCCAGAACAGAAATGTGGAATAGAATCTTCCTTGGAGATTGAGGTGCCAGTTCCACTTTACACCTGCTGTTCATTATGTTTTCAGAAAGGAATACCTTTCACTTGTATGGCCTGAATAGTTTATTATTCAGGATAGGTAAAAATTTGTCCATATGCCAGAGATGTGTATAAGTTAGGGAGTTAATAATGTGAATTAGTAAAAATTTACAGAAATAGACTGATGAAAAGATTCTGAACTACTCATGTAGCAGTTTTCAGAATTTTGTTGTTGTAATTTTTGAGATCAAAAGACAATAGCTGTATATACATTTACATTTGTGTGAGCTCATATATAGTTTGTATGTATATTCTCACCCCCAGCAAATTCAGTGTTACAAGTCCATATAAGGTAGATACTATAAAAACTTAACTATAAGGTTGAGAAAGATGACTTGGTTTAAGTGCAGGACATCACAGACCATTTCTACATTCTCTTTTTCACTGAAGTTAACAAAGAAGAAAAGACTGGACATTAATCTGAATTACTTTCCATTTCTAGGCCCAAAGCAGGAATTTTGGAAATCATCCGCTGCTCAGTCTTCCTAGGTCTGTACAAACTTGGCCACTTAAGGAGTCAGTTTTCTTCCCTGGGCTATACATATGAGGTAAGACGTTTATTTTGAAATGGCTATACTGATGACCCTAGATTGTTTTATCTTTTTATAAAAAACAGAAACATTAAACATTTATATTTTGCTCCCTTATTTTTTATTATACTATTTGAGTAGAATATTGATATTTTTCTCATCTCTTTATTTCTCACTTTTTTTGATAAACTTGTAAGAAAATTATTGGGTTTTGCTACAGAGAGGCCAATTTACATTGAAAAAAGTCTGGAAAGTGTATATTTATCATTTGTTGCAAAAATAATAAATTAGTGGCTATATGCTTTGAAAGGAATAGCAGAAATATATTGCTGAATTTGAATTGGTTAACTTACCTTTCATGGGGCAAATCTGAAAATGCTTGGAGGCTGGAAGAGTCTTAAATATAAAGTGTTTTTTTTTCTGTACTTATACTGTACCTCAGAAACAGACTTCTGGCCATTGACAAAGTTAGCATACAGGACTAAATAGACCTTTGGTCTGATTAAGTATGTTTTCTTTTGTGTTCTTAGGACTTATTTTTATCCTGTTTGTGACTTTTGCTTTTTAATCTACCTTTTTCTTTTTTTCAGTACAGTTGGTATTTCATAATAACTCTTTTAATATTATCTGAATTAAATAATACTGAATCATTAATATGATTCTGATATGAATAACATTGCCAAGCTACCTAGTGCTGGTTACCAGCAAAGATAGTTATCAGCAAGGTTATGAACAGTTTGCTAGACTAGTAGAACTGTTATCAGGAAGATACCTTTTGGCTTAAAACCAGAAAAAATGAAATAAAGCAGTAGGGATTGAGACTCAAACTAAGTTCAAAATGGTTCCTTTGACTTGAAACATCTGCGAAATTTATAGCAACTTCCCTAATTGGAGGTTTCTGGTAATGACGCTGATTCTCCTGCTTTTCCAAGAGATCAGGCATTAAAAGAATGAAAAAATATTTTATGCTACTGTGGGTCTTTATTTTTTCCTTTTGTCTTTTTACCTGGGATAGGGAACAATAACTAACAGACAATATTTAAAGCTAGATAAATGCCACTAATCAAGAACTGTTTTGATTTTTTTCTCATACTATTACATTGTCAAAGTTTTGGAACTACACAGCTTCCTATTCTGCCATGAAGAAGAAAATAAAATGAAATCGTTCTTACTCTGTTCTTTACATGTATCTGGCGTTAAAATTTTAACTTCTTTGCCATCTCGAGTTCTTCCATACTGTACTTTCCTATCCTTTCTTCTGTTTAGTGTTTTTCCTTTATCCTTCATATTATACTTCTCCGTTACACTTTTTTAGTCCCTTGTTTGGCCATTTTTAACAAGAAACAGGAGTACCTTGCTCACATGTTTTTCTTTGAAAACATTGAAAGAATACCTGTCTTCCAGGTGAAAGACACCTGTCTTCCCAATTGTTTGCTCTCAGTGAGACCAGAATAGATAATGCTTCTGAGTAGTGCCAATATGTCAACACTAGAGACTTATATTTTATCATAAATCAACAAGTTTGTGATATTAATAGCTTCTGTGTTGTTTGTGATGAACTTCCAAGGGTCCCCCATTTTGATATAAATGATCCATTTGTGCTCTCAATGCATTATATGATTTATTGATTCATGGTAGGAGTGTTCTTAGGTGTGGTAATATTGCTATAATGGGATTATGATAAAATTCCGAGCAATAGGAATGAATGCATTATATCACGTATAAGAATTTCTCCTGACTTCATTTTTTTGAGTCTATAAATTATGCCTTTCAGGGCACTTACTTAGGGATGAAGAAAAATAGGCTGCAAGAGGCATGACGTTACTACTCCATGTATCTAGAATTTAACAAATAATTCTGACACAACATTCTTAAATTAATGGTGCACATTGCAGTAGAGAAGTGCAAGACTGATTTTGCCATACAGCATGTTGAATCATTAGTAAAAAAGTATGTGACTCCTGTCTATACATGTTGTTTTTTTCTGTGACTGTTTCATATGTTCATATTTCTTATGAATATTTTAGGACCAGTAGATAAGATTTCGGAAGTAAATATCCTTGCAATACTCTTTGCAGGGTACTCCAACCAGTAAAAATAGGTGATTTAAACTGAAAATGATTGCATTTGGCTTATAGGAAGGCCTGAGGATTATCAGAACTGCTGCATGGGAGGAAGGCCTTCTGGGTGAAAACTAGAAGGAAAATACAGAAGAAATGAGAGAAAACTAGGGGAGCAGTGAGAGAGGAGAGGAGAGGAAACAAGGAGCGAGCCTTTCCCATTTTGCCATTACATTATCTCAGTGGGTGTGAAAAAAGCAGCTAAAGATTGCAATTCCAGCAGCAGGAGCAATCCTGCCCTCTGGCTCCAGCCCCTTACCCTCGCTGCCCAGCTAATTGGGTTGGCCAGCTGGCCTGACTAATGCAGCCAAAGATTTTTATTCAGATAAGTGAGTTGATGCAACTTGCTGTGGAGAAAGAAAGATTCCTAATGCTGAAGCTCAGGGAAGGTGGAAGTAATATGAAGCTGGAGGTGTGTAAGAAAGAAGGACTTCTGCTTTTGCTAAAGCTGCAATCTTAATATGGTTGTTAACTGTGTCCACACTGTAGTAAGTACAACGTTGTGTCTATTGATATGTTGAAGTTGTGTGTTACCAGACTTGGTTCCATATGAAAACTATGTTATTTTTCTGGTTATTTAAAGGTATTGTTCTCTGCTATTGTATTTGAAGTTCTTCCAAGATATACTCCTGGGGATTCTCTCCTGCTGTCCTTTCCTTTTCCAAACCAGACAATAATTTGAAGTTCTGAGTTAGAAAAGTGACCTTTTTTTTTCTTATGGGAGGTGGAACAATACACCTTTCTCAGCATTCATTTTTTTGTTCCTTGTGCTGTATGTATTTCATATGGAGGGTTAGTTGAAAGAAGCAGGGTTTTTTTTGTGATTTTTTTTTTTTTTTAAGAAAAAAAAGTAGTGATGTTTGAGGAAATTTTTAAATCTTAAGAAAATTGTTTCTTGGGTGGAGGTTACTGAAAACCTTGATGATAGGGGCAGAGATACTATATTTGACTGGTTATAGACAATAAACTGAGGAGATAATGTGTTTCTGCTTGAGGATCTGTGCAGCCACATCTATACTAGTTAATTTTCTTTAGGCTGATTACTTCATGCCTGTGTAATGTGGTGATCATGTGTATTACTAAAGCCAAATCATTTTCTGTCAGACTGGGCCTGGAGTCTCCTAGCCACTTGGAGGCAGCAGAAAACATTGCTTGTATGTTCAGTTATGTGACAGTTCAACAGGCACGATATGTAAAAATAAATCTGTGATGATGGTGCAGCTCTTCAAAGTGTTTCCATCCAACTGCTCTGGTTTGGCATCCTCCAGCATATTCCATGAGCTGATTTTGGTCAAGCACTGGCTGTTATTTGACAGTAGTACTAATGAGGAGCAAATAGAAATGAGAGCCCTTGACGTGTTGTTGGAACTCATCTTAAATACTTTCACTAGCTCTCATAGTGGCTACAACTCAGTACTGAGACTCTTAAACTAAGGGGCTAAGAGTGGGGAAGCTGGAGGAGGAAATACAGATGTCTGTCTTGATGTGCTTGTGTATCTTTTACCATTGTTTCAGCTAAGGCATTGTATCTGAGAGTAAATCTCTTCACCTAGACTCTTCTTGCACTGCAACTTCCTGGGTTGCCTGGCTATGAAAGCATGGGCAGATGGTATTAAATTACATATAGGAAGGACAAAAATCTAAGACAACTTTCATTGGGGAAAAGAGAAAAAAAGAGAGGTTGTATACACGTGTGACATTTGAACCGAAGAGCTTGTTTTCTTTTCTGTTTTACATGTGCATGTGGTACATTAGAAATATAACCAACTTTGGAAGATATACAAAATCTTGTGCTGCAGGGTATAATTCAACCCTTAACTAATGAAGGCAGAAATGAACTTCATTGGGGTCAAATTGTTTATTTACTTCTCCAGAGTATCTAAACTTGGTAGATGCAGCTGTTCCAAACACTTCTGGAGACAGTATTCTGTACGAGCTGGACTGTTTCTCTGATCTTTGATGCAATTCTGGTATTTCTTATGAGTGTGTCAGCTAATTTGTCTGGATAAAATATATAATATCTCTTTATTAAAGAACTGATTTGCACTGTATTCTATGTTCCACAGCAGTCCCTCTTGATGTGATATATTACCACAGTACTTATTTCTCCTTTCATCATACAAAGACTTGCTGTTACCTCACTTGTTTCTTAATGTAATTTACCAGCATTGGAATACTGACTTATGAGTACTGACTTAAACCAAACATTTACTCGTAAGAACTTATTTCCACATCAACGATAGTTTTCTGCTCTGTAGCATTTTTTTCTTGGTCCCTCGTTATGATCATCTGTGCCACATTTCAAAGATCAGCATATCCCATATTTGGTTTCCATTAAGGTGAAAGCTCCATGCTCCGTGCTATGATTTACGACCTCAGCATTTATGCAGTCTCTGTGCCCTAACTAGATTGGCTGGTGTATTTGAAATGTATTTTAGAAATGAAGCTGAGGATGGAAGGAAACTCTACTGCCTTATGATAAAAAGCCTTGTCAACACACATGGAATTAAACAAACACAAGTTGTAATCTGTATTTTCTATGTTAGCTTCATTCAGAAAAGTCTGCTATACCACGCAGTGTAGCCCAGGGACTGGACTTTTAATACTCTTGACAACTGCCCTAAGGGGAATAAGGTCCCTTAGAAAAAGTCACAGTAAAATCTGGCAGTAGATTAAGTTAGTTTCCACTTAGGTGTGACAGCAGAGTCATTACTGATTTTAGACTTAGCCAGTTTGAGAGTCGGCTTCACCACCATCGACTAAAGACTATGATGTATAGTTCCAGATGCTCTGGCCAATTGACCGTAAAATTGCTCTGCATTTCTGGCAGTGCAGCCAAGCTGGAACTTTTAAAATCTCCACTCCCTGAGCTCAACACCCTCCCCGCTCTGCTTAAAAGCTGCTCATTATTCTTCTTCTGCCCGCTGATCTTAGCAAAAGAAAAACTTCTGGAATCAATTAGAAGTGCCTGCACTTGATGAGATTTGCACGTGAGTTTGGAATTGTGAGGCTTTGATAGTGTCAGCCAACAGCTGCAGTTTCAGGTGGTAAAACGAGGGAAGGAATTTTCCAGGGTTTATTTACAATCATAAAATAAAACAAAA
This sequence comes from Nyctibius grandis, assembly GCF_013368605.1. Classification (NCBI taxonomy): domain Eukaryota; kingdom Metazoa; phylum Chordata; class Aves; order Nyctibiiformes; family Nyctibiidae; genus Nyctibius; species Nyctibius grandis. The sequence goes on from NC_090664.1 coordinate 26,161,677, forward strand.
ATCAAGTCAAGTTGGAAACCATCTAATGTGTTATTAAAATGAAGCCTGAATTGAGTTATATATTTATTTTGTCTGAAAAAAGTGAACTGGTGGTTTGTTATCAGGATCTTTTCAATTACCTTGCGATTATTAGGCTGTATAGAGTGGTTGTAATAAAATGCAAGCTATGGTCTGCTTGCTATAGTTTTAACTATGAAAGAGGCATCTGCTGTTACTTTTGTCACTTTAATTGCTTGACAAGACAAGCAGGTAGTCATACTTAATAGAAATCAGAAGCATGCAGTCAAAGATGAAGCAAAGGTGGTACTCTGAAGACAGAAAATACATATTCACGTATACTGTCTGAAATTCTGTGATTTGTTCTGTCAACGCTCACATAGATAGTTGTAAAGTTTATTTTCTGACCCTTCTTAGCCCAAAGCAGTTGTGGTTGGCTTGTATCTGTATGCAATGTTTGCAATTTTAAAGATAACAGCCATGCCAAATGATGTTATTAATGTTCACTTATACATTTGAGGGTGTCTTTGTAAAAATGAAACGGTGTTATTTCACACACTTTGTTACTAATTGCACACTGGTTTGGTTCATAAGTCAAAGCATAATTATTCTAAAAGCCAGTAATGCTATAAACCCCACCGAACTGCATTCTTTTCTACATCGTAATAACACGTGGGTAATAATAGAAATCTCCATACCAGTGAATCGCTTTACTGATTTTAATCCCTGGTGACAACTGGGATACTCCACATGGGTAGATGTTTCTGTCTGTGTATTTGCAGTTCCAGTTCTAGGGTATTAACTGAAATTTTTTTTGCTAATGCACAAATACATATATTTGTTTCATACCTCAATTTCTTCTGCAGAGGTAGTACTGTTAGGAAAACTAATCTGCAGAGTAATTTTAATTTTTCCCATTAAAGAGCTTAAAAAAGTACTTCCAGTGAAGGAACGCTCAGAGAATACCTTGTTTGCAGTATTAGTCATCTGTGTAAGCACAGAGGCACCTCTGCATCACAACACAAGCAGCACTGGCGTACACTGGAGTGAGAGGTAGGCATACAGACAGACCCTGTGCTGTTTGGATTCTGTAGGTGAGATGCAAAAGCAGTCGGAGCAGACTCGTGTTTCCTGTGCTTGACAGAGCCAGTGCTTACTGATCAGTTTACACTCTTATACATCTCACATTCAAAGTTGATTTAAAGGTATAGCATAAAGCACATTGCCCTTGCCTTTGACTCAGAGATTGCAATATGAGTGATTGCTGTGTCCTGAATGAAAGACACTGGCTTGCTGAGATTTCCCATCCATTCCCACCTCAGTGCGGGGAGCCTTCCAGCCTCGCCGTGCCCGGCTGGTGCGCGTGTGTGCTAGGTGGCTGTCTTTACCCTATCAAGCTCACCTGTGTGTATGTGTTTATTAGGACAACCTGATATATAAAATTAGTAGACTTCTTTCCAAAATCAGATAGTCTGCCACCAAAACTATTGCAACTGGCAGGTGGGAATGGTCCTAATCTTAAGGAGAGGAGAGCTGCATCTGTGTTCCCAAGACCATGAAAGCAGATGGCTTAGTTTGAATTTTATCCTCAACATGACAGGCAGAGGGATTGAATTAGCTTTTAGGAGATGACAGCTTTAATTAAGCCAACTATTTCTGATGTGGAATAAATCTGGGTTTGGCAGATACAAGGTGACCACAAAGAACCAGCCTAGCATTTAAAGCATTTTGGCTATTTTTGTCTCACAAGACTTAAATAGAGAAAATTCAAATGTGAAAAAGACATGCAGTCCAGGGTTACCCAATTGATACGTCTTGCAAGGGAGATGGAGGTACAAGATTCTCTTCCCATAAATATCCCTTCCCACTTCTGTGACAGTGAGCAGAACATAGTAGCTGTGAAAACGTAGCATTTCTGACATAGAATGGCTGTGTAGGACACAGAATTTGGCTGTAACGTAGGCCATTGAAAAGCCAAATCAATACTTGTATTTAGGAAAGTAGAAATTAACTCAAAATATTCTATAATATATATTATTAGAACTGATGATTGAAAAAAAAGGTCTTTTGCACAGTCTATTTTTTCAGAAGCTTCTTATGAATAACAAAGAAGAAAAAGCACACTAAAAGTCAAGCCTCTGTTTTTTTACTAGCAGCACTTGACATAACCACAGAGACTGAAAACTAGTTCATGACATCTGGGCAATTGCATGCTAAATTCTAACCAGGCAGTGCCTCTTGTCTAAAGTGGGCAATAGATCAATAAGATAAAATCAAACCATTATCTGTGCTGTGATTTTTTTTTTTTTTTTTTTTTTTTTTTTTTATTACTGCCTTATTATATCATTCCTTTGTATGAGTTCTGTTTTCTATGACGCTTAGAGGCAGGGAATATAGAGAAAGCAACAATGCTATATTTGTTTTTATATTTGAGTATTACGCAAAGTAGAGAGAATGTTTTAAAATTTCCTTCTTCTGACAATGCCAAATAAAAATTGCCTGATGAAAGAAGATTAGCAAATGCTATGTTTAACGATTGATTCCCAAATGCAGAACACACAAAACACTTTGTATGTTTAAAAGTTAGAAATAGGTGTTATGGGAAAGAAGTATACATAATTCTCTAGTTATCACTTAAAACTAAGGCAAAATAATGCAGCAACCCCCTATGGAGTCTGGGAGTGATCACATCTGTCCTGACAGAAATAGTTTGGTTTCTCTTCATGTGGAGCCCATGAAATGCCTGGAATAGGTTGTTTATTTTGCTCATTGGAAGCTAATACAGAGTTGAAAATGCCTGGGTTTAGTTTGAACATTTTGGATTTTATGGAGAAAAGGATGCTATATTTTTTCCTTAGCTATTACCTGAATTCATTGCACATCTTCATGAGACTATAAATCTCAAGATACATTTATTTCTTCTCTTGTTGGTTTCATGTAAGTTGACTACAAAGAACAGTCAGATATGAGGAAACAGTTAAAAGTGGTAGTTAAGTACAATGTTAAGAAACAGAATCTGGCCATTAACTGCATTGTTTTATATCTACATGTCTCCATACCCATCTCCATTTTCCTCTGTCTGTGAACAGTCTAGTTAGTTAGATTATAACATCTTAGGGCAGATACCTGTCTTTGTGCATACATAAAGGGCCTACATCACTTCTGTGCACTGTGTAAACAGTGAATAGAGCTGCCATCATCCCAGTTAAATTCCTAGTTATTTCTTGTTCCTGACTTTCAAGTGAAGCCTATTAAACAGTTGCCTTGTTTAGAAAACTGAGGGGTTTAAGTATGCATATTTGTTTAAGTTCTCTGTTGTCTTAAGCTGAATATGTTCTAGCACAGTACAAGATCCATTCAGGAGTCTAATTCTAATATCTTGTTGGGCCATCTTTGCTTTTGTTGAAAGTGTTGGCCTAAACCAAGTTCATTCCAAATGTATCCTACATACTACAGGTATGGATGGTAATTAGCTTCTGGGGTTATTTGGGCCTTATTAAAATACATCATCAGACCATGAAACATGTAAAAAAAGCAGGAATTCAACTGTCAGACTTGTAAATGGGCCCAAAAAATGTGTTACCAAGATATCAACTGAGAAGATCTTAATAAGTTTTAAAAAGTAGGGTATAACTGGATAGAATTTGCCATGCCCTCTAGATAGAAGTCTAAAATGTGCAGTTGGATGAAAAAAACTGGCATATACTTTTGTATGTTTTTATTTTAAAAAACACTGAAAAATATTTGAGACTTCTAAATAAGAGTCCAATTTTTAACTCTTCCTTTCTCCCTCTCCTCCCTTTTATTACTTTTGATTTTTTCTTTCTATGTGTGAAAAAGTAAAAGATAATAAAAGGAAATGCAGAGGATTAATATGAGGACTCACACAGAGGAATTAATTTAAAAATTTGAAAAATAAAAAGCAAAAAAAAAAATTACTCATGGGGAATTTCCAAAAGGAACAATTTTAAGCAGTTTTAGCAATTGTGTATTTGTATCCTAGGCCAAGATTTCTGATCAAATCTATTATGCTCCAGACAGACTTATTCATACCATTTTATGGCCCTCTGTTGGTAGCTACACAGTAGTGAACCTATTTTGTCCTATCAATGTGCCAAATATTTGAATTTGTCAATAAAGACTCACAGCTCTGCTGAAATGCTCAAACTGGCATTGCTCAATGTGCTCTGCTCCATTGCCTCCAGTAATAGAGCGAGCTGTAGGAAAACTTTGTTTTCTGTTTCGCTAACCAAATCAAAATAAAATAAAATCTACCAAAAAAAACCCCAAACCAAAAACCTGTTAGGCTTTTTTCCCCACCATTACAATATAAATTAGTCAAATGTCAGAAGAAAGTTTTGCTTCAGGCAATACTATCTCATTCAAACTTCTCCGTTTAAGGAATCTCCATTTCTAGGAATAAAAAGACCTCAACTTGCCCTAAGTTCATTAATCTTGAAATGACACATTTCAAGAAATAAATTGTTTGGTAAAGTTGTCCAGTCTCTACTTCCCAGAGTAAAGAGAGATTAGTGAGTGTTTCATCTGAGTGGCTATATGAGAACCTTGCTGCTGGAAGAAGCTGTCCGTTAGCAGAGGGAAGCTGGATATTTAAAAAGCAAACAATGTCAATTTTTAACACAGTCCTTGGTGTTGGTAGAATATTAGGGTCTGAGATTCAGAGCAGCTTTATCACACCATGATTTTTCTGTCATTATACATTACTCAAAGGTAGCTGACTTGAAACAGATAATTTTAGAGTAAGAAATTCTCAGTAGAGGCTCCATGAAGATCTTAAAAAAACCCTTCCATAGCTTGAAGGAGAGTTGGGTTCATCTATGTTGGGGGGGGAAGGGAACATCTCTGTTTTACATGTATATGTGGTGTATAGCTATCAGTGAATTATGTCAAAGAACAAGAAATAAATTTAAATGATAGCACAGTATATTCTTCTATAACTTTATTTCCCACTGTAATGTCAATTTATACAGTGTTACTCTGATTAAGAACAGTGATAGAACAAATACAGTTTTATAGCCTTAATTTTTATATAAATTAATGCCATCTTAACTTGATGTTTTTGAGTATCTTATTGGACTATTTATCACCTTCTAAGTATTTCCTAATTTCTGCCAAGTTCTTATAAGAAGTCGCAATCCACTAGATGAACCAAATCTGCTCCTTCCAGTGATGTAAAACTCACAGTTCCACTCCTGGCTAGTGAAGAGTTAAGAAAGAGGAAAACAGGATCTTTAGTGGATCCAGGTTTATTTTTTTGGCTTTGTAAACTCTGTGGCTTTCAGAACTTATTAGCATCAAATAAAAATCAAAAGCATCAGATTGCAAAACTAACAAAAATAATAGCCGTGAAAGCAGCATGCAACCAACACTGGTCCTTTTTTTCTGGACAGTCCACATAAAATCTGCCCAACCAACTAATTTACATCCTCTGTTGTTTTATTTTGATCTTTGTGTAGATCAAATTATGTGGTCTTCACTATTTTATTTTGCTTTGTAATGTGCAGTAATCTGTACTATTAAACTCTACACAAAAGCATATTGCAACTGTAAAATCTGCATGTGTTAGACTGTGCGTATTTGGATATATATGCCAATAATTTCAGAGAACCCATAATACATTTGACAGAGGCGATTCTGATTTTCAGAACTCCGTGTGTGGACAAATGTTTGCCTCTTGGCTTTGACAGTGTCTTTAGAATGCAAATTATCTTTGGAAAATTGTGGTTGAAAGAGAACCTTGTTGTCAGCTTAATTGCTAAGAAACTGAAGCTCTGCTTAATACTTTTTGGAACAGATAAAGGTAGGTCTTCTGCTGAATGTCTAGCTGTTTGAAGGAAAGCTCAGCTAAGATAGGTCACACTTTTGCCTTCAGTCCAAGGTGGAGTCTTCTTTGGGGGAAGGACTTGGAAACTGGTGATGGCAAAGTGTGTTATCAAATGAAACATTATTCTTGCTGGACAGAGTATGCATATGCAAATATTAGCCAGGTTAAAAGTGGAGTGGAAGGAAACAGCGCTGGGGGGAAGGCAGACGTGACAGACCCTCTCCAGTCCATACAGGGCACAGCTGGTCCAAAGGGTACTTGTAATGATCTGAGAGAGAGTTAGGGTAAGGATGAAAAGTAGGGAGGATCTGTACATTCTCCCAAACTCCTTCTATTACTTCCTTTGTAAAGGAGCTGAATGATAAGAAATTGCCTCTGTGATCCCACCCCTTCAATACTGTAAAATTCAAAGTTTACAGGGAGAGTGGGAAATGAGAGAAGAGCCTTGGGTTTATACAGCATTATCTGCATAACATATTACATCCTTCCAGCCTGGCTGCCCTGATTTCTAAAGTATTTAGTCATGTCCTTGCAGATAGATTATCTCTTTGTAGTTTGGGGACAAGGTCGAGGAACCATGGTTGGATATACTATAGGCACATGCTAATCTTATTTCCCCAGTGCTCATGGGTTCTTGAATCAGTGATTTAAGCTTAAATGTAGTGCTGAATTGCTCTTTTGTCCCAAACTGCAGAGGAGACATTGCTATTGTTCATATTGATTAGTAGAAGTTTTCTCCCTTAAAATTTATGTGAAGTCATCAAAACTGCAGGTTCAGCTAATGTACTAATGCCAGGCAAGAATGCTATATGACTTTTCTCCACCATCGTTTCCCTATTATGGTTAATGCAGTCCATCTTGCTGAAATGAAAAAGCTATTGCCAGTACACCTCTTAAATTATTCTCAAGCTGCCAGCTGTGCCATTTGACTTTGATCCTTTCTTTCATGGTAATTGTCATGCTGAAATGTAAAACTAAAATATATTCTGCGCCAAGTGCCACCTTTTCATATTGTCGAAGGATATTCGTCTTCATGGGATTTCTGCAGATTTCACGTGCTATTAATAGTCTTCTCTATGTGCTATTGCTGCCATCAAGTGTAATTATATAATTATGCATGTGTAACTATTCATGTACAGTAATTTTTAAGGAATGACAGCTCTCTGGAGCTCACTCTCAGCCAGCATTTTCACACTGCTTATCTTAAAAATAACACTTAGTATTACATGAAACGCATGAAACACATCATTTTATTTTAATGGGAGTTAAAAAATTGAAAAATTCTGATTGAATATGCACTTTGAAGTATGTCGCTGAACAGAAGAATAGATTACTTAGTTATTAGATGAAATTTGGTAGTTTAGTGACTTGCTTTCCTATTTTGTTTTGCTCTCATTAAGATAATTGAGAAAAACTGTGAAATCATCAATGTAAATAAATCCCTTCATTAACACAATTATATTCACCTTACAGGTGTTATTACATGCTAAGAAAAACAGTTCTAAAATATTTTTCTGGCCAATCTGTTTTAAAAAATGCTTTCCAAATATGAAAATTGATATTATTTCTAATTCAAAATATGTAGAGAGGAAAATACTTTTCAACTGTTTATTTAGTGCTTTAGGGATCTCATTGTTAACATTTGGGTGTTTTTGACCTTTGCTGTATTAAGGAGGTCCTGAAGCACCTTGCTGTCCATTCACTCTACAGCAGCAAATCAGTATTCTAATGCACTAATGAGAGGCTGGACTGCAAGTAGCAAGATACTTCATCATTACAACCACTGTTTGCAATGTGCTACTTAAGAGTAAATATTTCCTTTATTAACTCTGAAGTCAAGCTAGTTGGCATCCAGGTATTCTAACAGTTGTTCAGGGTGCTGTCAAGTCCCAGAACAAAATGATAGTCCTGCTCCCAGGCACATACAGTGTAAACATGAGATAAAAGGCAGCAGGTGAATGTGGACAAGTATTAGGACCACTGGAGGAGAAATCACAAGTACTTCTATGAAAACTGAGCATATTGATAATGGGAGCTAACAGAATTAGCTCAGGGAACAGACAGAGATGCTGAAAAGATCCTTTAAATGTTGAAAATTAACTTACTTTTCAAAAGGGAGCCAAAGAAAATGTGCATAGAGAGGAAAGACATATCCAAAGACATATCCAAAGACAACAGCCTAAGACACACATTTATTTCAGGAGCATTCTGAGTGGACATCAGTGAGGTATAAAGGTTTTGGCAAAGAGAGTTGCTGTATCAGAGATATGAGAAGACATGAGAAGATATGAAATGAGGATCCTAGATGCATGAATGAATAAGACTATCTCAGGTATGTTGTTAGGAAAGAATCTGCACATGTGGGTATGGCGAATCTCAGGAGAGACGGGAATCGAAGATGATATCTAAACAGTGATAATCATATCTAGAATTATAGGGAAAGAAGGAAGCAAAATTTATTTGGAAACAGGAGACAAATAATTTAAACTATATTTAACCTAAGCTGACTATCAGTCACATAATGTTGGGAAGGCTGCAATTTAGTTGGTGAGGGGAAGGCAACGAGACTGGGAGAAGAGAATGGGATCTGCCTAGACATGATAGAATTTGTGCTGGGGGTAATATTATCTAGAGGAGTACAAAAGCAGAACAAGGACAGACTTTGCACAAAAACTTGGTGTATCTGAGATGTACATAATGGCATAAAAAGTTGATGTATATACTGAGCCCTACATAATGGCATAAAATAAACTTTATTTATACAATATCTACACAATAGATCTTTTGAGTAAAAAAAATGTTAGAATATCTGTTATTTAAAGAAAAATATCCAAATATATAACAGATGAATAGATTTATCTTTGAGTTCATGGTGGTGAGCTTCAAATAACAAGTGCTAGTGAGACATAAGGATGCTGGAAGACTTTGATGGGAAGAGACGAGGAAGAATAAACTGATGAAGTTGTGTGAAAGGATGTTATAGAAGGAAAGGAAGAAGAGGAAAGCAACATGATTGGTCAGGTAAATGGGAAAATGTTATGGAAAAAAAATATTGCTAAATGGTATTGCTATCACGTTTCTAGGAATCAAATGTTAATAGCTATTCGCTGGATTGTTCTCATGTAGGTGAAAATAGTGGTAAAATTAAAGTGAAAATTAAATCAACACAACTACTGCTTGAGAAGTTTCTTAACAGCAAGTTTGGTGCAATTTTGAAAAAGTAAATAGCATTCTGAAGTGAGATAATCTGAGTTGATGGGCTTTTTCTAAACAAGAGAGAATGAAGATGTATAGGCAGACATTTATGGTGAAAGTGGTACACATTCCCTTCTAAAATGTTTTTATTTTTTTAACAACTGTAACCCAGTGCATGATTTGGGACAATTCTGGAGGATCTACTATGCCTGAGGGAATGGCTCTAAAGTTTCACTCTGAGAAATACAGAGATAGTATTATTTTTTGCATTAATTTAATATAGGCATACATTTTCAGAAGTAGAAGACCTTACACATTGACTTAGATTTAAGTGGATTATAGAACCCAGCTGAAGTGATTAGCTTCTTGAAAACCCATGCAGTAAGAAAAGACTTAGATGATTATAACATCTACTGTGAAGTTTCGCATGTGATATTACTATTTAAAATAGCCATAGTACATACTTTGTATGTAAGTGAAAAACATAACTTGCAAATGTTTGCATCTGACAGTGATCTATTTTAAGTAAAAGAAGAATATTGCTTAGGTGCTAGTGAGCAGTGTGAATATTGTGATTGGCTACTGCACAGAAACTTGCAGACAGGTAATATGTGTAGAGCAAATGAATTGCTACTGTGTAAGTTTAAAACTGTAGATGCACAAGCTAAAATAATATTTACCTATACATGGTATAATGAATCTTTATTGGCAACTGGTATTCACAGACTATTTGAAAGGTGGTATTGGCCAGACACAAGTTATTTGGCAGAGATCTTGCCTAGTATATATTTGCAGAGCCTGTCTGAATAAGGATGCTGGCAGGTTTACCCTGATTTCTATTCCAGGTGACAAATTTCTATCCAAGCATATGAGTGATCAAGTATTTTCCACTGGAATCTGGGCACTGTAAAATTTCTGAAGCTGAGTAGAAAAATTAGGATTTGCTTAAACTATAATAGCCTCTGCATACCAGTGTGACGGCAAAATATTTCCACTTGGACAACATCAGGGCGAACTGCAATGAATTGAACTAAACATTTTTCAGGAAGACTGATGGTATTTTGTTGCCACTTGTCAATGGCATCTTCTCTTAACCTAGAAGCTGTGATCACCATAGTCTTCAGTTAATTTCTGCGTGAAAATTAAGCAACAGCAATGGAAAGTACCAGTGCACTAACTTTATCTACCAAAGCAAAGAACTCGGTCCAAACCAGATGAAAGCTATACCATAACCACATTAGCTTATTTTTTTCCAATGCAAAGCCAATTAAGAAATAGAATGGTTTCCACTAGTTTATTTGTCTTTCCTGGAGCAATTACAATTGCTAAACTTTCCTAAACTATACAAATGTGGAGTCTCCCCTTGTGACAGGTTGTTTAAATTTATAACTAAAGCTAGCATTTCCATCTCCAATAAAAGCCAAACAGACATTTAATTATGGTGTGTGACATTTCTGACTAAAATAGAGCCAACAGAGCCCGTCAGACAGCCCTCATTGTTCATGAATTTTGAACAAATTGGGGATCTGTGAATTTACAGCCAGGTTTTTCTCTACTATTGTTTAAAATAGCACACATGGAAAACACGCCATGGGTGTGTTGTAATTCAGGTTTAATGATGTAACACTTGGTTTCAGTCAGTTGTTGGAGGATTGCAGTAACACTGGTTTAGTGCTTCAGACATTGCATGTTCCTTAGCAATTATAGTCCAGCTTTCAATAATGGCTGTTGGCGGGATATCCACAAGTGAAGTCATAGCAATTTTGAAAAAAGAGCTAATAAAAATACACCTGCTTTGTAGTGGAAAACAAGCCTTTAATATCTTTGCTTTGAAGTTGAGTGAAGCCCACAGCATTAACTAACAGATACCAGTATTATGATGCAGTAATCCACTCCCCCAGGGGAAATCACGGGATTGAAGTATGAAAGGCTACTATTTTCTAGTCACATATTTTTTTAGTCACTGTAACATCATGAAGGAAGAATGGGAATAACAAGGTGATAATAAAAACTGGAAGGGGTGTTAGCTGTAAAGTCAGGAATATCCAAAGCCATCACAAACCATAATTCAGGGATGCCACAACTTAAGTGATGTATAATGATTCAGTTGTTAGTTTTAATACAATTCCTTATTTAAATACATCCAAATTCACTTTTTGTTAGAACAATATATGGAATATTAAAACAAGGTTTAAGAAAAAGAATAAGAATTTTTTTTTTCACGCAACTTCTCCGCTTTCTGTACTGCATTGGTTTAGGTTTTGACATTTTTCACAGCCACTGAATATTAATAATCCTCAGTTGGTTTTCTTCACCAGAATATCTAGGGTGGATTCCTTTTGTCCTTTTGTTAAATTCTCTTTTATATTCTCTCCTGATATACTTCATATGTTTTGAATTTTTTTTCATTTTAGGAAGCATGTGTGGTTATGTCCTTGTGGCACATACAGTCAAGTTATGTGTCTTTCCAGGGCAGTCCATAATGCAGTAGTTATATGCAGTTATAAACTTCTGTGTGGAAGAAGTGTAACAAAATATATTTACAATAAAAATGGTGGGAAAAAATCCAACCTCTTTAACTACTTCTAAAATGAGAATAGGAACTTGGAAGATCCAGTCCTGCCTATTGCTAAATTAGTGACTGCTTAGGCAAATGACAGAATCTTTCTTTGTGTTGGTTTAACTAAGTGGAAAAGGCATTCAAGAATGCCCACATTATAATGAGTTTATTAGGTATGATTACTGTGTTTGTAAAGAGCCTGTAGAACTACACTATGAAAGGCCTTAAGCAATTGGGAGTTACGCTGTTGAAGGAAACACGGTTCCCTATGTTCTTGGTTTTTCTTCTGCACAAAACTTTGCTGTCTGTTGTGGCACACTTCTCCCATCACAGAGACGATTATACTTGTCTTACTATAGAGAACATGCCTGAAGAAATTTTAAGCCAGGAATGTATAATTAGAGCTCAACTTAGGCTCACAGTTATTCAGTGTGATATATTATGTAGTTATTCTGCAATCACTGGTGTTGCAATTAAGATCCAAACTGCAAAAAAAAAATTTGTGGGTATATACACAAATGGGCCTCTTATCATAGTTGGAGGGAAACAGAAAATAAAATGATTGGTATATTCTAGCACAACAAGATTAATCTGGAAATTGACAGAGCTACTTCCATTTTAATCACTAGATATAATTTATGAAAAAAATATCTAAAACATTTTGATCAAGAATTTCCCGCAACCCAAAGCAGCTCAAGAACCCACAGGATACAAATCCTACCATTAGACCTTCAGTTTCAGCTGTGTTGGAGCCTCCTCTTCTTAAAATAACCAGAATTTGAACTGTATACCTTCAGAGCTGCATGCTGCTTCTCTCATCCTCATCCTCACCCCCACCAACATAGTAGGGTCCTGTAAGTGGAGAGGTGAAAGATAAAGGGCGCTTAACCCCATGCTGGCCTGATCAAACACCGTTCCTTGCTAACACATGAAGAAGCATTCATCAAAGGAATATCACTTGAGTATGATCCTACAAAGACATGCCCACATTCTTAACTTCACGTCGATGGGACTATTTAGGTGCATGAAGTTAAGCATGTGTTTTAAATCTTTGCTGCATTGTAGTCTGTATTTTTCCTTTCCACTAACCTGAGCCTTTACATAAGGCAGTTACCTTACTGGTCTGAAACGCTGAAAATTCTCTCTGCCTATGGAGAAGATTTTATATGTCTGAATTCACTTATTGATCTTCCCTAGTTGCCATAGGATTTTCATTTTTTTTACATCTGTGTTTTCTATTTTTGTTTAGGGTTAGTAGTACTTTTTTACAAATTTCAGATAACTTGTATGGCCATGCTACTTTTTCAGAGCAAGTATTTATATAATTACTTTTCAAATAAAAATCCAAATCTTGTTTTATGTAAAAAAAAAATCTATTAATAATGATACAGACTTCTAACTTTTGTACTAGATTTTACTCTTAAGTAAGTCTTTCACTTTCCCTCAACATTGCTATAAAATAACTAAGGGAATTATCTATTTTACTGATTTCTCTTGTATCTTTTTGGGAGTGAATGAACATGTGCTAGGGTTGGAAGATTTCCTATTCAGCATTCAATTTAGTAAAAAGCATGCAGAGAAATGCTGAATCAGAGCAAAATATTTAGGCTCTGGAAATAGGAAGAAACATAGTGAGCTTTTAAGCTATTACATTGTTCAATCCCATAGCTAAATTTAAATATGCTCTGCATTCAGTGCTAGTCACAAAGATTTTGTTGTGCTGGGTAAACCAGATATATCAGGAAGCCGATCCGTCACACTTCTTACAAACTTCATAGTACTGTCACTACATATTTTACTGCTGTTCTTTTCTTTGTAGAATTCAAGTGTGTAATTTGCATCATTACTCTGAAAGTAAATTGCTATTGAATCTTGACACCTGCCAGCCCTGGTATTCCTTTCAAGCTGTAAAGCACTACTTTGAAATAAATATTGGGAAACTCATTGAATGTTGTCAGCTGTATCGTCCCTGTTAGCATAAAATATTATGGCTAAATATTTCTGGATTCTATTTTCTAATAAAATGTGAGCAAAACTATGAACGCTTTTCTGTACTTTAAAAGTATTTTCTAAACCTAAGTTTCCCAATTTTTATCAATTTTATACGTACACTATTTCCCATATGTTCCTATATGAGAAGCATGTACAGTTTCTGTTTTTATACTTAGGAAGTTCAACATTCAATTAAAGGATTAAGTGGGCCAAGTCTGACAAGAACTCTGAAAGCAAAATTCCTCTAGCCTGTTATTTCCAAATTCGGACATAAAATAAATTTAACTGAACTTAAAGACTGTGTAGTGATTAAAGTCAGTAGAACCTGGTTTCTGACCTTGGCTGGTCCTGGATAACTCCCAGTCATTTCAGAGGAGTGTAGTAGAAATATCTGAGGAAATAATAATTTTATTGTTATTTTAGGAGTTGCATTAATCCTCATGATCATTTCTGCTTTACTCAGTTCTAACAGGAATCTTCCCTGCCTCGTGAAGCATGTTTACCTGCTCCATCTTTAGGTAGACTGTGTCTAACGAGCTTTAGTGAATCTGGTCTGAGATGCGTCATAATGAATATTACCCCTACAAATGTAATGTATTCAAACAAGGGTGTTTGTGATCACACATATTCAGCAGATTTCAGCTGGAAAGTGTATATAAATTAGTATTAATTTTCTGCAATGTTGATAGACTTATTTTTTAGAAGGTTGAAGGGAGAATGTGAGAGGAAGAAAAACACTTATCATTAGCTTGACGTGCCCTTCATACTTGTGGTCCCACAAACCAGAGTCACAAATTCAGTTCAAAAAAAGGTTCTGAAATACTTTTTTTTTCCCCAAAGGGAACAAACTGCACATAATCATGCCTGCCAGATAACTTGTGATCATCCCACTCTTTTCTTGAACTTCCACCAACTCCAGTCCTAGTGAGTTCAAACTTCTTTTCTTAATCTTCAGTTCTTCCATGCAAATTCTCCCTCTCCTACTCCACGCTTCTGACGGCATGGAGTTAGTCTCCCATCACCTCCCGTTTCATCAGGGAGGTCGATCTTGAGCCTGTGCCTGATTGTTTAAGTGTTCATTCTATCTGGTTACTCCTCTCTTTCATTGAGCTGATTTCTTAAGTTACTATTTACTGATGTCTCTCTTAAGTCCTTTCTCAGGATCTGCTTCTTTCTGGCGCTCCTGAAAGACAAGAACAGTGTGTTTAGAGGGCTAGCCAAAAAGAAACATTTCGACGGCTGCTGGCCTAAGGCATGTGCTACAAGCATACCTCATAATTGTCTGTCTTATCTATAAGCTCTTTGTTGTTATAGGTTATAAGCTCATGAGAAGAAAGATAGTTTAAGGCTTGTTTGTAATCCTTCACTTATTGAAACCCTGATCTTCATTTCAGCTGCAGAAGTTGACTGTGGTAAAATAGTAAACTGACAAGACCACCCAAAATTAATTGCTGAGTTATATGTTAATAGGCACTGTTATGGCTTAGTAGATGATTTTCAGCCAAAGATGCATTAAAAATTTGCAGAGAGTGATCTGTGACCTCTGTGAGGGCCCTGTCCGGGCTATGCAGAGGATACTTCGCTGTGGCTGTGAGGGAGAAGCCCTGAAAGCAGCTCCACAGTACATTTTGTGCTGGAAATCATCAGGGAATCTTTCAAATAGTATTAGAGAGCACTGTTCTAGTGAAACTCTTGAATCTCTGTATGAAACTAGAAACAGAAACTAGCAGCTAAGAGGGGAGTGTATGGCTGAATTTATGTTGGGAGGACAGAAAAGAGTCATAGATAACAGCCCCGGGGCACAGACCTTTCATGCTGAGAATTGTGGCCTCAGGCAGAGGTGTTAAATCAGCGTTCCCAGACTGAAAAATTTTACATCACCACTGAGACAAATTCAAGCTTCCTGCCCTGATGGAGCCATCTGATGGAAGCTTTGAGCAGTGAGTTGGACTATGGTCATACATATTAGATCAGATTTTCTGAAGAGAAAAAAATGCAGCTGTATACCTTTACTGAATCGTCTTTGGAGTGAAATGTCATGATAAAGTATATAGATGCTTTGCAAGTTCCTTTGCGGTATAATTTATATAACTACTTAAAGAAGGGAAATTGTATATTGAAAATCTAGTAGTTAATAGCCAATGACTAAGCATTAACCAGACAACCAAATAACAATTTTGCTACTTTTGGTAATTAACTGTGCTTGCAATTTTACATGTACTGCTAACTTCAAGCACAGAATGATAGCCACTGAACTTGAGCCTCTTAAAGCATTGCATTTTTTGGATCTGCCTAATAAAGCTCCTGCCATTTATGTGTCCAAATCAGTTTAATCTAGGCATAAGTCCATTGAAAAAAACACTCCATATTGTTGCCTTTGAAATCATAAATCAGATAGATAGATTTTTAATGTTTTCTGCTTTAATGTTTTACATGTAGAGTGGTATGAATCTCAATGTTGTAGCTTTTCTGTGTGTTCTATAGATTACACCTGGCTGCCTGACAGCAAGCTGCCAAAGTAAATTACCAGAATTAATTACCATTCAATAAAGTAAAAATTAAATTGGGATGCGAACTCATAGGAGCTCCACAGAGTAATATACTCCTATAGAGCTCTGCGTGTTATGGTTCATTAGGTGTATAAATAGACCTTTTCAATACACTTTGGCAGTATGGAAGTAAATTGTCATTTTAAATTAAAATCTTGTTGGTGAGCTGGTATACGCCTCGATATCTGAAATACGCTTATTTTTGTATTGATGTCATGTTATTGACTTAACTGCCAGTGTTCTCTAGTCACCTGAACTGGATAATAATAAAAATAGATGTGAAATGATTCTATTCATTTTGGTTTTGAACTTTCTTATACCTCTTTCCAGTGCTGCATACCCAAGGGAAAATAATTCCTTTATTAAGTCTGAAGCCTAAAATTCCACTGCCTCAGCTCTTAAGAGGATTTTAGAAAATGAAGAACCCTGCCTACAAAAGAGGCTTAAGAAGGGAAAAATAGCTAGTTTACAGGCCTTGGGGGATTAATAAGTCTTCCCATATTCCTTGGAATCCTATTGAACTAAAGTTACAGTGAGGGCATGGAGACAAAGGTCTTATGCCTTTTGCTTTCCTGATCAAAGTGGAAAATGTAATTTTTTGGAGAGCAAATGATATTTTTCCCCACTTATTTTATCTCTAAATCTCTATGCCACTGCTTGTTTTATAGATTGAAAATTCAGAACCTCAGGTTAGCAAATTAATTTACCAAATGAAAAATGAATGATAATGGTTTTGACACTCTGTGATGGTTAGGACATCCTACATATTGAAAGTCCAAATTTCTGTGTTAATGTGGGAGAATTTGGAAAATATTTCTGTAATCTAAAAGTACACTGTTTATGTCCATGCTGGAAAGATTGAAACAGATTGTCAAACTGAAAAGGTAGAATAGAAGAATTAAAGAATTTGCCTTTACTTAGACCACTCATCTGAGAACTGAGATGATAATACTCCTGCAATATGATTATTTAAAAAGAAATAATCTACTGAACGCAATGGAAGGGTTGGCTGAACTTCGGAAAACCTGGCTGGGAAGGACAGAAAAGAGGGGGAGGTCAGTGGAGAGTGGATATTCAGGGGGGAAAAAATACTTTTGGATAAAAAGAGCCACTTTCAAAAATAATTTTCTGGCTAGCCACAATTAGGAGACAAATATGAAAGGGTGGGGAGCTGTAGAACAGGCCAGCAAAGGAAATAAGGAAAAAAAAAAAAAAGGTATGAAAAAAATTCCAAGAGAAAGACAATGTTTATAGTCCAACAGGAAATTAACAATAAAATCATAGTGCTTGTGAGATGAGTTGAACGGAGAAAGTCGAGAGCACAGAAGGGCAAGCTAGAATAATGCCTTCACTTTCTGCAAGCAGCAAAATGCAAAGGGTGGTGAAGGAGTATTCCTGAATGTAAAAGGGTGAGGGCAAAACTGCGATGTCTGTAGCTATGTGCCCATCTTACTTTGGCAATTAGCAGTAAAAATGGGTAAGTTTGGGTATTTTACTTCTGGAAATGGGGCCTTCTTTGAAACTGCCAGACTCTGTATTAGAACAGCTTAAATCCTGTGTTTGGACTGGGTTGCAGACTTGTAATGAGCCCTGTGAACTGAGAACAGACTGCAAATGTGAAAGAGTGTCATAGGTGCTACTTACATATGATGGTACCTGATGGTCTCTTTTTGTCAACTGTGTGTGGCCATTGTGTTGATGTTGTGGTTTACTGGCATTTGTATCTGTTTGCACTTGATTCGCACAGATAGAACTGACCAAACAAGTTACAAAGAGGGCAGAAAGCACCTGTGCAAAGACTTTTTTTGGTAAGAAAAGAAGGGAATGGAGCAGAGAATGTAACACTCCTTATACAGGAAAGTAATATGGATCAATTTTCACTTGTGCATTTGGCCATTCTGGCAGGCCTTTTTGTGTACTTTACATACTAATACTAGTTTGAAAATACTGTAAGTCTCAATCTTTTATTCTAGTAACAGATCACTTTCACAGAAGTCCTGTATAGAAAGTCTGTATAGAAAGACGAGAAATTTCAAATGTACAGATGCCAAAGGACATAACGGAAGATGTAGTTTCAGCTCAAAAAGGAAAAAAAAATGCATAGACATCTCTGTGAGGGATTGTTGAGTATGGTTTGGTGTAGTGGCATCTGATTTAAAGCATCAAAGTCTTTTATTGGAGCTGGCCTCAAGTGACTTAGATAAGTCTGTCTGACATCTCCCATTAGCACGTGTTAGTTGCAAAAGGATGTGGAAACCAACAGTGGATTAAAAATTAAATGAAGCTTGGATCTAACGTAAAGGAAATGCCTCCGACTGCCAGAGGGTCCTTCTACAGCAAATCAAAGCCCCTTCTTCCCGCTCCCAAAATGTGTGTCTGGTAGCTATTAGCTTATGTCATTATTATAACCTTTTTTTAAATCTAGTGCATACAGCTTTAATGACAGTTCTTTACAGAAAGCCTTTTCTGTCAATAACTGTTTTCTTGTTTTTGTTGACACTGTGAAGTCGTTTGAATGTCACAACATAATGTGTGCTCTCAACATTGTCACAAAACTTTGAGACATTCTTGCATCCAAGACTAAGAGCTGATTCCAGTAAAGTTTTAGGAGCAAAATCTTTTCAGATTTGCTTCATTATAAACTTTTCAGGGAAGATACTGTGTCTTTTCATAATATTTAATCTTGGAGATTTCAAACAGAAAGCTTTAACAATATTCTTAGCAATATATTCTAGCAGCTCAATTGTACATGTTCAATAGGATTATAAAACAAATCATGAGAATACACGGTGCTAAATGTCTTCTTTCTACTCATAGCTGTAGTAAAAAGCATCCATCAAGTCACTGACGTCTTCTTCCCCTTTAGTTGAAGTGTGGTGAACCACTTGTTAAAACATCAAGAAATGTTTTAAAAATCAAAGATAAAGACAAGAAGGTCATTCATGTCTATTTACTCCCTACTGAAATGAATACCAAAGAATGTTGCCCGTCATGAAATTTTGTTTTTGTCCTCTTTTTTTTTAAAGACACAAATGGAGAAAAAAAAGAAAACACAGACATAAACTTAGAAATGGAATGAATATCTGTGTTCACATATATATAAGCATAAAATATACATATATTTGTTTAACATGTGTAGTAACACATGCACAAGCATGCTGTATATGAAAGAATATTGTATACAATATGTATTATAGGAAACGCGTTAAAAAATGAATTAGTATTTGTCTTCATAATGATAAGCCAGATCACTCATCCTTTCTCTTGGCTCTGGGTTTTCTTCCAAAGTTTTTTGAGTTTGGTTTTGCCTATCAAAAATACAGAAATAGAGGTGGGGTCACAAATTTCTAGCACTTTCAGATGCATTGATGTTTCTTGATATATTTTTGACACTACAGGTTTGTTTTGCCAATATTATGATCGAGAAAGCAAAATGCTTGAAAAATATTCATTAAAATTTAAATATTTTTTCAGGGACTTGCAAAAGAAACATTTTGATCCCTTTTGCTAAATGATGAAAACAAATCTTTTGTTTGAAGTGAGCCTGAAATCGCTAACTTTTCTGTCCTCAATCTTTTTTATCTCCAGGTGCACTAATAATAAGCAATTAATGTACTAATTTGCCTGTGTTGTTTTGTCTCATGATTGTTCATGATTTTTCTTGTTACTGCTCGTGTCTAATCCTCAATCTGCTAGACATTGCTCCTTTCTTACTGAATACCCACCGAGTACTGGCTCATCTGTTCAACAGTGTTATTTTTATTATGGGTATATTGATCGTGTCTTGAGCTGTTCAAGAGGGAATATTCTTAAGTATTAAAGTATCATTGCATTCTTGATTTGAAATTTTTGTTCATAATTCTAGATTTTTAAAAAGGATTGCCCTACGCAAATCTCATTTTTGTGTTTAAGAAAATAAAAATTTAAAAAAATTAAAATTCACCTGTTACTCCTGCAGAGCTGCTGTGTGCTATAGCTGTCAGCTGCACTATGTTCAACAAAGATAATTAATAAATTTCAACAAAGATAATTAATAAATTTAGACAGGAATAAAGTTCAGCCTTTATCTTATATATTATGTTTGCTTCTTAAAAATGCCCTAGTAAACAGAATATTGAAATACTGAGACCCTCCGAATACACCCTTAATCAACTTTAACCAATCTGTGGACAGATGCAGAGATGTACAGACTGAACCATGTGTTTGGGTTTAGTGATGGGACATAAAAACTAACAGAAATGAGAATAAATCAGCTGGAGATGGTAACATATTAACAGCATATTTATCTACTGGAGAATGTTCTCTAGTCTTAAGAGATGCAAAATGTGAGTACTATTGTAAATAAAAAAAAGAAAAAGCCATGAAGTAATATTTGGTGCATTGTAATTGGTAATATTTTAAAAATATTTTTTTTTCTCTATCAAATTCTCAAACTTTTCAGCTTAAACGTCACTTTACAAACCTCTCGAGTTATAGGGAATCCACAGGTGAGGAACATGTGTTAGCTCATGTGGCAATAAGGAATATCTGATTATGCAGTTTATACTTGTTTGCATTGCCAGGTTCCATAATGGACCTCTGCTTCATTGGTGCAGCGTGTAATACATTGCTTGCATGGGAAGACATGAAAAAATATTACACTGCTTACAATCAACTGAAGCTAATGTGTCATGTGGTGAATGCAAAAACAAAAAAAAAAAAAGTGAAACAATGTGGTTGATGACAAAATGTGGTTTGTCTGGCCTTGGAACTTCTCACAAGATTCTGTAAAAACAAAAGTTCACAAAGGCTTAAAAGGAGACTAGAAGAGTTCATGGAAAAAAAAATTCATAGAAGGTTTTTGTATATGTAGAAACTGTGGCTGGTTCAGGGATTCCTTGAGCAAGAAGGAATTGACAATTTAAAATGTGTGATGTTGAATCTCATTCAAATTGTTGTGCATAATATCTGATTATTTTTTTACCAACACACAACTAAGAAAGAAGTGCTAACCTGGATTTAGAGGATTGCAGGCTTCTTCTTATTTGAACTCTAAATATCAATTTCCCATGAAACTTTGCTGTTTTGATTTTATTTTTGCAGTCAGGAATAGTATGGTTAATTCCTAATAGATATCTGCTGGTAATACAGTAATTTGTGTTCTATGAAAAGTGCTGGTATTCAGTACAGACCAGCCATCAGTGACCACACTTCAAAAAAAAGAAGCTGGAAGTTACTGACTGATTCAGAAAAGCCCAATTTATTTAGGAAATTGATTGCCTAATTTGCACAATAACACAACACAACTGGCAAATATGGATGGATGTGGCTATTGTACAATAGTACAAAATGCATAGCTAATTGTGGGTAAGGATTGTATATGATTGTACCCCATAAGCTTTTCAAAGCACACAAGAATAGTGAGAAATATGAAATAACTTAAAGAAAAACGTGGAAATTTATCACTACCTTTGCCATTTGTATCTAAACAGCCTACTTTTCAGGCAGAAATGTGAATTTTCCTTTACTAGCATGTTTGCAGTAAAGTTTATGGTAGGTACACAGGTGAATATGTATATTTAAAGTATTTCGGATTTCAAATGTGTATGTTACTTATAAGAAGCTTTCAAGTGGAGTTAGAAGCTGTGACATTGTTATTGGAACTGTCTTCAGGTTATTGGATTATTAAAGTCTTTTCCTGAAGTCAACAATGGCAACCATATAAAAGAAACTTTTATGAGTTTGCACATACTTAAGTGGAGTTACAGATACTGTAGGAGTGTTGTCAAGCTACAAATGTTTTAGGAAATAGTGACAGTAATGATTATGCGGTTGCCTTCCAAAATCTTTGAGTGGCTGATCATCTTGAGTCGCTTTCCATGTCCCTCAGATTGCTCAGAGTAAGGGAAGGCCAGGCAAGACAAGAAATTCTGCTGGCTTCCAAGGCTCTGCTGCTCCAGGGCTAGACAGAGTTTAGGCTGTTTAGTAGCTTTATCACAGGGGGACTTGGCAGTTTCAGCCTTGGCTGTCTTCCTTGGCTGGAACATGTTAGGGCCACCACTGTGCACAGCAGATGAAAGGTAGGATTGGGGGTATGCAAGGAACTTTGGGACTGCCCTCTAGCCTCACACTGTTTTCTGCATTAATCAAGAAATGAATTGCTATTTTGGACAACTGCACTCCTAGGGATTCAAGGGCACCTAAAATGCGTTGGAATAGTAAACAAAATAAGAAACATTACAAAAGTCATTGTTTTTTTGGGGTTTTTTTTTTTTGTTTGTTTGTTTTGTTTGGTTTTTTTGTTTTTTTTTATTACTTGCCTTTTAATAAAAGTCCCCACAGACCAAGAACTTTCAACTAGATATTGCAGCTGTTTAAAATTCCATTGTTTGGCAATCAACCTATATTTTTCTGAAAAGGATTAAAAACTAAGCAACACATCAGGTTTGTGAAACATAACACAATGCAAGGCTTATTGTCTTGGTGGAATAACACATTAACGTGGCATGGTCGGTGCTATATTGCTTTGGTGCCTAGGCTAATAGATCTGAGTTTCCTCAGGCAGCACATGGCCTTTGCCCTTGTGGGCAAGCTCTTTATTTATCGATGATTTTTTTTCAAACTGAAACAAGCATTTCCTTCAGCAAAATAATAATTCAAAAACCCTCATATACTATATTGTAGTGTGACATAATTATTCTAGCAGAAGTCCAACTTTTAGTAAAACCTTTGATCAGATATTTTAAAAAGGAAAGCACTGTTCAGTGAACATCATGCACTGCCTTTTTGTGAGCAGTGATACTACACCAAGAATGCATTTCATATGCATTTGTGTCCTCTTTGCCCTTATACACATTCAACAGAGACACTCAACTCCCTCCTTGTTTTCGTTCCCACTTGCAATTCTCTCCAGCTCCTGACTGCAGTATAACCATGTCCTTCTCACTTCTTGTGCCCAGTTCTTTCCCTACTATACCAACAGATATCAGATACTGAGGAAATGGACCAGGTCCACCCTTAATGTAATACTGAGAGGACTGTGGTGAATAACCACGGGTTCATAGAAACAGGATAGGCGAGGTGATGGGTTGCTCTCTGAAGGGCACAGAATACCAGGCAAAACTGGTAGAATTAACAGAAAAGGACACTGAACTGTAGGGCTGCAAGAATCACAGAAAAAGCCTCCAATCCTTCCACCTTCCGCAGGGCAGGGTCAATAGCACTTCCTAACATCCATCCTGGAAGATGTGTTTCTAACCTATTCCAAAGACTTTCAGTGGTGGTGATTCCCCAGGCAATGTATTTCAGTATTTGATTGTTCTTGCAATTTAAAAGAATTATTAAATCCGAATCATACTTGCTATCTCTTGTCCTATCCAATGTGGATATATGTTTATTCAGTTTGTTTTTCAAACAACTATTTTAGTTCTTATGCTTTACTTATGTATTTTTGAGGATTTTTTTATTCGTATATATCTGTTTATAAATAGTTTATTTAACCTTTTGTCACAGGATGTTTCAAATATTTCCTGTGCATTCCATCTTATGTTTGCAATCAGAAAAAGTTCATGATTTAGGACAATTTATGTCTTAATATTCTTTCTTCATAATGAGGAGTTTTTTGTTTTACTGTGTTGGTGTGTTGGGTTTTTTTTTAACATTTATTTCCTTAATATTATTTTTTAAGGTACTGTGAACTCTGCTTAACTCCTTTTTACCTTAGATAAGTTTTCCTTGAAAACTTACAACCTCTTCTGTCAGTTTATTGAAAACATCATTGTTGAAGTGAAGTTCATTGATTTTTATTTCTTTCTTAGTCCCTCTTCCTGTCCCAATCATCATGAGGTAATATTTCACGGTCACTGTGACCCCAGTTGTCAAATTTATATTTTGATATTCTCATTGTGTTACCCCTGAAAGTAAGAACCAAATACAGAGGGTCATTCCCTCTTATTGGTTTTACACTTTTTATATCAAGAAATCATATAGTAGTAAAAAAGTTTAAAGCACAGGCTAGGTACTGCTTATTTTTTTTTTTCCCCAAAAAATGTCATGATAGTTATAATCTTGCATTATTACCAAGACTTATATTATGGATTTTGCTAGTTGCTCACAGAAAACCTCATACTCAATAAAATAAATTATTAAGCAGGTGAGATGTTGGGTTTCCATAATATCAGCTTGGTCTTGTCAAGTCTTATAAGTAAAACTGACTCAAAATGGAAATGCAGAATTTTATGAAGATTTAGTATCACATTTAATATTTTTCTAGTCTCCTTGAGCAAAGGCAGCAGATTTTCATGTGTTCCAAACCTTTGCAGGTAATTCTTTTCTTTTTTCTTTTTTTTTTTTTTACTTTATCCATAAGTTAAATAGAGAAAGTAAACTAAATAAAATATTATTCAGAGCAGCAGCTCTATTACCATCTGATTTTGAACTTAATCTTGAATGACATACTATAAGCAGTAAGAACTAAATCACATGAGAATCAATTAATTGGCATTATCACTAAGTCTGTAAAAATAATTACTAAAGCAGAAATCTTTAAGATTCTGAAGCATAGCACTACCTGGAATGCAAGCAGCAGGCAGCAGAAATTCTATAAACCAGGAATTTTGCCAAACCTTTTCAGGCTGAAGTCCAAATTGAATTTTTTTTAACCCAGCCATATTTTCCGTACTGAACCAAGGAAATTGCAACCCAGCAGTCCTATGAGCCCTTGCATACACTTCATTGCAAGTGAATGTCTGTCTGGGGTTTGGGTTTTTTTTTTTTTTGATGGTGTCTGTATTAGATACCAACAAAAATGTACGTTAACAGGCTGACAGAAAATAAGATGTGAAAATACTGGAAACGATGCTTGCATAACACAATTTATGATGTGATGTCCATAATGTACAAACTGAGGATTTGGTGCTGCAAAAGTTTACATACGTTATTAACATTATGTACGTGAGTAATTCCTGAAGGATCAGATCCTACAAGTCTCACTGAAGTCACTGTTATTTGGACATGTTTATGACTGCAAGGCTCAGCACAATAACTTACAAAGGTCTGTAACAAAAACATTGCTGTTTGTTTATTATAATATTCCTGTAAGCATTTGTTTTCATAACGTCACGGAACAGTTTCCTTCATTTGACAGTCTCATCTCAGCACACTTACACATTTGAGTCCATGATTTAGACTTAGTTGTCACTGGTATGCTTTATCCATTATGCTGAAATTCCAAAAGAGTCCCTAAACCAAAATTTAATCATTCTTTGTGTTAGCAGACCTACAATTGTCTCATAAAGTCACCAAAATAGGTTAAGTGATTACAGTTCTTAGATCTAGGTGAGAAAAGGGAAGTCATGCAGGAGCAGAAAAGAGAAAAAAGAAAAAGGAAAATCTATATGCAGCATGACCTTAGCAAGTACATCATGATGGCTGAAATTATGCTCTGACATGATAAATGGGCAAAGACTGGCCTGTTCTACCACGATTGCTGGGGCAAAGGTCACTCACATGGTGATGACTAGGACAGTGCTTTCCAATTATGAGGGGAAAAAAAAAAAGAATGAAAACCATTGCTAATGTGGTTGTACCATCCTGTAAAAAAGGAGCCTAAATAACCACAGCTTTGATCGTTTGTTGCAACTGAATCTTTCTGAAAGCTTTTAATGTTTATTTAAATAAAATGATGGTGTAAAAAAAAAAAATCTTTACATGAAAACCAAACCTTATTCACCAAACATGAGCCAAGTTGTTCAGATACATAGCTGCTCTCTGCTGCAGCTACTTCTGAAAGAATTACCCAGAGAGAGAACAGAGATAGATTTTACTATGACAAGTAACTGATGAGTGATGACTTATTTCAGTGCAGAAGATGATTCGCAGTTTTGGCTGTAAAAAAGGTACACGTGGCCATGTATACTGGCAGCATTCATATGACCAAGATACGCGAGTGTTCAGTGTAACGACACCTATAAACATGATTTAAACGCAAATTTTCTTACCCGTGGGAGGAGGATGGAGTCCTTTGTGGGTGTATGAGCCTGTATGTGTGTGCTTATGAGAGACAGAGCTGTACGGAATGATGAATAGCACAGAAAAATATTTTTGTCAGAATAATGTAATTTGCTGTCCACATGTTCTTGGTACAAAGCTGATTTCAAATACCTGAATTATGGAGACTTCTTAGCCAGAACTATATTCCAACAGGTGTTGTGGATCAGGTAAAATGATTTAATTGCTACTCTTTCAAGTGGGGGCAGGAAAGCAGTCATACAGCATGGCAGAGTGTCAGGGAGCAGCGGTCTGTAAGATTCCTGCTGGGGATGCCTGTGATGTGAGGAAGTCCTTCAGAAGGTGCACCCTGACTCTTGTGGCTCCTTCCTATAACTCCTGAAAGAAAACCCAGGGGAAAGTTTTAAAGCAACCATCTTCAAAGGTGAGGGAGTACTGTTGTCTGATAACGTTTGTCAGATTCCAAACCTAAAGCCACTGTTCTTGGGCTGGTTTGAAGTTGATGTGCATGGCCAAAGGAGAAATACCAAGCAGTTCCTGGTGGTAGCTCTGCATATTAGATTCAGGCTTTTCTGTATGAAGAAGTTATGACAGCTGAAATAAGCCTGATTCAAACCGACGTTTGATTTTCATACAGTTTGAGATAAGTATCTTTAAAATGTCATGTCAAGGAAGGGCAGCTTTGGCACATATAGGTTATCTGTGGAAGGAATGGAAAAGTCTCCTCCTCTCTCTCCCTTATTTTATTTTTTTAATTGAAAGAGTGTTTTGTTTGTTTGCGGTGGTGGTGGTGTTTTTCCTTTCTCACAATTAGTGTATTAAATTCTAGTGACTTGTTAAGGAATAAATTCATGGCCCTACTGACACAATCTGCCTAGCCCACTTCAGCTTGTGAAAGTTTGGAGTACTTGATTCCAGGTGCTCCTTCGGTATCCATAGAAACAGTCATTGCCTAAAAAATTACAAGTTTAACTATTCACACCAAAAAAGGCAGTTTGTCCATTTTCTCTTTTCTTGAGAACTGTTGTGGCCATCCTCTGTCAGTTGCCGGAGGGCCAGGAGCATTGCCCAGCAGCAGCACAGGAAATACTCTTCATTTGTGACAGGTCAACATGAATGGTGACTTGCCAGCAGCCCTGGCTGGTGAAATCTATTAGTTTGTGGAATTGTCTTACTAGCTCCGTTTCTTGGGACTACTTAAAGCATGTCAGTGCGAGACATTGGGAAATAGAGTCTGAGGAGCTTGTTAATCTTATGATAACGCTGATTTGATAATGCTGATTTTTTTTTTAATTGTTTTTTAAGCATCAGCAAGCCTGGATAGAACAGGAACAACCCTAGGGTTTAGGATAACTGCATGCATTGGCGGGACTAGGGTCCAGCAATGGCTATGGCTGTGAAGAGCAGCAAGGGGCAGCTGCTCTGTGACTGCTTGACCCCCCAGTTCTGCTGCCACCTCAGTGGCAGGCTGCAATTAACATGCATATGTGCAGTCTCACCTGTAGGACTTGGGCATGGAAGTTCTGGTGAACCTTGAGTCCACCCTGGCAGGCCCGTTGTCCATGTGACAGGCAAGTCCACCCCGTGTGAAGAGCAGCTTCAGAGCCACTCTTGAGAGTCAGTGTAAACACTCCCAGGCACTGCATCTGTGTTGTCTGGGTGCAGCTCTGAGGCTCCTTGTCAGACCTAACTGCCCTGCAGGCAGTGAATCTTTCAGGAGACCGTACATAAAGATATAAAGAATGCCCCAGGGGTTGGTGTATGCAGCACAGATGTTTCATGCTCAGAGAAGTTGCAGCCACTATGTTCTATTAACATACTAATTTTTACTGAATGAAGATAATTTTTAGAATTTAGACTATTTAGCTGATGTCCTGAGTAAGAGCCATTGCCTTTAGTCGTAGACATTGTGCATAATCATCTTTCAGATAAATCTTTTCCATCAGTTTGTGAAAATCACAAATGATTTTGGAAATCACTGGAGGCTGGGAGGGTGTTCTGGAAAGATACCACTGCATGCTTGCCCTATGCTAATGCTCTTTCCTAGGCATTAGCTTTTGGCCACTGTTATAAATTGGATACAGAGCTAGGCAGGGTTTTTGATTTTACTAAATACTTCCTTCTTAATAATCTTAAGGAATGAACAGAACAAAAAGAAACCTGTCAATTTGTCAGATAAATTCATTACAAATATACAAATATTTTTATATCATTTTACATGCATTGCTTGTTCGGTGTGGTCTGTTTCATTCAGTCTACACATATGCATCAGGCAGTGCTACTACACAAAGAAAACCTACAGAGAAAATGAGACCACTTTCAAGTGCTGTGCTTTTATTTTTTTTTTTTCGAGGCTCTGTCCCATGTTTATCAGAGACTAGCAAGTCAATTCTAGACTTTTCTCCCTTCTGAAAAGGAATTCCAAATTCACTCATTCCTAGTATCTAAAGGTATGCTTGTTTAAAAATAAATAAATAGAATCTTCCTTTTAAAACTTTATTAGGCAATCACATGTTACTTTTCTGAGATTTTGGATTTATTACCTTTGTCTATTATTACAATCTGCTTTGAGTTATCCATGACAACTTATCTAGGTTGTAGCTGTACAACCTAGATAAATCCAGAGACACTGAGCTTGATGCCTGCAACCTGGATTATTGGCTCAGTCCTGGCGCTTGACAAATATGATTATACTTTTTCTACAAAGTTTTTGTCCAAGAGCAGGCTAGCAGTTTTTGCTCAGAAAGGAGCATAAACTAATAAATCCAGTGAGATGAGGGTTGCACAGTGAATTACACACCATGACCATGTGAGATCTCCCTGCCCATGTCCCCGATCCAGTGTAGCTGGGGGTGCAGAGGAGCAGCGTTCCCATGGCTGCCTGTAACGCTCGTTAATGCTAACGATTCCAGGAACACTTGTCATTTAGGTTGTTACCCTATTATTTCCCAGGGAGACAGCTTACATCCCAATTTGTACCTACTCCAACAAAAAGTGTCTCCTCTGTAAACATTTATCATGATGAATCACAGTTTAGAAGTACCATGTTCTCTGTAGGAAGCTGGTCAAACAAAGGGAAATCTTTTTTTTTTTTTTCTGGTTCAGGGTAGACCAGGTTTCACCTGGATTGACCCAATGTGAACTTGTTTCTCTCTTCTGCTCCTCTGCATTTTTTTATTTCAGATGGTATCCCAAATGCCGGACATTATTGTGTATCCTGCAGAGGTGATAGTATTTGTGTTACTGTTCGGTTAGACTGTTGGAGTGCTTTCTCAGAGGCATGAAGAATTTTTAATGTAAGGAAGAGACATAACTAAGGAGAAAGAGGGATCAGGACAGAATCAAAGGACAGAATTGAAGCTTTAACAATCATTGTTCTAGGGAACTTTTTAAAAAAGCATCATCATTGCAGAGTAGACCAGAGGATGTACAAGACTCTTCTAGGTGAGGACTAGAGAGACCACAGAGACACTGAAAGACTGTTGATCTGCAGGTTTTTTTTCTTAAATACAGGAGATGTGTGGGCTACAGACTTCAAATGGAGCCCATAAACATGAAAGAGTTTTTCCCTACACTTCAACAGAAGAAGCTTTTTTCTCATGGCATGCTTTTCTGATGCTTTGATATGGTAGGGAATTTTTGGTGGTTGCTGTGTGTGATTTCTGTGCATGTGTAATTTCCTCAAGCTTAATGGCTTTTTTTTAATGGCATACATAATTCCATCAGTTGTTTGTAAGTCTCCTCATGTCAAGAAGACGTTTTCAGTTTGGCTTGTGTAAGAAGCCATCATATTGGAGCACAAACTGAACTTTATGCTGAAGGTCTGTTCTGGCACCTAAGGTTTTCTGTGCACTTTTGAACAGATTTGAGCCAATAAAATTCCAGGTTTTAGATTTTTCAAAAGCCACTTACTGTTCTACATACTGATAGCAATAGAAAAATTTTCAATTTAAACAATTCTGAATAAAAAGCACATCCTATTCAGATCCCAAAACGCATGGGACAGCTCTTATCTATCACTGCATATACATACAATGTAAAATTACTATTAATGCGCTTAATAATAGCCTGTCTTCCATTTATTTTGTTGATAAATGTCTTGAAAGTGGTACATTTTAAGTGTTGCAAAGTAATGTCAGAAACCCAGAGATTTCAATCGATTTATTATTTATGTTTACAATAACTAATAAACGAGCCATCACCATATAAGCAGTTTTCCAGAAAACCTATAGTAAAAAGAGCCCTGATATTTATCATTCTGAATGATAACTTTATTTTAATAAGTTAATACTGTCATGTGCAAACCTTCTTATATACCTTGTATAATAAAATAGCTGTCATTTTTGCATGTGGAATTAGGTATGTGGTGATTGTATAAAAATGAACATTCTTCTGATTCTAAATGTGAAAAGCTGACCTTTTAAAAACACTTTAACAACTTTTAGTGTTATCATAAATCTTACCAATTCTTTAATGTTGCAGTTTTTTGGTTGCATATATTACACTAGTTCTTCTACGAGTCAACTTTTGTTACAGGGAAATTTGGGCCTGGGGCCAGGTAGGGCTTTGGAGAGCTTTTAAGTTTGAGAGCCTGTTTCACAGCTGGAATGCTCCCCAAAGTGAAGTGATCCCAGAAGAATATGTTTCCCATTACGCAAATCTCTACCAAATCATGCCTTGTAGCTCTATAATAATTAAGACTTTGGAAGCCCCAAGAGGTCTTTTTTGATCCATGAATGAAGTTACCCCAGGTTCAAATAACTAAAACCTGACTCCTCCTAAACCAACGAAACACAAAACCCCTCCATTTGTCAATGTAACATAAAGAGAATGCTCCAAAATGTCAGAGCCTTTACACTTTAATGGATTCAACCTCAGGACATGTCAAGAGTTTTGATTGCAGTTGTTGGAGATCAGGCTGAGGTGTCTGTGCAAGTTCCTGCGTCAGAAGAGTTAATGTTCTATAAAATATGATGTAAAAAAGACACATTGCTTTATTTTGAAGTTTGAATGACGATGAAATTGATAAAATCAGAAGAAACCTTTCAAGTCCCTTGTGTTGCTTTTAGTTATATATTCTTTTGCAGAGTACGAACGCTGTGATTTTAAGAGGCCAGCCACTGCTTCTGCTATAAGAATAAGATAGGAAATAGGTATTTGTTGGAAAAGGTAGCATACCAAGGTATTATGAAGCCTTTTATTTATTTTATATTCAATTAAAATGATACAATGGCTATGGAAGACATCTTACTGAGTGTCCTGGTTTGGCCCAAAGCAGGCCAATTAGTCTTAAAGAAACCAAGGTCACTGCTAAATTCCTCACTGCTTATGAGTGAAGAGCCAAAGGGGGGTCGCACCTGCAGGGACGAACAGACAGGGCAGGTGACCCAAGATTGACCAACAAGATATTCCATCCCATACATGTCATTCTTACTTTCCTGTTTATCACTAACCCACTGCCTCCTGGAGGTGGGGCCCAGGAGGGAGGGGCCCTCCTGTCTCCCACTGATTGGTACCAGCTTTGCCAATTCTCCAGTTAAAAGCCTGCAGGTGTGATGGCAGTGGGAGCTACTGCATTTTCCCCTCTGCCTGTGCTGGGGGGAGCTACTGCATTTTCCCCTCTGCCCATGCTGGGGGGAGCAACTCTGCCTGAGGAGGATTTCCAAGCTCTCAGTCTTGGTTTTGTATATATTTGTATATGTTTGATTATTTCTATTATTATTGTTATTATACTCTTTTTCATTATTATAGTTTATTAAAACTGTGTTAACTTTCTAACCCATAAGTCTCTCTCCCTTTTCCCTTTCCCTTTCCCTTAGTGGGGGGAGAAGGTTAACAGAGAGCATCTGCCACCTGGTTAATAGCCGGCCCAGCTTTAAACCATGACAGATTTATTGGTGCCCAACGTGGGGCTCGAGAGAAGCTCCAACAGGTTGCTCTGATAAGTTGAATCCTGGCTCTGGTGGGAGGAGACCCAGAGAGCTCAGCTGAGAGAATATCAGATTTCTTCCTTTGAGATTTATGAGGGGTTGGAAAGTTAAAACAGATAGTGAAGATGGTGATGTCATTTTTGAATGCTGTGTTATCTTGTCTTTTTATGGAGTTTCTTTCACAATTGAGTATTGCAATGATACCTTACCTGCTGTGGGCACTGTGTTATTGCTTGCTTCTTATGAATGTTTACATGCAGTTTAGCAGTGGGCGCTGGTCGAAATGTATTGTTTTGGTGTGGGGTTTGATACTGATTTATGCTGTGATAAACTGGGCAGTTAATATTCCGATCTCTTATCTCTATGACACAATGATGGGCAGCTTTAATCACGAATCAGTAGCAGCAACTTCATCTGCACGTTCCAGGCATCCTTTAGCAGATTCTGTTAATGATTACACTTCCAGTTTTACTTTGGGAAATAGTACCTTCTCCTTTTCTGCCAAGCTGATTCCACTAGATTTTGTGAAATTAGGATGGTGCTGTCTAGGTGGCATGTTTTTATTTTTGGTTGTCCTGAATGTGTTTCTGATGTGGGATAAGATTAAATATCGGTGCAGGGACAGTTGTAGGTGTTATGCAGCCACCTCAGATCCTACAGTGTGTACTGCCGCTACAGCCTCAGATCCTACAGTGTGTACTGCTGCTACAGCCACTAAACCCACTGAAACCTCGGCAGCCTGTACCACAGCTGCTACACCCCCCAAGATGGCCACTGCAGCTACTCAGACTCTCAGCACTCCCACGACAGCCACTGCATCTACTCAGACCCCAGCATCTATCGAATCTGTACCAATTGCTCCTGTAACCAGGAAGAAATACCAAAAGAAATCAGCTTGTGAAGAGAAGGATGATGACTCAGAGCTTTCTAAGGCAGAGCCATCATATGACCCAGGTGAGGGCCCTTCTCAGGCAGAGTTAGGGCCTGACACAGATGGGGGTTTCCTCGATCGTCCTTTTAAAGCAGACCCATCACAGAAGAAAGGTCCTTCTAAAGCAGAACTATCACAAGAGGAGGACTCGGACGTAGAGATAACCTACCACTCCTTATCCCTGAAGGACCTGAGAAATATAAGGAAAGATTTCAGCCGTTATGATGGTGAACCTATTATTACCTGGTTGCTCCGATGCTGGGATAATGGGGCAGACAGCATGCAATTAGATGGCAGAGAAGCCAGACAGTTGGGATCCCTGTCCAGAGATGGTGGTATTGATAAGGCGCTCGCAAGAAAGTCAAACACTGTCAGTCTCTGGAGGCGACTCTTGTCAGCTGTAAAGAGCAGGTATCCCTATAAAGATGATGTTATGAGTCACCTAAGCAAATGGACCACTATAGAAAAAGGTATTAACTACCTTAGAGAACTGGCTGTGCAAGAGATCATTTATAGACACCCACGGGGCATTGTAGATCCTGTAGATCCTGATGAAGTGGAATGCAACCGATCCATGTTCCGGAAGGTTGTGAAGAATGCTCCACCGACATATACCCATACATTGTCAATATTAGTCTGGGGAGAAGATGCTATGGCACGTTCTACTGTGGGCGAAATGGCTAACTGTATGCGACAGTATGAAGATAGTATTTCTTCCCCACTGCAGGCACGCATCTCGGCTGTGGAAAAACTGACTAAGGAGAACAAGGACTCATTTAAACAACTGTCAGACAAACTGTCCATGATCGAGAATAAACTTGACTCTCTACCTACACAGGCGCGCGTTGCAGCCGTTAGGAGAAAACACTCTCCTACAGGACCAGCTCAAAGGAAACGGAACACATCACGAGGTATCCTGTGGTTTGCCCTGTGTGGTTATGGGGAGGACATGAGCAGATGGCATGGACAACCTACCAGTACCCTACAGGCACGAGTACGTGAGTTGCAAGCTAAAAGAAATACCAGAGAGAATTTTTCTAGAAGGATGGCTGCTCCAGTTACCAGTGAGCAGGACCCCAGTCAGGGGAGATGGGCCTCAAATCACTTTTTCCCAAGTGTGAATAGGAGAAATGAAGGTCCAGTCCCTGTGAGCAGCACGAATCCATTTCTTAATTAGGGGGGGCCCTGCCTCCAGCCAGGAGGAGGAGAGGGACAACCGAGTTTATTGGACTGTGTGGATTCGATGGCCTGGCACATTAAAACCACAAAGGTATCGAGCCTTGGTAGACACTGGTGCACAGTGCACCCTAATGCCATCGGATCATAAAGGGGCAGAATCTATCAGTATTTCAGGAGTAACAGGAGGATCTCAAGTGTTATCTGTATTGGAGGCCGAAGTGAGCCTAACTAAAAATTAATGGAACAAGCACCCCATTGTGACTGGTCCAGATGCTCCGTGCATCCTTGGCATAGACTACCTCAAGAGAGGGTATTTCAAGGACCCAAAAGGGTATAGATGGGCCTTTGGTATAGCAGCTGTAGAGACTGAGGACATTAAACAGCTGTCTACCTTGCCTGGCCTCTCAGAAGGTCCTTCTGTTGTGGGGTTGCTGAAGGTTGAAGAACAACAGGTGCCAATTGCTACTGCCACGGTGCACCGACGACAATATCGTACCAATCGAGACTCCCTGATCCCCATTCATAAACTGATTAGACAATTAGAAAATCAAGGAGTGATTGGCAAGACTCGCTCACCCTTTAATAGTCCTATATGGCCAGTGCGAAAGTCTGATGGAGAATGGAGATTAACTGTGGACTATCGTGGCCTAAATGCAGTTACGCCACCACTGAGTGCTGCTGTGCCAGACATGCTAGAACTTCAATACGAACTGGAGTCAAAGGCAGCCAAGTGGTACGCCACTATAGACATTGCTAATGCATTTTTCTCTATTCCTTTGGCACCAAAGTGCAGGCCACGGTTTGCTTTTACCTGGAGAGGTATCCAGTACACCTGGAATCGACTGCCCCAGGGGTGGAAACACAGTCCTACTATTTGCCATGGACTGATCCAGACTGCACTAGAAGAGGGTGGAGCTCCAGAACATTTGCAATACATTGATGACATCATTGTGTGGGGTGATACAGCAGCAGAAGTTTTTGACAAAGGGGAGAAAATAATCCAAATTCTTCTGAAAGCTGGTTTTGCCATAAAAAGAAGCAAGGTCAAGGGACCTGCCCGGGACATCCAGTTTTTAGGGATTAAATGGCAAGATGGGCGTCGCCAGATCCCGATAGAGGTGATCAACAAAATAACAGCTATGTCCCCACCAACTAACAAAAAGGAAACACAAGCCTTCTTAGGCGTTGTGGGTTTGTGGAGAATGCATATTCCAGATTACAGCCAGATTGTACGCCCGCCCTCTTTATCAAGTGACCAGAAAGAAAAATGATTTTCAGTGGGGCCCTGAACAACAACAGGCTTTTGAACAGATTAAACAAGAGATTGTGCATGCAGTAGCCCTTGGACCAGTCCGTACGGGACAAGATGTTAAAAATGTGCTCTACACCTCAGCTGGGGACAATGGTCCTACCTGGAGCCTCTGGCAGAAAGTACCAGGGGAGACTCGAGGTCGACCCCTAGGATTTTGGAGTCGAGGATACAAGGGCTCCGAGGCCAATTACACCCCAACTGAAAAAGAGATACTGGCAGCATATGAAGGAGTTAGAGCTGCTTCAGAGGTAATTGGTACTGAAGCACAACTTCTCCTAGCACCTCGATTACCAGTACTAGGCTGGATGTTCAAGGGTAAGGTTCCCACTACCCATCATGCAACTGATGCTACATGGAGTAAATGGATTGCATTAATTACACAGAGGGCTCGAATAGGAAACCCTAATCGCCCAGGAATCTTAGAAGGGATCATGGACTGGCCAGAAGGCAAAGACTTCGGAATGCCACCAGAAAAGGAGGTGACACGTGCTGAAGAAGCCCCACCATATAATGAACTACCAGAGGATGAGAAGCAGTATGCCCTGTTCACCGATGGATCCTGCCGTCTTGTAGGAAAGCATCGGAAGTGGAAAGCTGCTGTATGGAGTCCCATACGACGAGTCACAGAAGCCACAGAAGGACAAGGTGAATCAAGTCAATTTGCAGAGGTAAAAGCCATCCAGCTGGCTTTAGACATTGCTGAACGAGAAAAGTGGCCAAGGCTGTATCTTTATACTGACTCATGGATGGTAGCAAATGCCTTGTGGGGGTGGTTAAAGCAGTGGAAGCGAAGCAACTGGCAGCGCAAAGGTAAACCTTTTTGGGCTGCTGAATTGTGGCAAGATATTGCTGCTCGGCTAGAGAAACTAGTCGTGAAGGTACGTCATGTAGATGCTCACGTACCTAAAAGTCGGGCAACTGAGGAACATCGAAACAACCAACAAGCGGATCAAGCTGCTAAAGTGTTCCAAATAGATTTGGACTGGGAACATAAAGGTGAACTATTTTTAGCTCGGTGGGCTCATGACACTTCAGGTCATCAAGGGAGAGATGCAACATACAGATGGGCTCGTGACCGAGGGGTGGACTTAACCATGGACTCTATTGCACAGGTTATCCATGATTGTGAAACGTGCGCCGCAATTAAGCAAGCCAAACGGTTAAAACCTTTGTGGTATGGGGGGAGGTGGTTGAAATATAAATATGGGGAGGCCTGGCAAATTGACTATATCACACTCCCTCAGACCCGCCAGGGTAAACGCTATGTGCTTACCATGGTGGAGGCGACCACCGGATGGTTGGAAACATACTCTGTGCCCCATACCACTGCCCGGAACACCATTCTGGGCCTCGAAAAGCAAATCTTGTGGCGACACGGCATGCCAGAGAGAATTGAGTCGGACAATGGGACTCATTTCAAAAACAGTCTCATAGACAACTGGGCCAAAGAGCATGGCATCGAATGGGTATATCACATCCCCTATCATGCACCAGCCTCTGGGAAAATTGAACGGTATAATGGGCTGTTAAAAACTACCCTGAAAGCAATGGGGGGTGGAACCTTTAAAAACTGGGATAAACATCTGGCACAAGCTACCTGGTTAGTTAACACCAGGGGATCTATCAATCGAGCTGGCCCTGCTCAGTCAGACCTTCTACATACAGTAGAAGGAGATAAAGTCCCTGTGGTGCATGAAAGGAATCTATTGGGAAAAACTGTCTGGATTCTTCCTGCAATGGGCAAAGGTAAACCCATTCGTGGGATTGCTTTTGCTCAGGGACCTGGATGTACTTGGTGGGTGATGTTGCAAGATGGTGAAGTCCGATGTGTCCCTGAAGGTGATCTGATTCTGGGTGAGACTACTTAATTCTGAACTGTATGTTGTTGCTGCATAAGTGTCTTTCAGGTTAAGACAGTGGTGATGAGACCGGAGCTAGCTTCATCAAGTGGCGTCCAGTAACCTCCTCGAGTCTGACATCTTTAACCTGCAACCCATGGGCACGAACCATGACGAAAGAGAGACTGCTAGCCAGAGAGACTGCTGAGAGACTGCTAGCCAGATGGAAACCCACAATCCTGAACCAAATGAACTTAATGAACTTTTTGTGTAGAGATGAATCATAAACTAGTGATATGTGTATATATATTTGAAAATGAAAAGGTAGTGGTGATCTGAGTATGACGTGAATGGTATGGAATAAGGGGTGGAATGTCCTGGTTTGGCCCAAACCAGGCCAATTAGTCTTAAAGAAACCAAGGTCACTGCTAAATTCCTCACTGCTTATGAGTGAAGAGCCAAAGGGGGGTCACACCTGCAGGGAGGAGCAGACAGGGCAGGTGACCCAAGATTGACCAATGAGGTATTCCATCCCATACATGTCATTCTTACTTTCCTGTTTATCACTAACCCACTGCCTCCTGGAGGTGGGGCCCAGGAGGGAGGGGCCCTCCTGTCTCCCACTGATTGGTACCAGCTTTGCCAATTCTCCAGTTAAAAGCCTGCAGGTGTGATGGCAGTGGGAGCTACTGCATTTTCCCCTCTGCCTGTGCTGGGGGGAGCTACTGCATTTTCCCCTCTGCCCATGCTGGGGGGAGCAACTCTGCCTGAGGAGGATTTCCAAGCTCTCAGTCTTGGTTTTGTATATATTTGTATATATTTGTATATATTTGTATATGTTTGATTATTTCTATTATTATTGTTATTATACTCTTTTTCATTATTATAGTTTATTAAAACTGTGTTAACTTTCTAACCCATAAGTCTCTCTCCCTTTTCCCTTTCCCTTTCCCTTAGTGGGGGGAGAAGGTTAACAGAGAGCATCTGCCACCTGGTTAATAGCCGGCCCAGCTTTAAACCGTGACACTGAGAGAACACATAGAGCTATCAAGCAGTATTACTAAGAAACATTTCCAGATTCACTAAAGGAAGAAACCACTGGCAGGATTTTGCTGGAAAAGTAGCAGGTTAGGGTTAATATGAGTATCCAAACTTCATTGAGATTCAGAAAGAGAAAAGGATGATATTCACAGGCTATGATTCTTACAAGATGAAACTCGTAGAAAACATAACAATGTAACTTTCCTTACATTTCTTTCAGTATTTATTAATAAAATTCAACACTTTAAGAAGTTTATTAGAACCTGCTGTAGGACTATGCAATGTCAATGTAGTTTCTAGTCTACTTCTAAAGTCTGTGACTTTATAACAGGGAAAATTTTGCAGGATGCTAACTTCTGAAAATGTATTCTTGTGCTTGTTTAGTGATTTGTGGACAGCTGAAAAAGAAAGTGGGATATGTATTATGAGAGGACAACTAATGTCACTTGAGCATCTGAGAATTTAAATATGCTCACAAATCAGCCATCGGTATAAATCTAGTAATGCTCACTTGTAATTGCCGATGAAATTTTAATCCTTTAATTATTGACGACTGCAAAATCTGAGAACTAAAAATATATTCCTTAACTTGAGGGGTTTTTTTCTGAAACTAGTCTACTGACTAGAATTTCTGATGTGTAACAGGTGGTATTAATTTATTATACTTCCATATTTTAATACAGTATAAACACCATAGTAGTTAAAGTATTCATTTAAGCAGCAAAGCTGTAAGGAAATTCATCAAATATAATAGAGGTATTTATACACCTTCCCTTTAGCATGTACATATTTGTGATTGGACTGCCTACTGGATGATGATACTGAAATAAATGTGGCTTAAACAACATTGTTAAGTTGGCCAGTGTACTTTATTTCTGGCCAGACGAAAGTATCCTTTTCTTTCTATATTCACTGCTTAGAACCTGTTTTGGAAGAAGAGAAGCCAGCTGATGGAGAATTTTTTGCAAATACAATTATGTTCGCTTCCTGAATTGCCAGTGTTCCATCAACTGGCAGCAACTCGAGACAATGGTGACTGAGAGCTAGACTAGACTGGTGGCTAAAGGATTTACAACATCAAGAGAGACTATTTGAAGCAGCGAAGTCCAAAATTGTCATTAAAAATTCTTCCTTACACTGGAAGTACCCAGACTTCAGCTGCTGCTGCAGTCTGAACATGCCTAAGTCTGGTGGGGTCCAAGACGAAGATCCCTTGTCTATGACATGGATACTCCAATTTCAATATACTTTTACAGAATACTGTCATGGCACTGACAAGTTCAAGCTCCCTTCAAGGTGCAGCAGCAGTTCCTTTGTTATAGCATGCACGCTGTTGGTACTTCTCCCTCTCTCCCCTGAAGCATAATTGGCTATCAAAGACAGAAACTGTTCAGGAAGCAGAAGAATCAGATGCATTTCTTTTTTCTCCCTGAAGAGACAAATGTACGTCTTCTACCTTCCAGAGCAGTACCTGAATCAACAGACTTTATTATATCCGGTGAATGTCCTTTTAATACAAAGTTGCATGTCGAAGTTGCATAAAAATCAGCAAAACATGGACTGCAATTGAGATTTCTCAAGTCAGTGGTCTGTAGAGTCATGTTCACCTTTTTTTTGGTAGGCATTTTCTCTCATTTCTTAAGTCTTTTATTCTATTCCTATGTGGAGATATAATTTCAGCAGGCGCGAAAGAGTATTTTCCCTTTTTCAGTATAGATTTTAGTGTGGCAGTTGAAGCATGCAAAAGAATGGATGTGGGTGTGAAGTCCTTTGGACTAAGAAGAAGACTGAAGTAATCTTCCTAAACATTTTATCTCATTAATTTATAATAGATTAATTTTTGGGAGGGTGACATTGCAAAAGCTTGGTACAGTCATCACCAGCTGCTTCTCTGAATACATTTTAAAAACAGTGAATCTTTCTCAGCTCTTTGAGGCACCCATTTGTTGGGTGCCTCACCTTAGGAAACAGTCTTGAATATCTGACCCTGAAGGTAGACTTGTGGTATAGATCATCAGTTAGGTCCAGAAGTGTTCAGTTGCACTATAAGTTGAAGTTCTTATTCTCTGGGGAGAAAAGGCATTTTTCTGTGATTCCTGGTTGCAGTTCCCTAGCCCTCTTGGACCTCCTTTTGCATCTCTTTATTCTCCCTGTACGTTTATAAAGAGTCTTAAGCACCTATGTAGAGTGAGTGGCTTTTGGGTTACAATTTCTTAGCAGGTGCCTGAAGTTTAGTTATTGCACTGTGGATCCTGCCCTGGTTACATTTGAACCTGTGACCCAGAGACGTAAAGTTCCACGTTGTATTTCCTGTCTTTTGAGTCGTCCAGCTCCACTAAATACATTCTTGCTGTTGGTGAAAATGTACTGCATATTGACTGCTGACAGGTTAGGCTTTCTTTGTCCAATTACTTCACATATTACCAAGATTTGTACATCAGACCTGGCAGTATTACTTTTTTGTGCTTAATGCTAGTCTCGTGCTTATATTTCAGGATTAAATTAGAATGTTCCAGAAAAAAATAGCTGGAATATAATTAGATTTATTGTTGCATTCTCTGATTTTTGTATTAGTCACTTTTAAAATTGGAGGTCAAATTTTCAGCTGGCGTGAATTCCTGTAATAAATTCCTTTCCTTACAGAGTTCCCTTAATAAATTATCCTTTTTGAACGTGAAAAGAACTGCATTAATTTGTGCTTTGAGATTGCATGGTTTAAATTTTACTTCAGCTTTTCATGTGTTGCATTAATCATATTTAACGAAAGAATTGCACAGCCATTATGTTTATAAGGACTGGATATTAAGCATGCTG
This sequence comes from Nyctibius grandis, assembly GCF_013368605.1. NCBI lineage: Eukaryota > Metazoa > Chordata > Aves > Nyctibiiformes > Nyctibiidae > Nyctibius > Nyctibius grandis. The sequence continues at coordinate 26,202,847 of NC_090664.1, forward strand.
TTTCCTGTACTGTAGATAGCAGACATTGTCAGTAAGCAGCCAATTGTGTTTTGTTTTACTTTAATGTTACCACGTGGGAAGGCTGACAAAATCTCTCATGTGCTCATTTTTCAGGAACAGTGTGTTGTATTTATACTGATATTAGAAATATTTATGCATCCAACTATTGGCAAATAGAAGTGTTTGCTTTTTTTTAGAGAAAAAGATGAGTGCAACGAGTGGTTTCTGGACGAGAATGATTAATCATGCTCTCCATGTGCTGAGTTAGAAGTACTTAATTTATAATTTGAAGAGTTATATAAATAATATAGAATGCTGATGACTGACATTCCCAAATAGAACGGGATTAATATTTTGGTAGTTTCATAATTATATGGGACAATAATTGGATTGTTTATTGTTTTAAATGCTATAATTAGCAGTTCTAGTATGTTTTTAAGAGCAATATTGGTCTGAGGAGGGTCAAGGAAGTGGCATATTCTTTGATTTGTTTCTAGAATAGAAACATCTTGGATATGTGCATGTTTATTTTCATTTTCTTCTTGTGTTTCTTCCTCTTCCTCCTCCGTTTAGCCTTTCATACCTACCTGAACAAACACACTTTCACTTCCACAATCAATATTTCATTCTCCTGACTTTCAGCATCATTCATATTCCTTGCATTCCTTTTTAGCAATGCACACTTGCTCACTCTTATAACAAAAAACATGCATTGTGGTTAGGTGGCAGAGGTCAGCACTAGTCTTGCGTCACAGGTCAAACAAGATCACTTACATTCTTTATCAGGGTCATTTCTTCTCCCTGGGTGGGATATGAACTTTTCTTTTTCTTAGAGAGGAAAAAAAGACAGATGTTCACCACTCCTTGCCCAGAATTTCTGCTGCATGATATACCATCATCTTTCATGTAAACTTCCAACACAACAAGGCATGAATCACCCATAACTTATTCTACTAGTTATGTTCAACATTCTAACAGCAGAGTAACTGCACAGCATATTTAAATACACTTGTGATGAATGTAAAAAGTTAATTCCATATTTTACACTTTAAGATATCTCCAATATTCATAACAAATATTTATAAAATGCTCAGAGTGTTTATTTCTGGGTTTTCATAGGGATATATATATTTCTGTTGTGTATGATTTCCCACTTCCTAATACAGCTCGATTTAAGATTATAAATATTATTTTTGTTCCTTTTTTGCAATGTTTGTGCAAAGTAACATTTAAATAGAATGATTCTGGTTAGAAATGCTTGTATCTTTTGTGATAAATTTTCTCTAGCTAAAAATAAGCTCTTTTGCCATTTTTCAGCTGTAGAAAAGCAACGTTACTAGTATTTCTTATTACTCTTGCATTTTATTGATCCTAAAGGAAACAGGGTATTAATTATGCTTTCACCACTGAGTATTCCTCTTTCATGGGTGAATGAGGTAACACACAAGAAGTTCTGTTACTAATCTTCCCATTCAAGACGGAATTTTTTTGCCAGTATGTGTCAGCAACATCCCACTTCTAGGTAATTCTATGTCATAAGCATTTCCTAGAAGATATGTCATTCTCTGTTCTGTTTACTCCATGCTTACCTTTTTTGTTCACGAAAGTTGGAATGTGAAATTAGCAGTATGGAGAAAACAAAACAAAACAACAACCAAAACCACAACAAACCTTTATTGAGAAGTTTCAACATTTCAGATGCTTTCTTCCACTTTTTAAAAAGTGTTTGGTTTTGTTGGTTTTCCTCCAGAAACAGTAGGTGTTCCTTGCTATTGTGTTCACTTGCTTCAGAAAGTAACATTTCCTACTTCTTTTGAGGCATCAGTACAACTAATGAGCCTTATGGGTTCTCTCTCGAATGCCTGTGGGATATAGCTCTGTCTATACTAGAAAGTAGTGCAGCACAACAGGAACTGATTTCTAGAGCAAACTGGTTGGCGCCGAGGATCTTAGTCTATACTGTACATGTTTTGCTTTGGCTTGCCTGTAGCCTGGTCTGCAGACTGAATGCCCATTAGCAGCTGGAGAGCATTAGGTGTGCTGCCAGAGGGCATCTTCCAGATGAGTTTCACCCCAAAGGAATCAGTTCTAACACTCCAGAGCTGCAATGTGAATCAAAGTTCAGCAAGTGTGGATGACTAGGAGATTTTCTTCTAGAGTATACTAACCTCAAATAAAACACAGTGGTAAATGTACCCTTTGCACCTTAGCATCTTTCTATGTAGAGGAGAAATTCAGTATTTATAACAGCTGAGGGCAGAGTTCTTTTTTTTTTTTTCTTTTCGTTTGTCAACATCCAGCAGTGTTCGTCACCTTATATTCTCTTATGTTTTGTCTCCAGGTTAGTTCGTCCTTTCTAGCAATCAGGTGCTGAGGAGCTCAGTTTCTTGTACTATTTTAAAGGCCTTATCAAAAAAATTGAGTGTTTTTCACAGAGACAATAAGGGGAAAAGGAGAAAAATAAGCATGATTGGAAGCTGACATTACTTCTGTGAAACCATACCCAGTACAACCCAGATCTGACAATTATTGACTCATATAACAAGAATAATTAGGTAAAGTCAGTTTACTGACTTAACAGCACCACACTATGTTATTATTGCTTGTGTTAGAGTAATACTTAGATGCCTGATAAGGTTCACCATCCCATTATACTTGAACAGTGTCTCTTCCACAGTACAGGGACAGGACACTTAATGAGTAGGTAAGACAGAGGGGAAAATTGTCAACCAAATAAAGATTCCCAATTCATTTTACAAAAGATGCAGTAGTTGTAACATAACTCATTGGCAAGGTGTTAAAATAGGCTGGGTGTTAGAGTAGTTGTTGGTGTGAATATACTAGGCAAACAGTATTTTTCAGTATTTGTATGGACACATTCTTAAAATTGCTCTTGCTTCAAACCACCAAATAAAGCAGGGTATGTGTGTTATATGTTGGGAAATATGTACAAGTATTTTAAAGCACAGGGGGAGTGTGTGTGTATGTAGGGATCTTTCCATAATGGAACAGTAGTCTTGTTGAAGGTATCTCCATGGGGTTACCATCGTTAATGGTAGTTAGTTAGACGCAGTTAACAGATATTATCATTTAAGCTAAGTATTGTTTGTTCTTATAAAACCTGCTGTCACTTGGACTCGATGATTTTAAGGGTCCTTTCCGACCAAAATGATTCTATGATTCTATGTCACAACAATATGGCATACTTACTTACTTCACATATATGCTTCTTGACAAAATGCCTCTGTATGACTTCCTTTGTTACTTAGTATTTCCCTAACTAGACCCAGAAAGTTACAATGGAGTCAAAGTTGCCCAGCAATGCCATTTTCTTTCAGTTCAATGTTGCACCTTAAAGCCACATGTAAGTGTAAGCCATCAACTTTGTATTTCTACTTCAAACCTTCTAATATTTTTTTAAATTCCCAGGGTTTCAGGGTGCACACACATCATTTGTCTCTAGTTTTGAAGAGACAATGCTTCATAAACTATCCTTCCTAATATTTTAAATACATATTTTTTTATAAACTAAGATTAGTTGCAGAGATTTGTTAAATGATAATTAATGCTGGATTAGATTGACAAATTGTTCTGTTTAGTGAAAACCTAGATGCAATAATTTGTTGATTTATGTAAGTAGAACGACTATGTGCAACTTTTGAGCACAGAAGAATGAAATACAGATATCTAGAGGAGCAGCAGACTTGTCGTCACTCTGCCCAACACTTGCATCACATTATAATCCTGAAAAAGCTTACTGCTCTATTTCCGTTAATTTTGGTAACTTATTTTGGGTGTTGCATAGTCCAAATCTTGAAGAGTCACAGCATTTAATTTTAAAATTTATGTGCTTTGAAAAATTGTATAAGGCAAGAAATATTCTTTCACTTTTATGCTGTAGCTCAGATTTACATTTTTAGAGCTTCCATCAGCTTTGGCAAAATGGAGATTAGTTTGATCCAACTTCTGAAGCTGGGAGGTAGGCCAAGACTCTGGTAGTCAGAGATCTGTGAAAGCGTGTTGCTGCTCTATTACCTGACACTTTTGGCCTTATTTTCAAGATTTTTATACAGTCTTTTTGTTTTCTTGTGTGTATAGGACTCATATTTTCTTTTTCTCTGAGGCTGAAATACGATACTATTTTCACTTAGCATCTTTTGCACATCATTAAATGCATTATGAAGCAATTCTCCAAGCCTAGCTCCACTGCTCTGGGGATATGTCAACAAAAAGTAGTTGAGCTGACTTAACCATGGACATTCCCCTCTCTTATGAGTATTTCATCCTAATTAGTAAAACAAGCCTGAACTTTTAAAAAATGCTGATGCTTACAAGGAGTAGCCTTTGTTTCACCCCATCAGTTTTCTCGGCACCTGAACATTGATTCTGAATGGGGAAAGAAGTTTCATATAATATGCAGATGTACACTTGAGCATTAATAACCCAGCTATAACTAATCAAAGTAGGAATGGGCCAATTATTCCACAAATATAACTTACTGAATCAGTATCTGTGGATTAAGTTTGTCGCAATGTAACTAGCTCTGCTGAAACTATTAAGGAAGATGCATTGTGAAAACAGATATATTGTTAAGGGAAGTCTCTTATCTGCTTGTTTCTATACTTGCTCTTCAAACAATATTTAAATTAATTTATTAATATATTACAATACAAATTTCAAATATGAAATTTGCAGACCTGAGTGCCTATTTAGATATATTTTTGAGAATTTCTTCTTAATGTTACATAGTATGAAGCATCACATAGTTCATTCAGTCAAAAGCATGAAAGAATTAGTGGAAAATTAGGATTATATCACTTTACTTTCTGATATAAGTTAATTTAATGTCTGATACTTTAGCAGTGAATTTTCTACCAGTGGAATATTTTGAAAATTTAACATTTTTGAGGTTTAGCAGTCTGCAAAAAGGGTATTTTTTTTTTGTTGTTTTCTGGGTGGTGTGGTGGTATGAAATTTTTTTTCCTTCCCAGTTATGAATTATCATCCACACATTCTGTGTTTTGGAGGGTTTGATTTTTTTTTTTTTTTTTTTTTTTTTTTTTTGTGACTAGATACACTTTTCCACCTTTAAAAAAAACCCAAAACAGTCCCTCCCACTTTGTTTCCTCTTTCGTCACACCCCATCAATGCTCATTTTCAGGGAAAGAAAAAGGAAATTAGAGGTACAGGGTGTATGGAACTCTTGACCCACTTTGGAACACAATAAGAAATAAATCGAACTCAAATGACTTTGCCAATTTGTTGCATATGTTTTCAGCTAATTCTCCAAGGCTTTTCCCTTGACACCAGCAGAACTTCCCACTTTTTTTAGGTTCCTCTTGTTGTGAGTGGCCTACATTGTACGCGTGTGCTTCAGCTTGACAGGTCACACAAAGTATAGACTAGCCTTTCACCTCCAGCTGCCCCTCCACTTGACTTCCTCTAAGTAATATTGGCTTCTGCAGCTAAAAACTGCTTTTACATATAATGAAATTCACAAGTGCATTGGAGGAAATGTGATTTTTTTTTTTTTTCCAGCCCCCCCAATTTCAATAGCAGTTTATTCCTTTAAAAGGCAAATTGCAGAAGGGATTAACTTTGAAAGCAAACTGGAAATATAAAGACAGGAAATGAGTCTGTGACTGTATAACTGAGTTCATAAATGGGCCCTTTTTTGGTATGAAACTGGGCTTTTAATGTAGAAAAATCACCTACTTAACAAAACCATTCTCTGTTTCAGCACTGCAGGAGCATGAAATAAATCCATGTTTCTTTCTAATATATCATTCAGTCTATCGAACTATTTCCAAATGACGAGAGTTCTAGCAGTGCAGCAGAAGGTTCCATACCTCTGCTGGGATGGTGATTTTTTCAATATAATCCTTTAAATTTTGTTGTTCATTCTGGTTTACAAAGATGCCTATAAATCCTCCCTTAATCTGAAGATGAGACGAGCATATTCTTTCTCAAGAAAGACACCTTGACTTCACTCAGAAACCCCTTTCAGTTCTGTAGTGAGGATTTCTCCATTTTAATGCATTCCAACGTAGTCTCCTGTGTAAGTTGCAGAATGTCCGTACATGCTCATTCTACACCAACAGTTATTCAGAATCACCAGAATTGTCCCTAGTCATTGAGTTACAGTGCTGTCATGTCAAATGGCGTTGATGGAACACCTAAATCACTTCATTATCTTCACACACGCACACGAAAAAATAATCTCACCTGCACTGTTTAGAACAGCATGAAACCACCTAAATACTTACCATTTCTCTCTAGCTTGACTCCATCTCCCAGGTAAAAAATACAAAGTAATCAGTTGCTTTGTTTCTGCCCCCCACTCAGAATCAATACGTAAAAAGCATTTACACACCAGGCATGCACATAGTAAAGCAGTTCTGTAGGATTCAGACTGATTTAACTAAAAAGAACATTTCCTTCAAGATTTCCCAATTTTTCTGTTGAGAAGTATTCTTGTTTTCTTTTTCTGAAATTAAAGATGAGACACTCCCAAGCATCCTTCCTTGGTCCACTGCTCCGTTACAGTTTCTTACTGCTTTATGGAAACAACTTCTCTTGCAACTCAGAGGTTTGAGTAGAAAGAAATATTGCAAATGGTGTTTATGTTAAACATTAAAAAAAAAAGAATAGGGGATTTTTGCAGATTTGGGTTACCTCAAATTGTGTTGTGCATCAAAAGGTGAACATGCTGCATAGCAAGTGTGCCTTGCAAGCAAATGGAGAATAAAAGCCAAAGTAATTGTGCACGTTAGAAGATTAGGGGTGGTTTGTGGATATTCAAAGTCTTTAAAAAAAGAGATGGTGGTGAATGAGATGGAGATGATGCTGATGTCCTATTCAGTTCATGTGTCTGAGGCTAGCAAATGTGGTGGGTGACTCGATCTATGCAGGTTCAGACAGTCTGCTTTCGGTAGAACTAGACTTAACCTTGGAGCTTTAGAATATTTATTTCTCTTTTTTTTCCTTTTTTTTTTTGGGGGAGGGGAGGGTTGTTCCCCCTCAGAAAGCACCCCTGTGCTCTAAAATGTACTTTATTGTTGTAGCTTAAAGGTATTGTGATATTACCTTACGGTGTGTGAACTGTAGGGGTCACACATAAGGTGACTGACAAAATGATTGACTAGTTAGGAAGAACATCATGTATCTCAGAAAATCTCATATTGTTCTTATTTAGTCTTTAATCACTTTTGTGTTTGTTTTTTTTTTTGTTTAGTTCTGGTTTTAATCTTGCAAGGCACTATGAAACAGGGAATAATAATTAGATTTTCACTCTAGGCAGAATAACAAAATACACTGTGATCTCAAATCATGATTAGCTACTAAGAAAGAAGCTATAGAAAAAATATTGTGGGGGAGAGTGAAGGAGGGTGTTAATGACAGTTTCTCTATGTATTTTTTAAAATAGTGAAGGTGGCACTCTGCTGAGTCATTCTACTATGTATCTGAAAAGGGCAGATCAAAAAAGCATGAGTTGTATTTGATTTGGCATTTAATTATGGTCAGTAAAACCTGTGGAGCTATCATATTGCTTCCTCCTTTAATTTTAGTTTTAGAGGCAATTTTGTCTGTCTGTCATGTTAGAGTGTGGGGGTGTTTTTTTCTCTCTTTTGATAGGTTATGTAGGAATGGTATTTTCATTATTCCTATGGATGGGAATTTGAGAAACATTATAATTGTCTTCATTGACAGATAAATTATATTTTTTTAAAGGAAAAAAGAATGGACTGGATAACATCTTAAACTTATATAAATATAATTTTTCTTTATGTTGTTTTAGAGAAAAAATGTCTTCTTGAGTAAAACAGAATAGACTGAAATCATCTTAAACTTATTTAAATATGATATTCTTTACTGTGTCTTATGGAGAGACTTTCTTTTTTAAATTCTGAGCCGAATTCCACCATGTTACGGTAATACAGTTTATATTATTTTTAATATTAGTGTGTTGAATGCAAAATATAGCTTTCTACAATACATTTTACATTCAAAAGTAAGATACACTACCTACCTCGTAATTACCCCAGGGCTACAGAGATTATTATCATCTAAAATGAAATAGTCACTCTTCATCCCGTCCTAGACTTTTTAAAACATGAAGCTTTTGAGTAATTTGCAAAACTCAATCAACTGGAAGTTTATTGAAATATTTTCTTTGCATGATATGTTTGATCTTTTTTTTATTTTATTTTAAATAAGTTCTTATGCTTAATTAAGCATAGGAATTTTAGTGTGGTTTTTTTTTTTCTGGACAGTTTTCTCTAAAGTGTATTTGAAAGATACCAATTTAACTTCTATCCAGATGGGCATGCATATATGGTAAGTTTTGGATGCTGGATTAATCTGTATAAGCAACACTACTTTCTAAATGACTAGTTCTGTTTTCCACTTAAAAGTTATCATACTGTCTTTCCACCAGACATTTTAAACAGATTTCTAAAGGTACTTTAAATGCATTCATGTACCGAATATCACTAGAAATATTTTCAAAGTTGGACAGGGATAGACACACAGACTTAGGCATCTGACTACCTACATCCTACTTCTACATCGTATCAAAACTCTCCCCTTGCCCCTCTGCCCTTCACTACAGTTAAAGCTGCAGGGACACCTGTCCCTAAAGCTAGGAGGCAGCCAGCTAGCAAGGTGGCCTAAGCCACCAGCATTTCAGCTTCTAACACATACCAGACAAGTTCAGATATAGCTCTGCTGCTCAGACTACAACTAGAGTCTCAGACAAGGTATATCTCACTTATTTTTCTGGGGTGTACTAATTCAGCAAGGTTCCAAGCACAGTTACCTCAATAGTGCATCAAGGATAATCATAAGTGAACTGATTTACAGCTCTCCTAATTTGGTCGACATCATGTCTGCCCATTTCTTACATGCGCCAAAGAAGTGAGTTTAGCTACTGTTTTAATGACTACTGCATCAGTGGTTTAACCCATGAAACGTAACAAAAGGGTAATGGTGGTAATGTCCTTCTGAAATCTGTCTAGGACTTGAAAGGAAGATTCAAGTCCACCATGCTTTTCTGCTGTCTGATTTTGCCCATGCTTTTAAAATTAAGACCCCCACCGATCAGGAGAAGATCCAAGGGACAATTCAGAGTTGAAAATATTGAAGGATAGGAATTTCTTTTGCTCCTATGTCTTTGAGAGGCAGGCCTAAGCCTCCTATTGAGCAGCTTAGGTGTATCACTCCTCCATTTGCCTGTATTTATGAACTTTTTTTTGGTACCTTTAAAACTCTGTGTGTTCTTTATGGAGCCTGGACAACTCAGGGAGAGTATCTCAAGGTGTATTTGGCTTCAGGTGTTTGGCTCCCAATTCCCATTATTGTCTATGAAGGTTAGACCTCTACTACTTAAAAAGTAAAAATAATCTTTATGAGATTGATTGTTTGTATGTTTATGCCCAGACCTTGCAATTTTTAAAGTTCTCTGAGGCACCAGAGAAATGTTTAGTCCCATGGCTTTATGTATTCTAAAAGTTCACTTCCTATCACTGAAGCATCATATTCCTGGCAGGACTATGCTCCTGACTTCTAACTTGATTAACAAAACTCCCCAAGCTAGCCTGACTTCAAACCTGGATCCCTCACATAAGCCTTCTTCAAGAATATTATTCCACACCTATTTGCTAGCTGTTTCCTTCTGACCTTCCTGTTGCTGAAGCCTTTATCCACCCTCAAGAAAGCTTCCAGATCATCTTGCACATCTCCCTGGACATGTATTATCTCCTATGCTTTAGGCTATGTTCCCTCCCATAACCATCCTGTTCTCCCCACCCAGCAGTGTAATGAACTCCTAGGCTTCAGGACACATTCTCTTTCCATGTGTCATTTACTTGCATGCTAGGTAGACAGTTTAGCATTATTAATCCATATAATTATTGAATAGTATTTTTATGATAATGTTTTAATTTTTTGTGGTTTTCCTTGAAGTAAGAATCATCATTATGCTTAACCTAGCTAAGGAATAAAAATTACTAATGTATTCTGGTTTTTGGTTACGGTATTACGTGCTGAATGAGTCCAGCGAGAAAATATCTATGTAGAGAGAGAGAAAAGGAAGATGGTGAAATCATTATTTATAATTAAATTATATATATTTATATATATAATTTATAATATATTTTTATAATTATTATTTATTTATAATTAAATATTATAATTAATTATAATTTATTATAATTAAATTTATTTATAATTAAACTTTTGTGATGGAATTCAATAGAACAGATTAATTAGCTTTAGCCTGATTTTTCAAGGGACCTTCAAAACTTTTATGCTTCACCAACACAAACAAAACATGAGTGAAAAACATTTTCTTGAATCACAGGCTAATGTTAAATGACTCAAGGCCATCTTCAAAACCTCCACACTATTAATGAATGTATGGTGATCATAAAGAAGGGAATATGGCCAGCATGTCTCGAACTATAGTGATTTTTAACTGGCTGCACATATAACTTTGAGAGCAGTTTATAGGAAAATGAAGTTACTGGGGCCATGGACATTTCATGAATTACTTTTCAGGGCTGGGTGAGAAGTCCAAAGGTTAATTGTGAGTTATGTTTTTTTTCTGAAATTCTTAAGTGGTGGAAAATACCTATATTCAGTCTAAGAACTTTGTTAGGGACAAGAAAGATCACCCCCAAATAGCTTTTTGCCCTCAAAAAAAACCCCAACCGTTCTTGTGAAGAAAATAATTATCTCAAGAAACAGAAATGAGGGAATATGGCCTGGGCATATCCTGATAATCAGTTCAGGCAGGAATTGAATGTTTCGGATTAGGTAACTCTTCCTGCTGAGGTCCCTTGCACCAAAATGTCTGTTAAGCAGATGAAGAAAAGTTGTTGGAACTCATTTTTCTTTTATGTTTCTTCACTCTAATTGGTTACCTTGGTGTACAATAACAAGAAATTGAGAAGAGTGTTCAGAAGCTGCAGTTCTTGGTCCCCTGTTACCTCTTTGAATTGTCTCATTAAGGAGGATGGGACCAGAGACATGAGTCAGTTCAGGATTTCACCCTGTGGAACATACTAATTTTCACAAGAGAAAAGAGGAATTTTCTCTAGTTTGCCAGTCCTTCTGGTTACTTTCTTACACTCTAAATCTGTCATCTGCTTACAGTTTTGCATATGCTTATGTGCATCTAGCTGAATCTTAAAGAACTGCAGATGTATGTGTATTTCTGAGAAAGGCATGCCTATCATTCCTCTGAGTTAAATGGTTTTTCAAACATCCTTCAAACACATATTTTTCTTCGTGGAAAAGCTTTCTGCCTCATGAGAGGCTTTCTTCATTCAAGCTAGGTCATGATTGTAGCATTGATAATAGTTAAATACTCTTCAAAGATGTAACTAAGAAAACTTCTGTGTATATGGTATCCTGGATACTCCATCTGGAAAAGAAAATAGGTCCTTTTGATATACTTTTTATTTCATATACATTTAGTTACCCAAATGTATGCTCTTGTGGTCTATATACAGTTCCATTGGCTTGGTTTCCTAGTGTTAAGCATTATTAGAAAAGTTCATAATTGTACTTTCATTGTTCATGGTTGCATTGTTCTGGGTTTTTTTTTCTGAGCTTCTGTCATGGCTGATTCATGGTAATAACATCAAAAAGAAGCAACATGAAATGAAATGAAAGAATGAAACAGTCCTGAGAAATGCAAGCTAAAACCTAGGTATATCACCTGCTTTGAACTAATCCCATTTTCACATGTTATAAAGACTTCTGTGAAATTTGATGCTGGCATTATTTTTCATATTTAGAGCTGAATGCAGTCCCTAACTTTTTTATGCTTTTAGCTTTGTGGGCAAAAATACCATACTAATATCTTTAGGTATCAAACAATACTCAACTCTGAATTTAGACATTATTTAACCTTTAGGTTAGTATTATTTTACTCAGGTTCTTAAAGTAGAAGTGAGACGAAATGGAAGGAGGTTCACCGTAAAGCTTTTCAGTCACTGAGGCAGGTGTAAAGGAAGCTGAGACTTTGGCAACAAATATATTGGGGTTTAGTGTAAGCATCTCTGGCTTTCAGCAGGTAGCTGGTATTTTGCATATATTTTTCTTTGTCCTCTACACTTTTCTAAACAAAGTCTCTCAAATCTGATTACATGTAAGAAAAACATAATGGAAGAGGTGCTATTTCTGTGGTCTTGCTTTCTGATGCACTTCATCTTAATTCTGAAAAGAACTTATCTGTAATACATATCCTTCGAGTCAATATATTTTAAGTCACTTTGTTGAGCTGCTGAGTATAAGCTGTAGTATCTGAGTTTCTTTGTTTGCCAACAAGTCAACAGAAGATTAAGTTAACAGAACATTGTTTAAGTTGACAGAAAAATAGTGACTCGAAGGGAGAAAAATGACTTAAGTAAATTCCTAGTAAAAGCAACAACTTTCTAACAAACCTTATGTCTGTTCTTTCATGTACTTCCTTTTTTATCACTCCAGAACATCCCACGGTGTCAGATGGCAGTTTTTATAGCACAACTGGCCACAATTTAAACTGTTCAGCAATTTCTAAGTGTCAGTAAAACAAAAGCATCAGCAGATCTTTGCACAAAAACATAACCAGACTTTCTGAAACAAAGGCAGCCCTTGGTTTTCCTTTCAGTAAATCCTAGTAATGCACTGGGTGAGAATGTGTGCTGCATATCCTTTGAGCACATCACAGAACTGGCAGCTGGGAGTAGGGCAGCTGTAAGTCTTTGTTAGCGCTGACTCTGGTCTGCTCCGGGACCGGCACCACCGGGACCGGCACCACCAGCCCCGGCATGATTTAGAAAGTCTTGAAATGCTGGGGTTACAGAGGCCTGTCTCTAGTTACATCCACTCTGCCTTATAGTCAGTCTCCATTTCCTTACGGGCAGGATCATGACCCGGCATCTCTGCCGTGCTAGCAGATTGTCCTGATACACACATCAGTGGCCCAGCACTATCCTGAGGTAGCTGGGTGATTCTTGAAAAACAACTTAGGAGTGCGTTTGTATGCATCTGCCCCTGGGAGAATATTGCTGGTTTGTGCTTTATGTTATTTTATACCTGGGATGGAGAGTGGATGAGAATCTGACCCTTTTTTATCATTTTAAATTTTATGTTAGTACACAGGCAAAATGTATATATGCCAAAGAAAAAAGCGGAGAGTAATTCTGACAGGTTCTTAATTTTTTATTGGGCATCCTTACATTATTTTGACTTATCTGAAATAATGGAACTAAGCTTGAATATTAAATAATGCTAGAATGCATTTGCAAGCTGCTGTGTTATTGTTTGTTTAATAATAGTCAACTAATTAAATTATCTCACTAATCCACTTTCTGTCACTCACTAAAATTGTGAGGGGGTAAAAATAGCATTTTGAAAACTGAGTGGATGGAAAGTGCTATACCTCAGCTGTTGTTTTTTGTAACTAATACTAATGGGGTAAAGTATCACACCAAAGCAACTCATCTTGAATTTAAACTGGTTTGGAAAAGATGATTTAAAGACATTTGCACAAACCCACTGATTGGTGTGGGCAACCAACTGTGCAAATCAGTGAATTGCTGCATAAATTTTTGGCGTTGTCAGTCATTCATGTTCAAAAGTATGACCACAAAAAATGCAGTAATGGATACTAACAAAGCCTTAATTCTCAGAAACAGATAATTAAATGGTCTACTGAATTAATATTTGGGGGACCTAATCTGGTGAAGTGATTGTCTGGTATTTGCCAGCTTCGTCTGTTCTTAACAGGACCTCTGGCAGCCAGCCTGTATCACTCACTGCGTGAGCTCCAGGGCAGACTATCCATTTCCTCTTTATTCCATTGTATTTTTTTAAAACATGAAATAATTTTCTTACAGCAGATCCTAATCTCTTATCGATAGACAAAATAATTGGTTTTGATTTCACCTTCCAGAAGTAAGTATTAAGTTATGATTTTTCCTGTCTGCAAACATATTTTTAAAGGGGGAAATGCTCTAAAATTAGGCGAGAGAGAAGACAAAATCAAGCGGAAATGCATTCCTCACAGGAGATAGGCTAGTTTTTCATTTCTCTTTTTTCTTTTTTTTTTTGTTTCCTAAGCAGTCATTAGAATCTGTTTCTGAAATCTTAAGTTTATCAACTGCAGATAGGAGGGTGGAAATATGTGTGGAGAAATTCTTTTTTGAATGAGTTCCATTTTCCCATAACTCCAGTTGGGATGCATGATAAAATTATCAATGAAACGTCCTAATTTGATCCTTAACCAAAGGGATGTTGTCCTATGAATCATCTGTGTTTGTGGGAGGCAGCACTGAAGCTAACAGAGCAGGAATGGGACCCAGATGTTTTCTGGGAAGCCAGTTGCACTGTAGGCTGTGTGTATTACCTAATGTAGGCGACCATGTGGAAGAAAAGGTTGGAAACATCCCATTACAAGTCATATATCACTGAGCTGACAGCAAGGATTTCAGCTTGTTTTTATTTAAATCATGAAAGCATCTGCTCAGCTGTCCAGCTGTATTAATTTTAACCCTTTTCCTGGCAAATGAATTTTGCTTTATGAAATGGCAGGCAAACAGTTTGGTGCGCTTGCAGAAAACCCCTGGTTAGAGGGTGCTGCAATAACCCTTGCCCCATCCAGCAGAACAGCACTAATGATGGCTACGTCTGCCACTGGGTGACAGTGTAGCCATTCCATACACCTGTACTTTGTGAAACACCAGCAAGCCTCTTATGCTGGGAAGGCTGCAGAAGAAAGGTATAGACACTACACAAAGAGAGTATTTGTGGGTGGTTTTTTTTTTCCCCCTTTTAATCTACTTATTCTTCAATTGCTGCACACCTTTAGAATGAGTCTTTTTTTTTTTTCCTTTCTTATGCCCTTCTATTTTCTATTTTTGTTTTCTATTATTGTTGATTCTTTCTTTCCTTAATTTTCCTTCCTCTTTTATTTTTTTGGTTTTATGTGGTGTTCATCTCACTTCATCTCCTGTAGTCTCTCTTCTCAACTCTTTTCTCTGCTTTTTATTTTCTGCTCTCCTCCCTATTGTTTTCTCTCTGTCACTAGTATATAAGCTTCTGTCAGGGTCCCTTTGCTGCTTCTCTGTCCCCTTATATACACTGTTTAGTCTTTACTGTGTCTTTAAAAGAATTTCCTCATTCCATAGATTTGATATTTATATAAAAAAGCACTTAGCTTGCAGAAAGGCTGTTCCCATCAGTAGGAAACAATCTTTGGGCTCCAAATCAATCCTTCACCACATGTGTTTTTTAAGCAGCTTATTGATTTGTTACTTTTTAGCACTCTTTTGCTAAAGAAAGAGACTTTAACTGAAGCCTAACAGTTACAGTTAAGTAACAGCCATACAGTAAGTACAGACTTTAATTTCCTATGTAGAAATCTGCAGAAGAAATATAAGGAGTATCCAGCATAATACTAAACCAGATTAGTAGTTTTGGCATGCTAAAATTTGTCTCTTACTGTTTTGGAGGCTGTACTCTTTATTCTGTGCTATGCCTACCCTGCTCACCTCTATGTCAGTCCTCTGTTTTTCTGTCAGTGCAAGGAGGTTTTCTTATTTTACATCCTTCATGCTTTATATTGTAGTCATAGTCCTTTAAGTCTACAGAATATTTTAGAAGGATTTCTTCCACATCCATCAATGTGAGGCTTTGGCATAATGAAATGGTATGCTTATGTTAGTATTTGTATTTGATACAAATATTTACATCGGATTAATTCTCTCTTCCTTAAACACAAAGAGCTCAACAGCAATTGCTTTCAACCAGTGCTTTGCCTCATTTACTGCATGATTGCTCCTGGAGCCCATAAACTTCCAATCCAGGTGCTAAAATGTGGCTTCAGTAACAGTATCAATCCCTAGTTAGCTTTGGGAAAGAGGTAGGATCAAGAACTGAGATCTTCCACTCTGGTTAAGAGCAACAGAAGATGTCCTTACGGGACTTGCACCTGGCCACAGGAAGGTTCTTCATGCCCAGTACTGTGGAAGGCAGCCAAAACACTGCTGTCTTGCAGAAGTAACTTCTGTAATAATGCTCTGTCAGTAATTCCACATGATTTCTCTACATCCTGGAGGTTCAGCTTTCTTGTTATTAAAATAACTTCATTAGATTTTTTTCTTTCTTTTCCTGTTTACATTTCCCTTTCTATGTCTGTAGGCTATTCTTCTGAAATGCTCAGCTGTACCTAAGGCATTGTTTTCATGCCTGTAGTCTGTTTTCTGATAAAACCTACTGTTCCGACTTTCCAAGATTTTGCTCATTGTTTTATCTAGTTCGCGCTCACCCACTGTATATAACATAAGGTTTGAATCTCTCTGTTCCATAAGACTAAATTTTCCCATCCAGCCTGTTAGTCAGATCTCTGGTATCACATTAATCCTCTGCACCTGTGTCCAATTTATGGTTAATAAGCATTTTCCTTACACTGAAAGCAATAACCCAATCACTAGCTGTAGTTATCTACTGGACAGCTCTGATGGGAGATGCTTCACTCGTACTGATCCTCCTCCTTCTGAAACAGCCTTTCTTCCCTGCTGCAGCAGTGTCATCTCTGTGTGTTGGGTAGCATCTGCTGCTTTCATGAATACACCAGGACTTGGATCTGTGGGGAGACTGTGATCTGCACTGATTAGCATGTATCTGCTTGACCGGCTAGACTTACAACCAAAATGTGCCTGGAGTATTATGTTCCTCCAGGGGACATATGGAAAAGTTTTCAGCTTTTGCTGAAAAGTTTTCCTTCTTGCAAATATGGCAGTTTTGGTGAAAACAGTTGTTTCTTGCTACCACACATTATTCTCTGACTTGCTACAGAGTCACTGTATTTGCATTATTTTGAAAACATTTTGCTTTATCTCTGTGCTATGCAGGACTTGGCTTTACAGTCATTCAAAGTAGCATCATCTTATTTTCCTTCCCAAATATGACATATTATGGGTATGTTCTGTGGATTGATACATTCCTTTTGAAGTTTCATTTTTCCTACAGATGAAAAATTCTTCAAAACTCTGTTGCTTAACCTGATAGCATGTTCTTCCTCACTTGTTTCTAGGTTTTAATGTAAATCTAAGGCCTCAGACTAAGCAGTAGTTTCAAAAAGCTACCATTTGTTCAATATTTAATCAGTAGGGGTTTTTTTTGTTTGGTCTTTTTCAAAAACAGACCAAGTCCTTGACTGAATTTTTTCTAGTTATTTGCCACAATACTAGGTAGTCCAGCTGGACTGGAGACCCTAACTTCTCTGTTTTGCCATTCATCAGCTTTCAAGGAGCTGTGCTCTCTTTTCCTGTTTCTCATACATGCTAGCTAACCGTGAGCTAGTGTGAGACCTTTATGATTAAGACAACTAATATAATTATTATTATGTATACTAATGTAACAGTTAGTAGTCCAACAAATACATGAGAAAAGACAGCGTGGAGGGAAGGGGAAGTGGGAGAAGTGTATCCCCTATCTACACGTATGCCTGGTTAGGTAGCTAGACATCTTCCAAGCTATCTCTGGAGCTTTTCAGGGCTGTGGGAAGCCGCGGTGGGTCTCTTCCTGCAGCACAAGAGGCTGCTTTAACTAGTGGAGCCTTAACAGAATCTCACCCAAGGATTTCAACCTGATTTTGCTATGAGGTCCTCCAGGTGGCAATGCAGACAAACTAACAGGTCAGAATACCAGTTTAAAAATACTGAACTGAGAACAGCTCAAGTTTAGATTACGAAAGCGGTCATTTTAATTGTGTTTAATTTAAAATGTTCATCATTCTGACAGGTCTGCCAAGTTCACATAAATGAGAATTGGGCACAAAACAAGAGGGAAAAATTTGATTTGTGTAATCCCATTAACATCATTAGTTACTTCACAGAGTAGAAGATGAGATTTTTTAAATGTAAAAAAACATAAACCAAATAATTACATTTGAAGTCACTGTTTATTTTTTTTATTGGTGCTTAATTCTCCACAATCATGTACATTGGCAGTCATTTATCCCTTGAGGAATGCGTACAAAACATTGCTATTATGATTTTATGTCATTTGTACCAATTTTATAAAGATAAAAATATGTGTATAGTTATAATAAGATGAAGATGCAACTTCTAGATGATTTAAAAATTTTAAAGCTCAGGAACATAAGCAGCTAACATGTTTAGACCAGAGATTTTCAGACAATGAATTTCAGTGTGCTTACATTTTGTGAAAGATTATTTAAGTATCAAAAAGCTCTGAGTGGTGACAGAATGTTCCATGTCCTAATTCATAAACTATAACTCACAAAAAAGCCCAAACCAAACTCTTAACAGTAAGAAAAGAAAACTCAAGCCTAAGTTACATAAAAGATTTAAATAGGATTTTTCTCTATACTTGCTACAGAGATGTTGCAACAGCAAACAAAAACGAAAACAACTCCCAGTGCCAACTTTACCGGGTTTGATGACTTAATTGACTATTAATTTTTGTGGTTATGTTAAAAGATTATTAACTGTCACAGCATGCCACTGTCATGTAGTCTGCAAAATACAATGGCTGCTCCTTAGCATACCAACCTGGCAAGACTGGTAATTTAACCTTCTCAATGAGACTTATATCCCAGATGCACCTTTTTGAAGCTACCTGTAAACCTTTTTCAGAAAAGAGTGTCTTCTGGAGTTTCATAAAACGATATCTGATTTCTAAAAGAATTTTTTTCAACCTGATCTACCATCTGTTTGAACTACAATATTAGTTTCTTGTATGAAAGGAACAAATATTCACTTTAAATTGGCAACTCAGATGGCTAGTATCAACAAAGCCCCACGCAACTTTTCTGATTTGGAGATTTGGGTTTTTTTCTGATAAGATACAAGATTTAGGATTTATAGCTGAAGTTTATTACATGCATTTTATTTCCTTGAAAAGTTGAACCTGTTTATGTAAATTCATTTGTTTTGATTTCACTTTTACCTGTAGTACCATGCCACACTGCTATTCTCTCTGTACAGAAAACTTTTGAAGGAAATGTTCCTGACATACATGTTTTGGTTTCTTTTTTTCTGCATTCATTACTATGATATTAAGTGCTGCTTCAGCTAAGCATTCCACAAATAAATGTATACAATAAATATTTTGTGACTGATTACCAGGCCACACAATTATTTACAGAAACCACACAAATGTTTCAAAGAGTAATTAATTAATTATGTGAATTAATAAATATAAAAATTAATGATGTGGATTACTGTAATGCTATGTAATTACAGAATCACAGAATCAATCAGATTGGAAGAGACCTCTGGGATCATCAAGTCCAACCATTGCCCTGACACCACCATGTCAACTAGACCATGGCACTAAGGGCCATGTCCAGTCTTTTCTTAAACACATCCAGAGATGGTGACTCTACCACCTCCCTGGGCAGCCCGTTCCAATGTCTAATGACCCTTTCTGAAAAGAAATTCTTCCTAATGTCCAAACTGAACCTCCCCTGGTGAAGCTGGAGGCTATGTCCTCTTGTCCTATCGCTAGTTGCCTGGGAAAAGAGGCTGACTCCCACTCCACTACAATTTATAATATGTTCCTCCCAGAAATTTGTAATTAAATAATATGTTCCTCCCAGAAAATTCCAAAGCACCCTCTAGGCTACATTAGTCACTTCAGATACTCTGGTGTGGAAAAATATGTTTCTATTCTGTAGTATGTTATTAGATTTTAGCCAGAGCACGAAGAGAAAAGCTGGCTCATACAGCCAGGAATTTAAGGATCTGTAATCCCATTCTATGTGTGCTTCTGAAAATGCCACTATGGCTTCCCCAATATTTTTGTTGTGTATAACAGTTGCAGATTTTGTGCTTTTATTACAGATTAAAGTTTAGCAAAGCATTTGGGGAAATATTTTTAACTTATGTTCTGTTCCATAGGTTTTTCTGGACAAAATATTTGTGTGGTTTCTTATCACTGTGGGAACTGAACTTGATTCAGAAAGTTCTTCCAGTCATATGTTTCTAATACCCATATCCCCTGTAACTCCTGTACATTTGTGTTTCATATTGTGAAATTGATATGTGTAATGGATTTCTAGTGTGTATATATATATTTGTTTATAATGTTCTCATCACTACAATACCTGAGCAGCGATAACAATCTGAGTTCCAAATTAGTCCATCATGTCCATTTCGCATAGGGGTGACTTACAATAGCCTTATTTATTTGTCCTTTAATGCCCTAGGTAGAGAAAATTATATTCTACCTGTCAGCTCCTCATTTGCACTTTCCCCACCACCCTTCTCCTTTCTTGACCCAGAAGCTACTCTCCTTCAACAGTGAACTAAAATTGTTGAAACGGTCTGAGTTTTTAGTCACAGTTTTCCTCCAGGCCTTCAATGGTATATCAATATAAAGAAATGGTGTGTTTCTTTTCCTCTATTCAAAGAGAACGTATCACTTAGGAAGCAGTTTAATGATGTGAGTATATAAATCCTTAATACTGTTTCCATTAGCTAAAATTCTTTCTGACCTTTTTGCCCCATAATTTATTCTGATATGTTATCACCATACATGTATTCATGAATGGGGTCCAACATGAGCTGTCCAGGATGGGAACTGGATATGTGACGGGTGACAAGAGGGTACATGAGAAAAACATGTATGTAGTTCCTACTACTGGTGGGATGCCAGGCCAGGCATCAGTACACTGGTACCAGCAAAGACTGACGCAGGCTGCTCTGGTTAAAGGGTAGAGTGACAAGATAAAGTGATTGAAGAAGGAAGAGCTAAAAACACTAGGGTTTTATTGTTTGTTTTATTGCTGTTGGTGGTGGGTGCCTTGGTGTAATAGCAGGGTGGTGAGTATAACAGTGGAGGGGGGAAAAAAAGAAAGAAAAAGAGACAGAACTACAGAACTACAAAGGGAGTAATAACCATCAGTACATGAGGAGTATTTTTCTCAGGAGAGCAGCAAAAATGAAGTTATGAGAGTTCTACTGATGTTCTGTGGGAAAGGCAAGTGTCCATTGTGCTTCATACGTTTATTTGTTATGTGTCCCAAGAGCCTGGGGTTTTTTAGCTTTTTGACTTTAGTAAGCTTAGAATGGGATATCTACCAGTTCTTGGGGGGCTTCTCAGGGACTGCCTTCTCAAAAGTTGTCAAGCACCTTGTCAAGTTTGCACAGGACAGATATCTGGAATACAATAGGATGTTTTCATGCAAGGTTAGACGTATGTTTAACATAGATACAATAGAAAATTGAGTTAATATGATGCAGACACATCAAGCATTTGTAATAAGGCATGCTCTGTAGGAAAAGCAGAATCCATAAGGAAATAGGCAAATAATTTTTATTAATAAATCTGTTGTGAGGTCACTCTGTTTCCATAAAAATTGTGTATAACAAAAGAGTTGAAATGTGTTGAAAAATTATTCTTCTAAAAGTACCTCTAAGCATTCCTTACAGAAACACAGCAAACTTTTTAATGGAGATAAATCATTTTCAAATGCATTTTTTAATGTAAAAAACAACAAGCAAACTCAATTCTGCAGTTGTATCTTTTGCGTTTATAGGTTCTTCCTTTCCATCCCTCATCTCTGTAGTAGGCTCGTGTCATATCCATCCGATACAAGAGCTTCAGTACCTTTTGACAGAATAATAATAGATGTATAGGTGTTTACCCTTATTTCCTACTTCTAGATATACATCATACTACACATTTTATTTCATTTTTAATCAACTACACCTTCTGCACAACTCCCTGGTTAAGATTTTACACCACGAAAATGGAAGTCTCAATTTATTTTCTAAACGAATATATCCCAGTACAACGTTTCATAAAGAGAACATGGGCTTATGGAGATAGAATTATTAATATAGGTCTGATTGGTTTTGCATGGTTTTTTTACTCTAAAATTTGTTAGCTCTGTTAAAGATATATAAATAAATGTTACTTCTTTCTCTCTCACATTTTCCAGACAATTATATTTCAGTACTGAACATGAATTCACATAGGAATCAACAGACTTTGAATTCATAAGACTGACAAACCACTGGACAAAATTACAAAACTATGAAAAATATATTTTTCTTTTTACAGTTATTACTTGTCCTTGTTATGGGTGTGTGGTGGAGAAGAACTTTACAATAAGCCCCTTAAAGGCCTGTTTTGGAAACTGTATATAGGGATACCACCACAAAGTGGCCTTTGCCATTGCTCCTTAGCAGCCTGTGGAGGATGCCAGGTCCAGCTCACTTGGAGTGGATGCAGAGATCCTCTGTGAGCCACCTCCCATGCTACAGTTCCCCAATATTTTAGCATGGCTCATGGCCAGGTGAGGACAGTAAAGCATGTTGATCCAGTTCCTCTTGCATGGATCAGAATTAGCCCTGTAATAAGGTCCCACAGAAAGCTACTAGCTACAGCTAGAACAAACCTATGCATTTAAATTAAATCATTGTGTGGGTTTAGTTCATGAAGAACTCATGTTTGCTTATTCAAAAATACAGCAGAATCACAGAACATCTGTGTCCAGACTTGTTTGGTTCCTCTTCATTTTTCTCTTTGTTCCTGAATGCATTTACATAATACTGTAGACTGTGATGATAAGCTTTTTTTTCAATCTACGGATAGCTCATTCATTTCTTTTTCTCTGGTTACTGGCAGCTAGAGGTGCTTTTAAGTCACTTTTAAAAACAGTTATCTTCTCCTTTATTCCAAAAAGCGGTTCTCTCTGATGGTGTTATGATATCAGTAGTAAATCCCTTTAGATACAGACTAATCTTGCTGAAGTATCTGACAATAATTTCTTTAACAATCAGGAGGAGACTAGAAGCCAGACTCCAAATTGTCTGTAATAACCTCACCTCAGGTTCTATTATCTTTCATCACTATAGACGTGTCTATAAGTCTTCTATAAGATTATCTTGTTGCTAGGCTATTTGACTCATCTGGACATCATTTGTTTTATGATGTAATATTTGTTCTCGTAGCTGAAAAAATAAGTGGATTTCTTTCAGGCTTTCAGGGTTAATCCTGTATTTTTTATGTGCATACTCTTATAGACTTCAGTAAGATTACTTTTTTGAGTAAAGGTTCCAAGATTATCTCTTATATCACATATATATGAATTTGTCAGAAGTGTGTCTAACCCTTTCACTCTCCTGCTTTAATGATTTTTATGATAATATACTTATTTTCCATATTTTCTGTATGATTCAGTATTTCAGTATGCAGGCCTTACAACATTACTTTTCTTTTTTGTTTGTTTTTATAGTACTGCTGGAAGTATGGTTTGACTGACATATATGCCTAACTGTAAAAAGCTTCTATTCTGAGGGTGCTTGAAGGACATAAAAATAGGAGATACTTTCAATAAAAATGGAATAATTTATTACGAGTCAGTTGAAGGGTAGAAAAATAATTAAAAGAGCTAGCACAGAAAAACGTTTCAAGTAACTAAACTAAAACTACAGATAAACATATACTATTACCTAGGTTAATTCTAGGTTAATTACGCATCAACAAAACCTCTTTGATCCTTAGTGAACAATTGAAAATTATTACATTCTTATTTAAATAGGTAGTGGGGGATTGATTCTTATTGTCACAAAAAGACACTATCTTGGGCAGCCATCTGACATTTTTAAAGGCCTCTGTCACTTAGTTTGGAGAAAAAATGGAGGATTGATCACTTTTTAGCTGCTAGGTTATCATATTCTATGTTATAAATACTTGGACAAGAAAGCAGAAAGGTCAGGCAATGGTTCTCTTGGAAGTGCAATGAACATGTTACAAAGGAGAAAGCGAGGCAGGGCAGAATCAAGCTCTGGTGTATAACACAGGCAGCAAAATTCCCATAACTCATTCCCCAGTTTGAACAGTTTGGCCAAGGTGTGGCTTAAATATAGTAGTTCTTCTTCTGAATTTGTGACTTCCTTACCATCTCAGACTTGCTGACTTCTCATGCTTGGTCAAGCGAAACCACTTCCTTCCTCTTGTTTCATTACTAGAAGGATTCTTACGTGATCAATATTGCTGGTGGTTTCTACCTCTGGGGGGGAGCAGCAGCCTGCGTGGCTGAGCTATGAGATCACCACTCAGAGTAGGTCTAACTTCTTATTCTTATGGCTTAGAAATATTGTATCTGCCATGCTGGATTTGACTTCACCAGCTTTAAAGCTTCTCTGGTCTGAAGGAGCTCTCAGACACCCTCTTACAGAATATCTTTATGGAAGCTGTCAAGCCAAAGCTATTGCTCTGTCTGAGGAATGTACTGGCTAGGAAAGCAGCTTAGCTTTTAGTGCAAGAACATTGACAGCATAATTGATCATTGAACTGAAGTAGAAATAGGTGTCTGATGTCTAGGCAGTGATCAAGGCAAAAACAACAAAAAAATTTTGGGATTGGATGCAAATGAAAGATCTTGATGAACAACGGGGTGGAGAGGGAGAGCCCTAAGGCAGACTGGTTGGTGGCTGCTCAAGCAGCCCGCTGCCAGTCTTTAAGCAATCATCATTCAGACATCTTGTGGGCAGAAGTACCACTTTTATAGAGCTGCTCTTTTCCAAAGCACTTTCTCAAAGCTTTTTGCAGCCAACATTGATCGTCTGCTTCCTTTTCCTTTTGATATACAGATGTTTCTTCATTTCTTAGGAAAAGAGGCTGTGACAGAAGGGGAAGGCACTGACTGAGCATTGCAGGTAGCAAACAGGTGCAGCCACAACTGAGACTGACAGAGCTGCCTTTAAAATAAGCAAATAATCTAGTTAACTGTAAGCTTAACTGACATTGTTTCTGTTGATTCACTGAGCAATGAATAACCATTAAATCCAGGGTTTTTAAAGTCTTATGTATGTGCTGTTCTGCTGTTTACATATCAGCTATAACTATCTACTATTCCAGTTTTACTTACATTAATTAACTGTGCTTCAACTGGACTGATTAAGTCCATTTAAGAAATAATTATATAATACTTCAAAAGGTAGAACTGGAGAAAGATGTTGAAGGGTGTCAATATAAGGGCTTCAAACCAGCTATGTAACCTGTCCAGAACAGAAGCATAGACTTTTGACCAAGCGTATCTATGAAAAGATCATTGGACATCAATATGTATAGGCAAAAAAATGGCAGATACGAATAATTACTAAACAGCTACTAAACAGTATCATAAGCCAGATCCTAATGTAATGTAATTTCAATGAAATTTATGAGGTAGCTGATGTTATATACAATTCTGGGCCAAATCAATGTATAATATAACTTTGCATACGTATTTTCTTTGACTTCAGAGAGTTACACTAGGGATAACTATGGCTGCACAATTCAAAATCAAATCCATATTATGATATTCAGCCTACAGTCTGATCGAAGAAACAAATCATTCTAGAAAATGCATAGAATATACATATTTTATATATGCACTTGAATTTCTGTGTACATCTATTTATATGCATATATACACACACATACTTCTATGAGTTACATCTTTTCAATAGTATATAGTATCATTTTTTCCTTGAAATAGTCTCTGCTTTCATAATTAAGGTCTTTATCCTGATCACTAAATTTCTGCTCAAGATGGGAAGATGGGGAGCATTAGTACATACTCTCACCTTTTTTATAGTTTGAAATCCAGAAAAAATTCTTTTTGAACATTTTTAGTGTTTAGGCAATCAGTACCTATGCTGCCAAGGCTTATTGAAAGCAGCTGGATGCCTGCTTCTGTCCTTCCCCTTTCTTGGAACTGCTGCCAGAACAGGTAGTCAGAAACGGAAAGTAGAGAAATATTTGAGCATCTGTGCTCGCTCTCTCTCTCAGGAAAACAGCTGTGGCTTCCATAGGAAGCACTCATTTTTTCCCATCAGCCAAGACTCTGGATACCCTTGGGTCCAGTTTTGGCACAGCAAGCCAAGTAGGATGCAATTTATGGCTTAAAACTTATGAGAGAAACTGTTCAGACGGTCCTATCCCTGGCAGAACATTGAGAGAAATTCCCCAGGCTGCAAGCCACATGTGGGCCTCTGACCTTTATTTGCACACCATGGGAGAGGTTAACAATTGTTGAGACTTCAATCCTCCCTTTGACATACAAATATAACAATACCAAGTAGCCTTTCCAAGACAAGCATATTTAGGGCACAGCATCCTTCTTAATCTAGGATTCAATGTAGGGGGGAAAAAAAAAAACAAAACCTCAAAAAACTTAGAATAAGAAAAGGATATATTTCTATAAAACTGAACCCTGAATTTGTATTTTTTTCAACATTCTGCAATTGTTAATGATATAGTGATCTGTGACTTTTTTAAAACCAACGTAATAATGAGATGGAAACAAATTCTCACACCATTTTCAGCTCTTCATGTCGTCAATGCCATGAGTTATGGAACTAAGATTGCTCAATAGCTGGAGTAATATAAGAAAAGCATGCAAGTATCAGATTTTTAAGAATGTCCGTTGTATTTATCCAAGTACATAATTGTTGAGATTAAAAAAAAAAGTATGAATTCAGAATTATTGATATGATGCTTGTCACAGAAAAAAAAATCACAAAGAGCCAAACCTATGTCTTTTTGACATGTCTTGTATTCACAGCATTACTGTAGTAAATGAAACTATCTTAGTTTTTAGTAAGACAGGGATTGGAAAGTACTTGTTTTTCAAGGAAACAAAATCATTGTCTGTTTTGCAGCTAAGGAACTATAAAGTCTAAGTGTCTTGCTGTATGTTGCCTAATCTATGGCAAAGAATGCAGATTTAATTCCCCAGCATCCCAGGCTTTTACCATAAATCCTTGATTATTCTTTCAGTTTTGGAGGCAAATGATTTTGACTATGTAGTCCCATGGTTTTAGTGTAGAGAGTATGCTGAATTTAAAATAGGAGAGAGCTATCTCATGCTTCTGCTGTCAATCTTTTCAGCTATCGTCTGAAGAGCCAATGCAAGCTGATCTGTAAATGTAATAATCCTGTGACTACTCTGACAGAAAGCAGGTTCAACTCTGTCCAATGCCAGAAGCTGGGGAGAAAAAAATATAAAATAAAGAAGCAGCAGATCCTGCTTTTCATCCTCTCACTAAGGTGACAACCACATCTGAGAATGAAATTGGTGAAGCCTTGCACAAGGTTGATTATCGCAAAAAATAGTTGCTAAGTGATAGTTGTTCCATGTGCTAAGCAGACTCATCTTTATTAACCACTGTGGGCAAAGTAAATGGTCTGAGCGAGTGTTAGTTAGAGGTGAAGAGTTCTTTTGTATTCACTGTGAATAAACAGAAATATTGGGCTGGTGGGGACCCTGCACTGAAGAAGGATCAATACAGCTACACTATAGATACATGTCTATCTAACCATTTACACACCTTTCGCAGCTTCCTTACATAGCCGATTCTAATACTGTACCATCCTTATAGCCAGCTATTACCTAATGAAAATTTTAGTTCAAAAAGATTGTTAGTTTTTATTACCCTGAGCAGTAGCTTCTTTTCTTTTTGTATTATTCTTTTACATGTCAGAAGATTGATCTTATTGCCCCTCCTGAGTCTTTTTCGTTTTTTTCCCTCCAAGAATACAGAGTTGAATTTCTTCCAGCTTTCCTACAGTTCAACTTTTCTAAACCTTTTATCATTCTTGTTGTCTACTTCACAAGTATAATCCATCTTATCTATGTTTAAAGACTTAAAGACTTCATCACCTTTATGTAGGCTAGATCAAAACCTATGGGCTACATGAAATGCTTCTGTTAATATCTTTCACATTGATACTGGCACCTTTTTGTAACAGCACTGTATGGTTGAGACATGTTTTGTTTGTGAACTGATCCAACTCTCCAATTATTTTCTGATGTACTCCTGGCTAATGATTATTCCTCACTACATATTTGTGTATTTGGTTTCTCTTAAGTCTAGTATCTTCCATTTCTATTAAATTACACATTTTCTTCAATATCTACAGATTTTTTAAAAAACCATTATGAATTCTCCTCCTATTTTCCAGGAAAAGAAAGATGTTTCATAGTTTTTTGTATTTTAGAAATGTTATGATATACATGCCTGCTTTTTCATCTAAATTCTGATTTCCCTCTCATTTTGTCATATAATAATTGATTCTTCCTTTCTGGAGGTTTCTTCTTCTACTCAGTTATGTACCCTCTATAAGAAGTCTCATATAGACCATATTCCCCTAGTAGAAAGTCACATGGATCACTTCCATTAATTTTATTTCTTTTTTTTCCTATCAGCTAATTAAATAATACAACTACATGGGCTTGACATAATGAGTAGGAATATCAGTGATTTAGCCCGTTTTGAATATATCTGTGGTTAATGTCGATAACAACAACTTTTATATAATCAAAAGATGGTGAGTTTTGGGAATGGGAGTTTCCCTGGACAAGAATAGAAGCAACAAGCCAGAACACAGGAAGAGTGTCTTGAGAGCAGGCAAGAGAGACACCAATAGCCAGAAGGAGATCTACTTTTCCATGTAAAGGAATGGACAGAGGGCTGGACTGACCTCAGCATATTTTTCTTCTCCATGGAACTTGAAAACAGTCACAGTTTACTGCTTTTGGCCTCAAAAGAGGGTTGGCTGGCAGAATGGGCATGTTCTGTCTATCTTTAACTTGGACATATATCTTCTATGGCAAGATTTTTCCTTTACAGTATCAATGAATATTAACCCATTCCTTCGTTCAGAAGTTGGTTTCTTTGTTTGGTGGGTTTTTTGTTTGTTTGATTTGGGTTTTTTTTACACTGAGAACAGCCTTCTATGGTCTTCATTTTTCACTGAAAGGATTCACGTCTTTCAACATGTTGACTTTAAGAGCAATCTTCGTCTCAAATGACTTTTAGCCTTGATCTCCTCTGTCTTTCTTGAATACTTTTCTGGTGTTTGTTCACTGTGCTGGAAATCCCTTCTGCTTGTCACTCAATTGTTTTACCCCTCTCTGTACATTCTTATTCCTTTCTTTCACATTTGCCATTAGTCACAGTAGCCAGCTTTTTCCCATCACTTCTTTTCAACATCTGCAGCAAAGTTTTTCCCGTCAGTGATCTAATGTCTGTGGGTTATAGTTAAAGGCTGGGATTATTTTTTTATTTTTTTTTTCCCCACACAATGGAAAAATTCCCATTTTGGAGCTCATAGCTAGTCAACTTTCTCTCAAGAGGATGTTTAGTATACCAGTGAGCGAAGATCTTCCACTTTGCAGCCACCTTTGTCAGAGCTCTCCCGGCTGACAGAGTGCTTTTGGTTCTGTTCACCACCCCGCCAGGGTGCTTACGCACAATAGCCACACTGAAATGAGACCATCTGTGTAGAAACATACAATATTTTATGTCTGCTAATGATGAAGAGATTGGACACTGACTTACCTAATGTTTTTCCTGCAATGTCAGTATAGTATTGTATTAAATTGACATAAAAATGAAGGGAATGAAGAGATTGAATTATCTCTGTAAGCACTTATTTGGTGAATATTACACAGCTAGGTAATATCCAGTCCAAATTCTGAAATGTTATGTGTAGCAATTTTTCTTCTGTGTTCAAACTACAATCATTTTTTTTCTGTAGCTGTAATTTTCCTGTATTTTCAAGATGAACGCATTCAAAGATGAAGGCATAAAAGAGAGGCTCCTCCTGCATGAGCTCTTTTAAATGAATTTGCCCCACCTTTTAGTAAAAACTTACCTCAACGCAGGATTAAACAGCATGATACCTAAACTTTTCTTAAGCCCATGACCATATAAAAAGAATACCCTTACTCTTACCCTAGATATATACATGTCCAGTCTTTCTTGCAGAGTATTGCATTTAAAAGCATTCGATTCTATAAGCCTAAGAGAACAATTTAAATTTGATTAAATATAAGATCTCTGCAGTAAACTATTGATTAAACTGAGCTTCATAGTTCTTGAATAAGGGAGATTAAACTGCTCTTTACATATAATTTAAATAATATCTTATAAAGTGAAATAGTTCTCTGCAGATGTCTGTTTTACCCTCCAACTTGTGGCTGAGCTGTAAGTGATGCAGTGGGGTGTATGTAATTATGCTACAGCTGCTGACAGGCATAAAAGTAAATGCGATGTTTCATCTCAAGGGGTACATTTCCTGTTTAAATGTTTAAGAAAATATACTCAACAGCTTTAGCCAAATTGAGTCAGGACTATCTCAAATATTTTGTTTCTGCAATGAACAGCTATTAATAACTCTTTCAATCTCGTTTGGCCTGCTAGCCTGCAACAGATTAAACTAGTGTGTTTACAGATTGAGTAAGTTTTGTCTTCTTAACTTTTAGGAAAGCTTTATTTTTAATTTTTCATTTATAATATAATAATTGAGACAATTCCCATGCCTGTTCTTTCTCAACTTTGAGGCAAAATAGAGGATGAAAAATTGAAGAATATTTAAACTAAAAAAGGTGACATTCAGAATTAAGGTCTTCTAAAACTGTTGATCTTTGAACTTGTTTTTCAATATTCTGTTGTCAAACATGAAACTAAAGCAATATGAAAAAAAAAAACCAAATTCTAAAATATTACTATGCTCTAGAATGTGTAACAAAGTATATATTTTGTTTGCAGGTTTTATGAAATTTTTAAGATCAGATGATGACTGACAATTTATAATTACTAAATAATTTTTTATAATGTATTTGCAAAACAATGAAACAAACTTGGTCCAGAAGTGATTTTTAAATGTTCATTGAACAGCTAAGAAGACTTTTTTGTTTAACAGGGTTTAACTTTGGGGACAACGTGAAATGGTTAAACATTTAAGAATGATCTAGGAATTTATAGATGGAATTAGGTAACTTACTGTAGGAAGTATTCTCAGATTTGTCAAAAAAATATTTTAAAGCAGATTTCATACTGAAGAGGAGAAGAGAGTTTATGTATATGTTAATGAATATAATGTTGATACTGTCTCCAGCTTGCATTAGCTCATTGCAAGGTGAAGATTTAATAATTATTAACATGCTTTGGAGTTCCTATTCACATGATTGACAGCAAAGCTTCCCACTTCAGGGTTTTTTTTTTTTCTTTTGGGGAATGAGGTAAAACCTTCCTAATCCTAGTGCTTAGGTTGTGGATTATTCTGTGACCCAAGAGAGAAGGAATTTCACAGGTAACAGTTCAATAGGATACATATATCTACACAAGTGATTTGAGAAGCAGTGGGCTGGTTTCTCCTGAGTGAAGGACGTGATCTAAGATACCATGCTGGATGCACATAAGCCATTTTAGATCTGAATATAACTGCAATAGCACTGCTTGTGTAAAAATCCCCATGTATTTAGCTGAGAGATGTGACTTACTAGCTTGTGTGCAATGCCAGGAAAGTCAGAGTCAACCTGGTTGCTGTGCTGAGAGAGATTTAGCAGCTTATGTCTTTTCTACCTCAGGCATCTCTTCAGTGCACTTGATTTCATAGTGGGGATGTGCCCAGCTGTGAAAGCACTAGAGGAATATATAACCTTTCTCCAGATCTTTCTTTGTCTTTCCTGGATAGGTAATATAAGCCTTTTAAGGTATGGGGACATTTGCAGCCTATGTTTTCATGCATTATCTAGCTTTAGAGTCTCAGACCGTATTTTAATAAAAGAAGGAATGTTTAAAACATTTAACAGAACAGGAAGGAGATGTCTATACCACTTCTCTATTATTTTCTCATTTCTTCACTGTTAATGAAGTATAAAACTAATGAGGTATATCATAGTACCAAGAAACCAGTTTGTGAGTGAACTATCAATATGCTTTGGGGGGGTTGAAGATACTTGGCTTAATTCTGTGTGTGCCAACAGTCTCTTAATACACACCTTGTTCTATGTCAGAGACATGCTGAATCTGTGCTGCACCAATAGTCTGAATGTGTGTCATGAACCCTTATGGAGAATTTCCAGATATCTGGCTACTTTTACAGAAATCTTGGACAAATGCTGTGAAGCCACTACTATCGTAGTTGTCCCTGTTCTCCTTTATCCACAGTACCTTCACAAAAAAAAAAAAAGTCAGCTTCCCACTTCCTTCTCCATATATTTTCAAGTGTATGGAAGGCATCACACAGAGAAAGAACCTTCGTGTTTCTTAGTTTCCCTTTCCAGGTATTATTACTGCCACTTTTTTGCTAGTGCAATCTTCTTGATCTGTGCACTGTACAAGATAAGTGATTTCTATATCTGCTGTTAATGCCATGGCATTTCTCTACTAGCCCGAGGCTGCTCATCTCAAAACATTGCACTGAGAATGAAGATCCATGTGTTTATTACCCAAATCCTGACTTCCAGAAATAGTGAACCTCTTTCCCCGTTTCTGAGACATATATTTTCTATCATGTCTTCTATGTAGTTCAGCACCTGAAGCAGTCCTGTGTAAAGAAGTGGGAAAACAGCGATGGTATCAGTGAAAACTGCACTACTTAGGTACTTGTGAAATCTGGAGTAGGTTATTCAACCATTTAGTTATTAATATTAATACTTTTATTAACTGTAATATCAGTTCATGATCTCCTCCTTTACTAGAAAAGGACAATGACATTACCCAGTCACAGCCTTCACAGATAAAGTCTAAAAATTACTGTATCATCATTAGTATTGATAGTATGAAATGATTTCTGATGCCTTCGAAGAAGCCATGTCCAGATTTGTAGATAAAGAATATAAAAAGAACCTTAATAATGTTTGATTTTCAGAATCAATTAAACAATTCTCAGCATCACATTGAGAGGACTCATTGTTTATCACATTTGCCAGAACCACGTCCACTTCGTGATATGAACAGCCAACAAAATGGAGTGAGTGGATGTGCTGATCTTCCTGAGCCCTCTCCAGAGCTAGGAATACATTACCTAGTACAGAGGTGTTCAGAGAATTCAGCGTCAAACACGTGCCCTTTCATGTGGTGTTGTCCCCAAGATATAGCCTATTTGTTGCACAGTTGCAGACTGTCTGCACAGCAAAATTTCGAGTGAACTTGTCTGGGCAGAATCTGAGAAATGTCAGAGAATCATTGAACGATTTAGGTTTGAAGGGATCTGCAGTCTTGTGCTTCAAGCCTCTTCATATTCCTTAAAGTAGGGCTATCTATCTGGACATTTGTCTACATTTCTAAACTGACGTCTAAAGCCTTCTAATTCTATCCAGATGAAATCTGCAAGAGGAAAGATGTTATGTCTAGGCAACTCAGATATATAAAGCCATTACAGAAGAGAAAATGGCAGAAAACAATCTTAGTGATCAACAACAAAGCTAATCATACAAAAGTGGGTGCCTGAATTTAGCCAATTATTTTCAAGTAGTTTACAGCCTAATAAACTTCGCTCACTCCAGTGGGGATTTCCTGTGAAGAGCAGACTCAGTCCTGCAGTCAATCCATTAGTTAAGCTATCTTCGTTCCTGCAAAGAATGTTATTTACATTTCTGTAGGCTTATTCAGGGAGAGAATAGGGGCTGTATGGAAATAGAAAGACTGTATGAAAGGAGGTAATGTAAATATTTGGAAGAGGACTGTCCTCTTCCAGCAGTCTAAAGCACAGTCTATAATTAATCTGTAGTTACTTGAATAGGTAAATGCAACAAGTGCTTATATTAAGGTGGCAAAAATTTTGCATTTAACTTTGCTGGATATATGGTTGTGAGAAATTCCGCTTTTAGGCCTCTCTGTTCCATATATGACCACTGTCCAGAGTAATTTTTCATTTGAAGACAGAAATCAAACTATTGTTCTTATGTAATATTGTTTGTGGGGGAACTTTTCTCAGTGTGAAAATAGAGAAAAAAGTATACTATTTAATTCCACTTTTTTATTTCAAAACCAGCTGAATTAGGAAAATGATATATGAATATTTTTATCAAGGGACAAATACTAGTTGGTTTGGACAATACAAGAATGATGAGAATTTCTGTGACAATAATTTAGAAACTGCAAAGGAAAAAAAAAACCCAAAGTCAAAAAAACAAACTGTTAGGGTGCTAGAGAGTTGAACAGAAAATGCAAAATATCTGCACATAGGATTCAGGAAATATGTTTTCCCAAGGGCATTAGAAAAATACCAGTCAACTATAGATCAGGCCAGCTGGTGGAATGCTCTTCTGCTGCTTCCTGCTGCGTACGCTATTTTCTGCTCAAAATTGTGGCACATATTGTCTCGGCTTTCCATTGCTGACATCACCTGATTGCACCATTCATTCAAATGGGTCAAGCCTTGTGACTCCAAAATATGTAGCAGCAATCAAAAGAAACTGAACTCCAACCTACACAGCAAGTTTCTGTGTGGTAGCCCCATACAGCTGGCTCTGCTCAGGGTAGGTCAGCATTATAGCAGTAGAGCCAACCAGAATTGCGGTCATGCAAGGGAGGATGTGGCCCCTTAATTTTTTTCCCTGATGTTTGGGGTTTTTTCTCAAACCCCATCCCCCACAACCTTGCAGCATTATTGTTACATGAATACATTATTTCCATCAAGTACTGGCAGTCCTGACATTGATAGGCAGTGAATCAATACTGCTATAGAATCATGAAGTTAAAACTGGTTCTGTAGATCCACAATGTGCAGTATGTGGTTTTTCATTCTGGATGTAATAACTGCAATTTGAAATATGCCCCTACAAGCATTGATTGCATGCTTTAAGAACTTCACAATAAAGAATTTCGTTAAGAAAGAAGAAACTGCATTACTCCATTTTAAAAAGAAACATTCACCTGAGATGTTTTTTTCATTTTTGGGCTACAATAGCAATAACCATCTTTAGCTGAGGCCATTTCCTGGGGCTTAATGGCCCATGGCTGTGCTTCTTCAGGTGATCATCATCTCCCAGCAGTCATTAATCCCCTACAAATGTCCTGCACCTCAGTCACTAAATGTGCTTAAATGTGCTGCTTCTGAAAATGAAATACTTCTATATTTAATGCATCTTCCAGGAATAGGAGTTATCTTTCTGAGGTGAGGAATGAAATGAGTTTAGTAACGTGTCAGAGAAGTACTAATTATGACAAATGGGTAAGATTTGTTTCTCGAGATAGCCCGACAAAGAATTTTTCCTCAGTAAGAGCATGTTATACGTAAGTCATCGTTTTATGTGTGTCACGATTCACACTCATCCCAATTACGTAACAGAAAAATCAGAAATATAAATAGTTATTTGTAGTTGCTTTTCTTGTACGGGGGATCTCAGCATGGAAATGAAGCATCTCACAAAACATGGAGAGCATGTGCCTGCAGCACTGCTTAAAAAGTCTTTCCATTCCATAGCTGTAAAATAGAGCTGTGCAGTTTTACAAGGTGTTTGTGATACTTCAAGAAAAAAAAAAAAAAAGTTAAATCTTTCATACCTAAATGTCTGAAATTCTTATAAGTCTTTTGGTGAGAATTTTATGAGCCTTTCTTACAAATGGGACTACAAATGTATCACCAACAATGTCATCAGAAGTTTTAAACACAGTATACAGCCTATTCTTGCTCAAGTAGAATTAAAGCCTTCAATGAAAATAGTTGAAGGGAATTTGTCTTGATAGAGGTTAAATGGGGATTGGATTTTTTTTAATTTCATTGGAATTCTACTTACTGTTACATTGTGTTATTTCCATCTCGTGATACTAAGTACGTAACGTATAGATTACGTGAAGCCTGTACCTGTCCCAAACATGTTGTGAGAGGGATCAGACCTGATCCCATCACATTCACTTCAATGAGTGCAAAATGAGTACCTTTTAGGTATTATGGTAATTTATTATTTATACTGGACGTTCAGATCTCATGTACTTCGGTGAGTCACTGTGTAATGAGGACAGAAGTAGATTATTGGGCCATGCATTGTTAAATGTTGAATGTTAAATCATGTTAATGTTAAAATTGCAGCTCTCCTAGTCAGTACCTTTTGATTGCAGATCAACCTGAAAATTATTATAACCTGACCTCAAAATTCCTTTTCTCTTCAGTTTTCTCTATCCCTTAAAACAAACAAAAAATCATCTGAACAAAATATCTTTCAGTATAAATGGAATGTTTTGTTTAACTCACAGTAAAAAATGTCACTTCAGTAACCCCTAACAACTGCCTTAATTTTGCAGTTTTCTAAGTTAGAGATTTTTTTCTATGCGAAAGACAAAAGTTTATTTCAGAAAATTTAAAATACAAAATTTCACATACACGCATGTGCACACACTTTTTATCCTGCTCTCTGTCTTGTTTTTTTAGACGAAGCTATTACCTGAATTAGACTTCAACTTGCAAGTATCCCAAAGCAGTTTTCAGCAAATAAACTAATGAAAAAAAAATTATTAGATCCACTGTTAAAATTCACTGACTAAAAGAAAAAGATGCACAGAGCAAAGGACAAGATAGAGAGTATTACAGCTTTAAGTTGTTTCCAATATAGTTTATATCTCATCATAAAAATCATGTTCGGGAATAAGTACTGACCTATTGTAGTATCTAGAACACTTCTTTTGCCATCGATTCTGTTTAAGGCTACTTTGAGTATTTGTAGCCTACCCCGCAATTTTGCAATGTCAGCATTCTTTAGACCATTTGCCAAAAAACAACATTTTTGCACCTACCTTCTGTCACAGCTGGAGTTATTATTGTCCTGTCTTATTACATATGACTCTGAGTACTTCAAATCCAAACTCAATTACAAAGTAGGGAAGATCATGCAGACTTTGCCAGTTATCTTGTTTTGGTACCATTCAGAAAGAACAAATTCAGACTGGAATGTGCACAGTAAAGAGTAATAGAAAAAAAGAAAGCATACATTCCTAAAGTGAATTTATCACTATGCCTAGAATTCTTGTATAATTTTTCTACTTGAGAACTCTGTGTTTTCACCCATTCATTATATTTACCGATAAGTGTAATTTAAAAAATCTTATATAATATTTCTCCTTTTAAATTCTCTGTTGTAGGTCTTGTTTTTCTTCTGCGCTGCATTCTGGGGGATCCAAATTATGAAGCGGATCACTTCATCCAAAGATAAATGTCACTGAAAGAGCAGATCTAACATGACTTTGATTATGGAAACAGCACTTTGGAATAACCTTCTAAGTTCCTTGGAATTAATCAACCATGTGTCTTACTGAATCGCAATCATTTAACTTATGATAGGAGAGGTTTGTGATTTTGTATGAAGGTTTGAAAGATTCATTAAGATATGTTTTCGTTTTTATTTGATTTTAAAAAAACATTTAATTTCCCCCAATTTAAATAAAATGTTTGTTCACAACATATAGTTTTACATTCAAGGGATTACAAAGTCTTCGAAACCATGTAAAAACAATTGTTTTTTGCAGTGATTTTGTTAGTAATCATATGTGAAAAGTATTTTTCACAATAGGAATAATTAAAATCATATTTATTGTAACCTGGTATAAAGTGACCGACAGTCTTCCTACTGAGGCTAAACATAAACATATGTGAATGTCAGTTTTTCCATAATGATTGAATTACACTAGAATCTCAATGTCATGCCCAATTCAGTGTTCATAACATACAGCTACATGAGGATGAGTAGTCAAGGCAAGGAAATTATTAAAAACAGCATGATAAAATAACTCAAACTAGTATGAGTTGAAACATCTTCAATAAAATTGGCTGATGTATGTGTTGTATAATGCAGCCTTGCAGTTTAGATTGAATTATTTAAGGAGTACACCTGCAGTTGCCAACTTTAGATACTGATCAAGCCAGCACTTACATATGGGTATCTCATTGACTAATGTTACTCATGTGACAAAATATTTGTAAGGCTGGGCCCTTAATTTCTGGTAATTTCCTGCTGGGGTGATCTCAGGGAAGATGCACGTCTTGTCTTTCAGGAGCTGTTGGAAAGATGGTTTGTACTAAGATAGGAAAATTAAATACAAATGGTAAAGGGAGTCTCCAAACAGCAGGACTGGCAAAAATACTGGAGCTAGGTTGTTTTTCTTTCCTCACACTCTTCCAACTTTTTATTTGGCTCCAAGACTTTTAGAATTGCTTAAAGTCAAATAGCTAAAAAATGTAGGCTGTCTTGTGTGCTTCAAACTAGTAATAATACCTATATTAAAAAATGGGTTTAAGTTTGGGTTGAGTTTTTTTTCCCATTCCATTTTCCTTTCAAGATGTTAATGACATGCTAACAGACATCTCAGATTTAGACAGATAGCCTACTTTTCATTAACCTGTATTTTCAGTCTCTAGCTGTAACAGATGCCACTGTCTACATAATTGGATGTTTCCAATAAATTGTCAGAAACACAATAACGTTATATAAATAAAACTGATCCAATGTCTAGTGATAGTATCAGCTTAATTTTATATAAATTTTTACTTTGAAACCCAAGTTTTGAGTTACTCCTTTTGTGTATCAGATACCTTGTGCCTATCACTTTAGATTATGCTCAAAGACCTTGAAATATTTGACTGAGAAAGCAGGTGTTAGTTTGATTAGAGGTACTAATACCTGGGATGCAAAGTAAGGATAATACCTTCTGAAACTGAAGGCATCTTTAAATAGAGGACTTACCTGTGGATCTTCTTCACTTTACATAATGAGAAGATGGAAAAAGTGGCCCATGAAAAACCTAGAAGAAATCAGATTTTAAATACTTGTTGAGAAGTTTAATTCAAACTTTTGTTCAGCACAAGGTAGGCTTCCAATGTCTTTTTAAGAAATGGATAAATACAATTACATACCTCTTAGTTGAAGAGTGGAAATATAATCTTGGGACTAACATACTGATGTGACAGCCAGGATCTTTCTCTGGTACTACCATATCTGACCAAAACTTACCATCTCTTTGCCTGAATTTCCCCATCTGTGGAATGGGGGTGATGGCAATACTGATGGCGTCTCTCACCATCATCTCTCAAGTATTGTATTTGGGATCTTTTCCTTACAAAGATATTATAGGGTATTTAAGAAAATGACAGAATCTGATTCCAGAAGTACAACACAATCTACAAACTTCTTATATGACCCCATAAGTTAGTGTACCTATATTTTCAAAATTTGTAATAGTGACGTCAACCTCACAGGAATATTTTGAGGTCAGTTAATATAATGACTAAGTAATATAACGAAGAGTCCTGTTGAAAGTCATTTTCCTTATCAAAATAGATCCTTCAAAGACACAGGAACAGGATAAAGATTTAACATTTTCTGCATTTAAAAATCTGCAGTCTGGGAAGGACAATAATGAAGATTCGAGTTAAATTAATTTTAAAGATATCCTAATGAATGTCATTTATTTACATAAAGTAGTGAAAGGAATGTGATTTTAAAGGTAGATTCAGATTAAGATGTAAATGTTCTATGTAAATCACCGGTTTCTCATTCTAGTCACTATCAGTTACCTACAAATAAATTAAAAAATACAGATAAACTAGTGACAAATACAGAAGGCACAGTAGTTTAACTCAGATCTTGTCCAAAAGAAAACAGTTGTACTCATATGAGGTAAATTCTAATAAATGAAATATGCAAAACCAGGCACAAAGTATAATTGAAATATACCCCTGTTACAGCCTATTCTCTCAGAGATCCTGAACTCTACAGAAACCTTGCTTTCCTACCTTAAAAGTATCTCAGTTTGATGGGAATCTGGAAATGAAACATTCCTCAGTTTCAATTTGGCAGCCACAGTTTGGCCAAAGCGAGGGCCAAACTTCTTTTCTTCAGGAAAGAAGCCAGAGAGTAGTGGTCAATGGGACAGAGTCCAGTTGGAGGTCTGTGTCTAGCGGAGTTCCGCAAGGGTCGGTTCTGGGACCAGTTCTATTCAATATATTCATTAATGACTTGGATGAGGGATTAGAGTGCGCTGTCAGCAAGTTCGCTGATGACACAAAACTGGGAGGAGTGGCTGACACGACGGAAGGCTGCGCAGCCATTCAGAGAGACCTGGACAGGCTGGAGAGTTGGGCGGGGAGAAATTTAATGAAATATAACAAGGGCAAGTGTAGAGTCCTGCATCTGGGCAAGAACAACCCCATGTACCAGTACAAGTTGGGGACAGACCTGTTGGAGAGCAGCGTAGGGGAAAGGGACCTGGGGGTCCTAGTGGACAGCAGGATGACCATGAGCCAGCAGTGTGCCCTTGAGGCCAAGAAGGCCAATGGCATCCTGGGGTGTATTAGAAGGGGTGTGGTTAGCAGGTCAAGAGAGGTTCTCCTCCCCCTCTACTCTGCCCTGGTGAGGCTGCATCTGGAGTATTGTGTCCAGTTCTGGGCCCCTCAGTTCAAGAAGGACAGGGAACTGCTAGAGAGAGTCCAGCGCAGAGCCACGAAGATGATTAAGGGAGTGCAACATCTCCCTTATGAGGAGAGGCTGAGGGAGCTGGGTCTCTTTAGCTTAGAGAAGAGGAGACTGAGGGGGGACCTCATTAATGTTTATAAATATGTAAAGGGCAAGTGTCAAGAGGATGGAGCCAGGCTCTTCTCAGTGACATCCCTTGACAGGACAAGGGGCAATGGGTGCAAGCTGGAACACAGGAGGTTCCACTTAAATTTGAGGAAAAACTTCTTTACGGTGAGGGTGACTGAACACTGGAACAGGCTGCCCAGAGAGGTTGTGGAGTCTCCTTCTCTGGAGACATTCAAAACCCACCTGGACGCGTTCCTGTGTGATATGGTCTAGGCAATCCTGCCCCGGCAGGGGGATTGGACTAGATGATCTTTCGAGGTCCCTTCCAATCCCTAACATTCTGTGATTCTGTGATTCTGTGATTCTGTGAGGGGTGGGGTGTGCGTCTACCATTGAGAACATCTAACAGAACTGTGTCCCTTTTAAAAAAGTGGCTGATGAAAGCAACCTAGTCATTAAAGCAGAGGCCAAATAAATTTCCTCTTTTCCAAGGTTTTTTAAATCTCAATTTCCTACTTCTGTGGACTTGCCATTGTGTATAGGTTGTCTGAAAGCAAGGTGCAGAAGAGGAACAATGTTCTTCCCATTGCAGACTGAGCAACACAGAATCTGAGAATGACTCCTCTGGCTGAAGGCTTGAACATACTCATCATGGGTGTCCAAGACTTTTGTACTTTACAATAACATCCACTGGGTATGTATAAGCAATCCTTTGGATACAGACTGGAAGGTAGGGTTTGCCTTTCCCAGAGAAGAGAGAGTTTCAAGGACAAGCTCATAGAAACATCCTTGACTGCATCATTCTCCCATTAGCTATGTGGTAGGCAGCTATATCCCTGTCAACTTGGTTTGTCATGATTTTTTTAAAATATAAACTATTTCAATATTTTAGGCACCTAACACTAGTACTGGATCTAGTTTATACTGTCTTTATAGCCACTGCATAGAGTGAAACAGTCATCCCAAAGATCTCTGATTTCAAGTAATCAAGGGACTCTGGAGACTAGGTGGCCAATTAATTGAATTAGTGTAGTTAATATATTACATACAGTTAATTGAATGAATTAAATGCTAACTGCAAACATTGCTTATTGCTAGAATATATTAGTGATATTTTGGTAAGCCACCCTTCTCCCTTCACCTTTTTAATATTCCGTTGCTTATTTCTTTGGAGTTTGTTGTGTGGTTTGAACAATTATATGGGATCAAGTGAAATCAGGTGAATTATGTGAGGAAATCAGTGAACACAATATTGATGCAGAACTAACAGATTTTGTGCAGGTAACTATTTTTCTTTTAGAGAGCCACTGTTTCATGTCTCTGGAAACAAAAATATTCTGCAGGCTAAAACCCTAGCCTCACATGTCCAAGTGAAAAACTTCATAAATAACGTTTTTAATATTTGCAGTATTGCTTAAGACTTTTGCTTTTGTTTGTCATTCAACTCCTCAGTGGCACACCTTGGAGGAAAAATGTAGATAAACAGAACTTTTTTTCAGTAAGAGTGTTAAAAAAGTGACTTCCCCTGCTCTTTCCAGCTGTTGTAATCTCACATCCCTACACATGGCCTTTCCCGGACTGTGTACATAGCAATATCAAGTTACTGAAAACACAGAAGTAAGCAGCTGAATCCTGTGTTCACTTGAGACCTGACCCTGTGCCATTCAAGTCCCCGAAAAACTTGCTGCTGACCTCAGGACCAGGGCAGAGCATTCATTCCCTGTATGGTAACAAGAATGATGCAATATTTACTGCAACTCAAGCTTTGGTATGGTGCATTAATTAAAAGTGACATGGTTGTGCAATTACTTGTTCCCATAAGTGGCTAACATGGTGTTCTTTGTGATATATTAAAATCAGAGCCCTTTGATGGATAAACAATGACAGTTAAAGCTGTAAACTATGCATACCAGTTATGAAGGACTCAGGACCCTTTCTCTTGTCTTTCTTATCTCCAGTATTCTCTCAAGTCTATGGAATTAGGGACATCGTTATCTAAACCATTATCTAAAAGGAGGTAGTTGATCAGATATTTTAAAGCTTCCTTTTTACAGACAAATTTCTGTGAGCTTTCAGAATTTTGTGTCATGAAAATAGACACTACTAAGCTGAATGGCACTGAAGTAAGAATTGTTCGGACTTCTTTGCTCTTTAACTTGTGATAAAAAGAGCTATGGCTCAGCGATGGAGTTCATCAAGAAGAGCAATAACTCTCAGAGAATGCTCATAGCGTTGCCGCATCTTGCAATATTATGCAAACTATGTTGCTCATAGTTGAAGTTTTTCTTAAAACTCTGGCTCCTGGAATTCTGTGACTGCTGCTTTCTGCACCCACCCACCACCCCCTTACTTTCTTTCTTTAAAAAATATTTCTGGCTGCTGAAAATAAGAGCTATATAAGGTTCAAAATCTAAGAGGCAAATAAGATTTTAACAGGTAATATTTTAAAATATTTTCCTTTTTAAACCACCCTAGTGATTCCATGAGGGATTGCTAATGCTGAGTGGGAAAAAGCTATTCTTGATCTATCCTTTTTCTGTAAAACCTCTGGTTCCAGCATAGGCATATACAATGGCCATGAGGCAGAGTTCTACTATGTTTCCTGGTTCTCTGCTGATGTTTGGCCTGTTCAGTATGGAATGAAAACAAAGCGGGCCACAGAGCCGGCTCTCTGAGGGCCCACTACCCGCAGTAACTCTCAGCACACACAGATCTCAACTGCAGTATGTCGTGTTACCTATCACTCCCAGGAGTTCTGGTCAAAGCAAACAAGAGATGTACTGTGGACTTCAGGATTTTCTCTTTCTACAAAGGAAACAAGTGTAAAAATACTGAGTTTGAAACTCAGATACAAGCCACAAGGTAAAGCAAAAACAAGATATCTCACTTAGTGGAGAAGCACTTCCATATTAATATCAGGGCCAAGGGAAAACTTGGCTCAGTCCTTTGTCATTTTTGCCCCACCTATGGAAAACAGCAGAAAAATGTGGAAACTTGGAGTAAGAATGAACTGCTGAGTGTCCTTCTGTTTATGGTTTGGCAAAGAAAAGTGATACAAAATTAATCCTTTCCCCGCCTCCCTACCCCTTGCTATATTTTTAATGCTTCCTCCTTTATTCTTTCTTCCCATTTTTCTCTGAGTCTCTCTCTCATGTTTATTTCCTTTTGTAAAAATTCCTCTCCTGTCTTGCTTTAGGTTTTTTATGTGTAGAGGTACATAATGGCATATTTCATATCCACAAATATGTTATTTTTTGTAATACAGGAGAGACAACCATACTTACCTAAAGGTGACTACTTTCTTTACTGTTCCTATCGGTCAACGGCTCTTCTAGTATTCAAAACACAAAATGCACTGGTCATATATTGTTAATGTTATATTTACTTTCTTTCATATGTATCTGCCTAGTGTCCTCTAATGATTCATTTTCTATTTCCATTCCAGTAACATACCACTGTCCTTTTCCCAGTTTCTACTCCCTTTCCTGTTTCTGTGCTATTAATTCCTTCTAGTTACTTGTTGTACCTTCAGCATTGTGCTTTAGCTGTCACTGTCCCTCTCTGCCTCAGGATGTACTACTACAGTTTTTACACACTATTTTTTAACCTGCTGATTTTAGTGTGGCAAAGGCGGGCAGCCCGGTAGTAATAATGTTTGATTAAAAAGAGATTAAATGAATAAAGAAAATCATGAAACATTTTAAACAGTACAGAATTTGTGGTGTTTCTGCTACTTATATTTTCCACAAACCTTGAATGTAGTACTTATCAGTACATAAATTACAATTATAGAAATGTTTGCCAGGAAAGAAAAATACTGTAAGACAATTCTAGATTGAAGAATAGGCTGCTAACATATTGAGTGTGATCATGTCTCTTGCTGGTGTCTGTCTGCATTGAGGTCATGCGCCTGTTATTTGAAGATGATAGCATTACTCTTTTGCTTCATTTTTGCAGCATTTGTGATTTCAGTTCTAACAGCCCTTTACCTTCTCACCACTCCTGACTAATGGCTGACTCATTACCTTTAATCATCCTGAAAGCACAGATTTTATTTTTGCTCTCTTAATCACACTGCAAAAAAAAAATGCTTTTAGGAAGGGTAAGGTGTTATACACTGTAGCAGTGTAGGTATGTACCAACATGCTTATTTTTGGAAAACCTTAAGTACTCCCAGTTTCCTATCCATCACCACAATCTGGATTTCACAGTGATGTCAAAGAAAGGAAAGCCTGATGATCAGAGACTGGTGGGAGAAAAGAAAGGGATGTTTCTGAGATTCTGACAGCGAAGTTTTCCATTGAAGGTCAGATCACCTTTGTTTTTATTTTGTATATTACTTATTTTCCCTGA
Source organism: Nyctibius grandis (assembly GCF_013368605.1). Lineage (NCBI taxonomy): Eukaryota > Metazoa > Chordata > Aves > Nyctibiiformes > Nyctibiidae > Nyctibius > Nyctibius grandis. Next base: position 26,247,521 of record NC_090664.1, read on the forward strand.
AATACAGTTGTAAGAGAGGAGTAATGTATTCAAGTCTTTACGGCCAAAAATAAGATATATACTTGAATGTATTTTTTTCTTTGCCAGCAATATTCTTATTATTCATGGAAAAATATAAGAGTGGCTCATGCCTATGGTTAATTATGGTTAATTATGTCTGATAATTGGACTGTAGTATGTGTGTGAATGGCCTTATTAATGAAGAACAATGAACGACAGTTTGTGCTACAGAAGCAGAATTATTATCTTAGGATGGTACATGAAAAATAATCCATCTCTGAGTATAACTGAGAGACATCTGAGCATCGGCAGAGGTGGGCGTTCTGCCATATCAAGCAGCCTAAGCAAGATGAGGTGGTCAGTTTCCCTTCCGCAGAGTTTCCAGGCGGAAAAGGGGAGATGGACTTGGGCAGCAAGAGCTGCAGAGTGAGAGGAGCACAGGTTACAGCAGGCCCTGTTGGGGCAGTGTGGGGTGTGGGGATGTGCCCTAGCGGGGGGGACACAGCAGGAGGTTGGCAGTTACAAGGCTATTGGGCACAAGTGAATAGCACAAAGTCCCTCTCATTCATAAATAGAAAGTTAATAAGAACAGGTATGACAGAGAAGATGGTCCACAAACAGCGCCTGTGGCCTGTTCGTATGGAGGGGTGGGGGTTGTTATTATTATTCTTTCTTTGGGTTTCTCCTCTTCAGGAAGTTCTCCGTCACACTATGCGTTGGGTAAGTGCAAAGCCCATGGGTCTTCTAATACATAGCAGGGATTTTTCTACCAATACTTTAATCAAGAAGATAAAATGGTGTGCTGGTGGGTTTGAGCATTTGACATGTATTCGCAACGCATGTCTTATGGTCCTGTCAGCTTCTATTGTACTTATATGCAAGGTAATGAAAATAGGCAAGATGTAGCACTAGTCATTGAAGCTGGTATAAATATGTCCACTAAAGTGCATAATTTAATACATTTCCTACAGTAATTTTCTTATTTAATGAGATGGATATACAGGGCTGTATACAACGCTTATATATCACCAGCAGAAACCACTTCTGGCTAGTGGATGCAGAGGTACAGTATTTTTAAAAAAATATTTCTTTCAAATTTTCAGAATGAACAAAGCTTCAAATAATATTTCCTCTAGATCGTATTTCACAAATATAGTTGTAGGCGGTGTAACACAAAGTAGCAGCTATGAAGTTAATTTTTGTCAGTATATTGAAGAAATTATCAGAGATGTCTTGCTGTCAGATTTTAGTGGGAAATAGCAGTAATGACCAATATTACTGTTAATAAGAGAAAATATTGATCACTGTGTCATTAATATTAGTAAAAGTAATTCAACATTTCAAGTTCAGTTGCACAGTTTGAGGTCTGTTAAATTTGCCAAAAATGCGCACTTAGATGTTTTTGTTTTTTTCTGGGAGGTTTTGTGGAACTTATAGAAAATGTAGTTATGTAGTCTAAATATATTCTGTGGAAAATGCTCAACTGTAAGGTCCATTTTCCTGTTAAGGAGATTTCAGAGCAAGAGAATTAATAGTGCCTGAGTCCTCGAGCATGTCTGGTTAGAAGATGTGTATTTGGTTTTTAAGATGTGGAGATTTATGTCTGAATTCTCACAGAATAGGATATGTAGATACAATTTTGTGTTTTCCAGAAGGCATAGTCGTATTTCTCAACCACTCTCTAGTATTTCTGAGTAACTGCAGTTATAATCTCTGTGTTTTTACCGACTACATATACAGCAGATGCTAAGGTTAAAAAGGTGCAAAATAATAACACTACATGATTCCTCTGGGGAATAGCTTCTGATTAGGGAGAAGTGAGCTAAAAATATATAGAAATATATTTTTCTTTCATGCTTTCTGCATCTTATTTGCTTGTATGGAGAAAATGTTCATTTTTTTCAACTATGCATTGGAAGTCTTACTAACCTTTTAGTTTTCATAGCTGTGGTCATTGCTTATTTCACATTTTATTTTCTTTATCCCTGCAGCAAGTATATAATCATAGGCTAGATAAAATCCTGTACTCTAAACATTTGAGAACATCTGGTTAATAAAATCCCATTAATGATTTTGGTGTGCTGTGACAATTGCTATTGGAGGCCACTGATTTTGACTTTTTCTTACTGGATTCTTTGAAAGGTCTCAGTGCCTTTCTTACACCTTCCACAGGGAAACTACATAAATGAGGAAAGCTAGCTAGGCTAAGGACCCTAGTATCATCTGCGTGTGGATTACCCATGCAAGATTTTTTTAAGAGTCAAGAAGAGTTATGCTGTGCAGTTTCAATCTCCTTTCTGGCTGCCCATTTTACAAAATCTCTGGGAGGTGGTCAAGCAAGTAAACTGTTTAGACACTGTGGGTGAGGACCTGGGGTCAACTTTTCTCTCATGTGCTGATTCCAAGATGGAGAGAGTCTCACAGGTAAGGTTCCTGCTGTCAGTAGCACAACAGAGAAGACTTCTCTCATGTGCTGATTCCAAGATGGAGAGAGTCTCACAGGTAAGGTTCCTGCTGTCAGTAGCACATCAAAGAAGATTAGTGAGACATGACAAATTAACCCCTCCTTTAACAAGAAACCGCAGGTAGAAAGTAAATGAAAAAGCCCCTTGCTATGTTCCCTAAGAGCTAATCCTAGATTATACGTGTTCAAGTGCTGCCATTTCTTGTGGGAGGAAACCCATGTGCTCATACTTAGTGGTCTCCAGCATGCACTGATGCTTTTACCTTTTGAAGGTTCCCATCACCCTAAAGCAAAATCTAGGCAGATGAGAAAGAAGAAGGAGCTTGGTTCTATTCCTACAGTGTTTTACTAAAAAGAGCTGACATAAATTGGGTAGCTATGCTGACCTTTGTGTTTCGTTGTTTGTTCTTTTTGGCTTATTGAATTGCTTCACATCCTAAGCTCATTAAACTGTGGCTCAGCCAAATACCCGGTAAGAAATGGTTTAAAAGGTAAGTGCAGTAGCATATTGTAAATTCTGTAGATTAGAGCACAATTGTTTTTACAAAGACATTTGCATTAAGATACAAAGGTTGTCTAGACTGAGAGTCACAGACTTGTCATTAACAGAACCATCCAAGTGTCTGGGTCTTCGAATTAGTGAACAGGTTCAGGATTCTAGACAGAGCAAGAAGACTTCATAAATGAGCAACTGGGCTCTAGGGTAGACAGGTCATTTACAACAAATTATTGCTCTTGTCTCTTTGTTCCTTGAGCTAGTTTCTTGTAAACAGACTAGCAACCTTTTGGACATATTTGTTACTCAAAATAACTCCAAACTGGAACAAGGTTCACAAGCAGATCATAGAGAGCCACGCACATGAGAGCTGTTTGCATTGGATACTGACATCTTGTGGTACAATTTAGTTTGGAGATGGATTGTGATGCCGTTTTTGCAAAACTTGCACCAGTGAAAATGTTCTACTACTTGATCAAAATGACATTCAACACATGGGCTTACAAAGATTTATAGAAAAAGGCACTAGGTTTTCTAAAGGTGAAAAGCCTCCCATTCCCAGGTGTGTTCCCAAGAATTAGGGGCTAGAAACTATTTTTCATTTTTTAAAGTAGCTTGTTTTCCAAGGCAGTAAAGCTGGTGCAGTCATCTCAACATCATGTAGTAGAGCTGACACAGTAGCTACATAGGGTTTTGCTACTCCATTCCAAGCAGTATAAAAAAGAGATTCAAAACAATGAATGATTCCAATATTCACACAGAAAAATATGTTTTTTTCCAGAGATACAGGGCTTAGACAAAAAGAACAAAGTATCTGCTTGGTCAGTAAAAAAGCTGAAAGTTTCTGTAGCATAGGCAAATAGCTCTGAAATCATTTTACTCATAAGCTTTACTTATCCATTTCAAGTAGCACTGTCATGTTTTGAGAGGTCATTCCAAAACCAGTAGTAAAGCTTCATAGCAGACTTACTCCAGATGTGATCCAAAACAACAGGAAAAACAAGCATTTCTAAAACACAGAGCAGTAATGTGCAAAGTGGGCTAAAGAAAAGATAGGCCATTTTTTTTGTATTTGAATGAGGAAAGAGCAAAAAGCTAACTGGAAAGAGCTTATTAGCCCAGAAACTCAGTAGGTTCAGTCTTACTTTCATATTCAGTGAAACTATTAGATATTTTTGATCTGTTGGCAGCTGCTTGCTTCAATGTCTAGCTTAATGAATTGTGCTGTCATGCTGGGATTTGAAACAGTCCAGTGGGTAAGGCTTCCCTGCTGCCTTTCTCTTTGACTGCATTACACAACCAGCTCTCTTTTATATTTTGATAGTGACATCTATTGGAGCTTTGAAGAATAATCTTTTGAAAAAAATACAAATGTATGTTAGTAAACCAAAAAATTTTTGACAACTAAAACTTTCATGAAAACAAAAGCAGATACATACCTGTTATGAAAACATATACAAGAATGAAAATACTGATGCAAAAAAGAAAAAAGTGGCAAGAGTTCAAATCATATTCAAGAAAAAAATATGCTTTTCTCTCTTTTGATTATGGGTGAGCTTAGAAACCTACCCAGATATCTGAATTTTGTTTAGAAGAAACCCATCAACCAAAGCTGTAACCTCAAAGTTAAACAAATACAGGATTTTATTGAATCCCCTACAGATATATACAAGACTTTGACAAGTATTGACAAGACCAAATCTGACAGAGTGGATACAGTAGCAGTTAGCCAGTCAGCAAAGGCTTGGCAAGCCTTCCTCGTAAGCAACTGAAGTCTGTGCTGTCAAAGGGACACAACTATCCAGTATATTTAGAATGAAATTAGCTCCGGCTTTTCTAAGCAAGCCATCTTTACACCTGTGAATTATATTGTGAATATGGCTTGTGTCTGTTCAGAGCTTACAGAAGGGGTCCTAGACTTGTCCAGAGATGTATGATTGATACACAATGAATAAGTGTGGACAGTGGATTTACATTACAATAAATCAGCCAATGTATTTAATTTTTCTAAAATGTGTATGTACTATGAGAAGATTCTAGCATTCAGTCCCTGGTGTCAGCAGTAGGCAGTACTGAGTAACGCTACCTCACAAAACCTCCAGGAGAAATTAGGAGATCCAAAATGCACAAGGAGAATGTGCTGTGGCAGGCACAGTCCCCAGGATAGCCCCTTTCCCTTCTGTTCCTTATTCTCCTGAGGACTCCCAGAGTCCCTTCATGTACACCAGAGAAATGTGCCTTATTTTCCTCAACCCATGTCTTGCCATAACATCTGGCCCACGATGAATATCCTCGTATGAAAGTTTCATGCTTATTTGCTAGAGGTTGTGACTTTGGGGGCCTTTTTCCTGGCTTCTTCTTTTCTACAGAGGTATGATAAAGAATTCCCCAATATTTCAGATGATGAAAGAAGCAGGAGATTTCTTTGTTGCCTCAGATTATAGATTTTGGTAAAGATTCGGGTTTTATTTTAGTTTGATTTTTTTTTCATAAGATGTGATTTCAATTCATTCTGTTTTTTTAAAGGAAATGTATTTTCTTGAACAACCAAAGGTTTTAATTATATTTTACTTCTTTGTATTGTTTCACATATCTTAAGATCTGGTTTTGCTTGTATTTATTCTGGTGTATCTTCACTAGTAGCAACATGGCTTATACCATATTGACTCCATTATGGTAACAAAAACACCACTCAGTCAAGGAGCTAGTCAGACAGGGATCTTACTATGAAATGAAGAGGTGAAGCATGATCTTAGAGTAGCAAACATATTGACTCAAACAATCTGAGTGCAAAAGTACTTGATAAAGCCTCTAATAACTTGACTATTTTCAGAACTGCATGTTTTGCAAATCTCTGTGCATAAATGCCTTCATATACCATATAAACCATAATAACCATTCAGTTATTGTTCCCATATAAATGATATATCCATTTCTCCTGCTGCTGGGTGAGAAATGTTCAATTTTTACAGCTAGTGTTATGTTCTTCATTCTTATTCAGCATTTACAGAGTCTGAGGGAGAAATAAAATGTTAATAATGTTGTAGACACTTTTTATAATGAAAATATATCCAAATTAATCTCACTTTTCATTTATTTAATAGAAATTCTATCATATTATTTGGTGCTTTAAGAGTGTCTGTAAAAGGATAAACCAGGAAAGAATCAAGTAGTTTAGTCAGTGTATTGTGACTTTTCTGCACAAACATTGATACATAAGAATAATCCTGGTTTGGTACTGTATCCATTTGGCTTGCATAAGCAGTTTCAGTGACATCAGTTCAAGTGAGCAAACACTGTAGAGTCACTTTTCTCCATCTAACTGTGCTTTCAAGATCATTGATTGCTCAAATGAATATAAAGAGAGAATATTAGAAGCAGCAAATGAAAGCTGCTTTCTCTAGGCTTGAAGATAGATATTAAGGGAGATGTTTATTTAATTTAAATGAGTAAAACTCACTAAAATCTGTGCTGGGTACTTAGCAAATAAGAACACAAGAAACAGAGGGTAGGGACACCGCAAAGGTCTTTTATATAGGTACCTGGTTCTGGTATGGCCAGGAACTTCTAATATGCCTGACCATCCTCAAGCACACTCTGAAAAGTTTTTTAGGCCTCTCTGTACTGCTCTTCTATCATACATTGGGTGCATCAAGCTCAGAAAGGCTCCAGCCTGTATTTGCATGATGCTGTGCTAATAATCTTCTTGGAACATTGTGTCCTGAAAGCACAGGACAGAGACATCCTGCCCTAACCTGTCCTGTCTCATTAAAATCCTCCTTCATCTCAGCTGTGACAGACCACAACTCTGTGCAGAGCCATCTGCTACATCCCTTTCCCCAGCATTCAGGCTACAGGGATAGTGTGTTTATTTGGACAAATCACCAGATCCATGTTGATGCAAGGCAGTAGAAAGGCACTGCATTGAAGTAATGATCCCTCCCGATGACACCTAAACAGGTCATACAACCAGACCTGCAAGGATGAAAGGATTATTTGTAGACTGCAGGAATAACATAAACATGCAGGAAAAGTTCTAATCCTAACTAGATCATAGAATCATAGAATGGTTTGGGTTGGAAGGAACCTTAAAGATCATCTAGTTCCAACCCCCCTGCCATGGGCAGGGACACCTTCCACTAGACCAGGTTACTCAAAGCCCCATCCAACCTGGCCTTGAACACTTTGAGGGAGAAGGCATTCACAACTTCTCTCAGTAACCTATTCCAGTGTCTCACCACCCTGACACTAAAGAATTTCTTCCTAACATCTAATCTAAATCTACCCTCTTTCAGCTTAAAACCGTTACCCTTGTCCTATCACTACATGCCGTTGTAAAAAGTCCCTCTCCCACTTTCCTGTAAGCTCCCTTCAGGTACTGGAAGGCTGCTAGAAAGTCTCCTCAGAGCCTTCTCTTCTCCAGGCTGAACAGCCCCAACTCTCTCAGCCTGTCTTCACGGGAGAGGTGCTCCAGAGCTCTATGTTCATCTTCGTGGCCCTCCTCTGGACTCGTTCCAACAGCTCCATGTCCTTCTTGTGTTGGGGGCCCCAGAGCTGGATGCAGTACTCTAGGTGGGGTCTCACGAGAGCAGAGTAGAGGGGAGAATGACCTCGCTCAACTTGCTGGCCGTGCTGCTTTTGATGCAGCCCAGGATATGATTGGCTTTCTGGGCTGCAAGTCCACATTGTTGGGTCATGTTGAGCTTCTCATCAACCATAACCCTCAAGTCCTTCTCCTCAGGGCTGCTCTCGATCCATTCTCCGCCCAGCCTGTATTTGTGCTTGGGATTGCCCCGACCCACTTGCAGGACTTTGCACTTGGCCTTGTTGAACTTCATGCGGTTCACACAGGCCCACTTCTCAAGCCTGTCAAGATCCCTCTGGATGGCATCCCCTCCCTTCAGCGTGTGGACCGCCCCACACAGCTCGGTGTCATCAGCAAACTTGCTGAGGGTGCACTCAACCCCACTGTCCATGTCGCCAAGAAAGATGTTAAATAGAGCCGGTCCCAATACCGACCCCTGAGAAACACCACTCGTCATTGGTCTCCACTTGGACATTAAGCCATTGACTGCAACTCCTTGAGTGCAACCATCCAGCCAATTCCTTATCCACCAAGTGGTCCATCCGTCAAGTCCATGTCTCTCCAATTTAGAGATAAGGATGTCATGCAGGACAGTATCAAATGCTTTGCACAAGTCAAGGTAGATGACATCAGTCGCTCTTCCCTTATCCACCAATGCTATGAATAGTCATGTTAAAAATATGAGTAAATATAAAAGGAATGGAAAAAAGAACTCATCAGCAAAGAAAACTTTATCTAGGAAGTCAGACACTAGTAAGAATCAATTGAGAGCTGCAAAATATTGAACTCAAATGTAAAAGGAATGAAAAAATAAATTCAAAAAGTATGTCTACAAATCCAAATGAATGCCTTGTTTCAGTTTTAAATTGAGAGGAAGACATAGAACATGAAAGCAAAATGAGGACAGTTCATGAGTTTGAATATATGAAAAAGGAAATAACTATTGGAAACAAAACTAAGCTTAATGAGTTCAACCTTGGGCACTCATTATTTAGTGTTCCAAAATAATGAAGGAATAAAGATGCTTTCATCACTGGAAAGCAACAGATACTATACTTCTATTAAACAAAAGGAGAAAATTATTGAAGTAATTTGATGCTAATTAATCTGACCTCAATAGAATTCAGAAGTGTTTAAAAGTAAAGGAAAGCAAAATTAAAAATGTGCAGGTAAATAGGAAACAGAATAAAATGCAGCATAGGTTAACAAAAGCAAGGTCATGCCAGACTATTTCTACAAGAAATAATTGATTTTTTCTACAAGAACAGTATGATACATCATCTATCAATACTTTAACAAATAATTTTGTATGATGCTGCATAGGAAATTGTTAGCAAAGCTGTGAGACATCATCATAAATGCAGGAATTGTAAGCCATGTAAGGAAACAGACAAAATGGATGACTAAATACACTAGGTCTTTTCAGCCTCAAGAAAAGCTTACTGAAAGGGTATATGATTGTGGTCTATAAAATCACAAGTAGAAAGGGTATCAGTAGGGGATGCTTATTAACTTTCTTTAATATTGGAAAATCTAGGTAACATCAAATGAACTTATAGGCTGTTAGGTTCAAAGGAAAATGGAGTACTATTTCAGCTGCCACATAACTGGGCTGTGAAATTTACAGCTATAGAATGTTATAAATATAAAAAGTGTTTATGGAGCTCAAAAATACTTAGATGGATTTATGGAATTAAAAAAAGCTATCATGGGCTATTTAAGACAAAAATAATGTACTTTCCCTATGCATCTAGGTAGAAGGGAAATTTTGGTCTCACCCAATTCACCTGTTCTAATTTTCTTAGGAGGAGCTGATAAAAAAACCTGGGAGTTAATACTAGAATTCTTTAAGACTCAGTCTTGGGGCTATTATTATTTAAATTTTCTCTAATTACTTTGGCACAGAATGTTTGAGTGCAAAAATGAAAATTAGCTGATAAAGCTGAAATACATCAGGAAAGACAGATCTGTACACAGTATAATCTTAAGGAACAGAATAACAGAAATTTAATGAACTTTAGTAATACGAATGGCAATGTCATTCACTGAACAGCTAATGACAAAAACCTGCTTTTAACTCAAAACACAGGTGACCAAGAGTAATCGAGAAGGAAGAGCTGGGTTTGCTAGTCAGTTCCAGGGGTCTCTAAAGGGCTGTAGTTGAGAAAGAAGGAGGTACTCACCATAATAATAGATAAGTTTCCAGTCACCTATACAAGGAAGAAGGCAACAAGGCTATTTAGAGAATGCAAAAGGATGTATCTTTTGAAGAAATAAAACAGAAGCTAAGACACAATATGATTGCTTTTCCCAGGCTGTCTGTAGATTGCATGGTAGCTGGAATTAACAGGGAATTTCTCTTGTTCATGCTGAGGATACAAAAATGCTGCTTTCAGACCGACGTAACCAGCTGTCTGCACCACAGCGATGGAAGAAGAGTGGAAAGCCTTGCCACGTGCCAGTGGGTAGATCACAACTGGGATGCACACCAGAACCTGGGAGAATAAAAGAACAGTTTGCATATAACTTTTAAGTCCTCAGGGAATAAACATCAAAAAAGAGGAATTAGTCAATTGATTGGTAAAGAAGCCTTAAAATACAATGGATAAAGTAATCATCAATAAATTTAGAACAAAAATTTGAAAGTAGATGTTTTGGAATTTCTGGCTAATACACCTGGTTGCCTGTAGTATTAGAGTTCCTTGTCCTAAACAGAGTAACATGTGCATTTTTACAATATAATGTGACAGAAGGAAATGAAATAGGCACTTCCTTTCTTACCATCTCTTGCAAAGAGAAATGCAGAATTATTTAACTGAGTAAAAACTCACTCAGATTGGGTGTCATTAAGTGCAGAAACCTTGAAGGACTTATTCCATATTGGAAGCAAACCAAACAGAGACAGCAGTGAATTTTTAGTTCAATTGTGTGGGTGGATGGCTGGGGTGGGGGGAATGCTAGTGGAGACACTGAAGATAAAAGTAGTGGGAAAATAAGATTTCAGATTCTGGGTCTCTTCCAACTTCTACAGTAGTTGCTATTAAGAAGTAACCATTTGCATATATTTATTATTGTATCTGAGGAATTACACAGATTTACATAGGAAGTAGTGTTGCTAAATTACACTTTAATGTTGTTGCTTGCATACATGCATATACAAGCTTAGACCTTGATATTTAAGAGCAAAAGTGATCAAAATAAAATCATTTGCAGATGTAATTTGGTGCTTGCAGCAACGAGATACTACTGAAGGGTGATACACTCGTATTTACTGAGTGCATGTGATTCTGTTATCCTGACACCTGGCATGCTCTTCATTCACAATGGATTTATTTTGCGGTAAGTTTATATTTAAATGAGGCTTTATCTTGACTGCTTGAAATTTGTGGCATTGTAACAGTTTCTATTCAACATACGTCACAGACTGTGGGCTTGGTTTGTGTGATGTAATGCGTCTAGATTCAGTGTACTTTCTATATAAATATCTCCTCTGACTTGATTGATATTGATATGCTTACTGTAATTCATTCTTTTAACAAACATATCAAACTGTGTTTTCTAAACTGAAATCAGAGGGCTTGCTTACCAGTATGATTCACTGTTTTTCTTTTTTTTTTTTTTTTCCTGCAGTGTAGGCTAGAAGAATTACTTGGTTTAATGGGAATCTTAAATAGTACTTCATTATATCCTGTAACTGTTCTACTTTTTATTTAAATATTTTAGGATAACATTATTTATAAACATCAGAGTTCTTGTCATTTGTTCAGGAAAGACACCAAAAAAAATGTTTCATTAAAGAAGAAATAGAAATTTATTTTAATTCTTACTAACTGAGGTAAAGCTTTGCTAGCATTATCTTTCCCTCCTTTCTGTTTACATTGCTCTAAATGTCTGGGTCCTTTGCAATTCATTCACTATTTCATACTGTTAAGAAACTGAACACTCTCTTCTCATTCTTGTCACTGCATTTCATTTTATTTACTACTTTGATCTCCTTCAAGATGTTGCTCGATGCTGTGTTAATCCATTGGCTTGTTGCTATTACAGTATTTCACAGCTCTCCTTTGTTGCTAAGCTCCTAGATAAATGAATCATATGACCTTGACTGTTTCTTTCTGTTAACGTTGCTGTTGTTTTTCCTTGAAATTTTCTTCTTCAAATTGTAACAAACAGTAGGTCTAACTAAGGCACTACAGCCGGACATTTGTAGTTAATGGGGGCTGTTAATAGGCTAGGTGAAGAAATTTGGCTAAACAAAGAACACCTAAGCAACCTGCTACCCTCAACGTAAATGATTGCATTGTTTCAAGGGTAAATTGTGAGGGATTTTTTTTTCAGTTGTCCTCAGAATTTTCGCTGGTGTAATGAAAAAAAGGTATTCTAATCTGGAGGTAGGTGTTATGACATACTATTGCAGTAGTATTAATAAAGAACAACTTTGGCTTTTATAGTCTTTTTGCTATAGAAGCAAAACTCATTTGGTGTCTCTAATGGTGTTTTTTAGGTTAGCTTTTTTTTTTTTTGTTGAACTAGAGCTAAAGACGTTTGCCTTTAGCTTGCTTGAAGGTTTGTTTTGGTTTTGATTTTGTTGTTGTTGTTTCATTTTTTTCCTCCTTTCCTCTGCATCTTACTGGCTTCCTCCTTACTTTATTCTCAGCCCTTTTTTCTTATGCAACCTTGAGATAGAGTTGGAGGCCTGCTTTTAGAGGCTGGGCTTTTTGTTTGTTTACTAGGGAAGGGGTTTGCCTCCTTTTAGAAATGGGCATTTAGTTTTGTTGAGTGTTATTCAGATAGCTGGTAATGTAACATTGCTCTTTTAATTTTTGAGAACAGAAGTCCTCAGGTATGATTTGTGTAATTTTGAAGTAGCCTCTAATCAGACATAAATTTGTAGAGAAGAAAATAGTAGAAAGTCACATATGGTGGTGGCACAGCCATTCTTCTGAGTCTTGTTAATGACTGACTGGTCCAGAAGGCTGTAGGTTTCTTTTCTGGAATATGCTGGCAAACACCTAGTCTTACAGTGTTAAATGACACTGCATTATTTTGTCTGTGCTAAAGCAGCCTGGCAGAAAGAGACCTGGGGGTGCTGATCAACAGCTGGCTAAATACGAGCCAGCAGTGTGCCCAGGTGGCCAAGAAGGCCAATGGCATCCTGGCCTCTATTAGGAATAGCGTAGCCAGCCGGTCTAGGGAAGTGATCGTCCCTCTGTACTCGGCACTGGTGAGGCCGCACCTTGAATACTGTGTCCAGTTCTGGGCCCTGCACTTCAAGAAAGATGTTGAGGTGTTGGAGCAAGTCCAGAGGAGGGCGACCAAGCTGGTGAAGGGTCTGGAGGGTCTGACCTATGAGGAATGGCTGAGGGAGCTGGGGTTGTTTAGCCTGGAGAAGAGGAGGCTCAGGGGTGACCTTATTGCAGTCTACAACTACCTGAAGGGAGGTTGTAGTGGAGTGGGAGTTGGCCTCTTCTCCCGGGCAACTAGCGATAGGACAAGAGGACATAGCCTCAAGCTTCGCCAGGGGAGGTTCAAGTTGGACATTAGGAAGCATTTCTTTTCAGAAAGGGTCATTAGACATTGGAACGGGCTGCCCAGGGAGGTGGTGGAGTCACCATCTCTGGATGTGTTTAAGAAAAGACTGGACATGGCCCTTAGTGCCATGGTCTAGACGACATGGTGGTGTTAGGGCAATGGTTGGACTCAATGATCCCAGAGGTCTCTTCCAGCCTGATTGATTCTGTGATTCTGTTATGTCTTTAGGACAGGGGCTATGTCCCATGTCATCATATTATCATTTAAAACTTTGAATGTGAATGCAAGTATAACTTGTAACTCTTTCTCTCTTTGCATATGAATTAGCTTAGTATAATTTAAGTTGTAAGTGTCTGTGTCCTGAACATTATTTTTACTGAAGTGTGTCACTTTTCATTACATTAAATGAATACTCATTTAATTTCCCATCTCACCTCTGAGCCCATTTTATTAATGTCAGGATTATTCTTACATCCCTCTGAGTCTTAAATACTCCCCTTATTTTAGTATCATCTGCAAATTTAATGATCTGACTTATTACAGCTTTATCTAGACCATTGAATAAAATATGAAAATCTTCTGGTGTTAACCTACAGCCCCATGGGACTTCACTTTTCAGCAGCTGCCTTTCCCTTTTCCCTTCAATCCCCTGTTTTTCTGGGTGCTGATTGGTATCTTGGTACTGCTGATCCCTGAAGGCAGGCAACTGCATCAGATCTGGAGTCTATTGCAGTTACTACAGTTCTACAGCAAAAGCAAATAGCCCAAAAATCTCAAACTAAAAATCAAGGACAGGAAAGAGTCAGACTTCAGGATACTGACCTTCAGATATGAATGTTGGGTCGCAAGTGGTTGATATTGGAGAAAAGTTTAAAGCCCGTTTTTATTAAAGATTTACTCCATCCACAACAAAAGTTTCTTAATGATAACAATGATCCATCATTTTGAATTTCCTCTGAACCTTTTTAAATATCCAGCTATGTCAAGCCTCTTGGTTTATCTAGGCTAATAATGTTTTTCATTTTTTAAAAGTAACCAGATTTCTTTAACATGATTTACTCTTTCCATATCCACAATGTCTCATAATGATTAAATTGTGCTTATATAATTATATCCTTTAAAATGATCTGTAAATGTAACGTCTCTTTCTTAAAGATCATACTCTGAGGCATAAAACTTCCTTGATTTGTCCCTACAGATAAAAAAAACGCTAAAGGTGTTCATTACAGACTGACAGCTCTGGAAAAGAGGTTTGAAAATTGGTACTGGAAGGGATTTCGATTATTTTTACTGGAGTAGTGGAGAGAATGACACTTGTGGACTTAAGAGCAGAAGAGCTGAGAGTCAGCTTGATTTGAGGGTGTGTGAACAAACTGAGAGAAGGAACTCTGTGAAGTATTTGTTTGTGAAGATTAGAGACTTGTGGACATGGGCAAATAAAAGAAAGACACCAAGCCTTGCAGCTGGAGGCTGGGGAGCCTGGACTGGCCTGCAGCTCAGTGAGCAGGAAAAGGATGAAGCTAGGGAAACCTCGTGTTTATGTAAACAAATTGTATCATCGTGTCAAGAAAGAAGCTGAAAGTTTGAATGCTTGTTGTGAGTAAATTAATATGTTAAGGTGTGGTTTGTTTTTTTTTTTTCTGAAATGTTCAGTACCTAGAGTCAGGGCTTATAGCATGCCTCCGTTTTTGAGACAAGAACAATAATATTATATATTGTAAAATATGACCACTGTAAGTCCAATTATAAATTTGGCTATTAGGTGCAATAAATCATATTCTTCCTAAGAGTTAGAACAATAGTGCACAAAAAGACGCATAATTTCTATAATTATCATGCACTCTAGTCTGGATGTGGTGGGGCCTTTGGGGATGGTTTGTTTGTTTTGGGGTTTTTTTGGTATCATGTTTTTGCCTTTGAATTAGATATGTCTGAGTTGTCTTCTGTTACAAATAGTAAAATTCTAGAGAGCTGAAGTTCTCAACCAAGAGGTTGAGGGAAAGAAGACAATTGAGAGGACACTTGACAGTAGTACATTAGTAGCACAGGGAGTGTAAGCAGAAAATTGCTGCCTTATTTCTCCGTTGTGGGAGAGGGGGAACCAAAAAAAAAACAACAGAAATCCACCAGTAGGCATTAAGTAGTCAGAGCTGGGTTCAAAACAAACCAAAGGAAGATGGTCCTTCATATATGTAGCCGATCTGTAGAACCTCTTGTCAAAGAATAAGGTGTGTGCTAAAAACTCATATTAGTCACCAACAATGGATGTCTTCTCTGTGAGCTTGTTAGTGACTAAAATAAAGGAACCAAGGACAGCTCAGGAAGGGCTTAAAACACTGAAGTGGTTGGAGGCTGGTAGAAAGCTAAGAAGTGCCTTGTTCCTATATTTCCTCCTTAAACGTTGTCTTTTTTCCCCTCAGCCAGGGTAGTTGCTTTTGTGTTGTTTTGAGCTGTAAAAAAGCCACAGAATACCTGTTTTCTTGGCTGCGGGGAGAACAGAGATCCGGTGAGTTCGTATTTTGATTTATTCCCCCTTTCTTCTCTGACATGATCTGCAAGATGTGCTAGTAGGACCCTGCAGCTGAATATTTTATAGTGATGGTGTTGGAAATTGCCAATATTAGAGGATTACTAGATGTAGAGTCTTCTAAATTCTGCTGTAGTGAGGCTGGTTAAGTGGAAACCTTTTAAGGGAGAAGGAACTTGGGCTGCACATATCTAAAATGGTTGCAGCTGCTGTCCTTGTCTTCCTTGTGAGCCTTTCGTGAGTAGACATACTGTGCACCATGCAGAGGAAACACAGGTAATGTTGAGGGTGGCGCTTCCCTCAGCGGGAACAGCGGGATCAGGTGCTTCCCAGCCTTGTTAGGGAGTCAGCAGCTCCAGTATTTGCTTTGCAGGTGCCTATGGAACCATTGCCACACCACCCACACACCCTTTCTGTTATATCCTCCATCTTGCAGGACGATGGAGGGGGGGGAAAGTGGGCATCAAATCCTTGTTTTTATACCTTGCACCTTGGGAACTTACAGTTCTATCTATATTTGTGCCTGTCTGTGGGTGAATATAAGGAGAAGATGGGGGACGGAGCAATTTTACAAGGCTGGAAAACGACTGTTCAACAGGATTTAGTCATCTGCAGTATCTTTTCCCAGCTGATATACCTTATTAACAGCACAGGCTAGGCATTTATAGAGCCACTGCATCCAGAGTCTCTTTCACATACAAGCTGTTCATACTCTGCAGGACCACAGCGCTTGGCGAAGGAGGCTGAGCAATCTTTATTGAGGCAGCAGTGTGACCTCATACCCCGCTGCTAACAGAGGCATAACAGCAATGGAAGATTAATTTTCTGTTTCTTTCCCCAGAGTGTTACAGTGTATCTCTTTTAGGTTCAGCCTCAAATCAAAGAATGAGATGGAAAAATGCAGTTCTGCTTTCATTGTTCCCCATTTATTAGATTGAGAAACAGTTCTTCTCTTAAGTTGCATGATACACAGTTACATTCAATCTTATATTTTTATCAACTTACCAACATTTTTAAGTCACAATGGGGAAAAGAAAGTACGGGAATCCTAAAGAAGAGGAGAAAAATATGTTCTGAGGTTTCATTTCTTAATACATTCACACTTGATAGTAATACCTCCTGGTTAGAAAAGGCACTATATTGTTTTCATAATTCCCTTTAGCAGTCTTGGGATGCACCATCAAGATAAAACCATGAGATGTGGACGAAATGACTGTATAGTACGCTTCTTGCACTTAATTTAACCTAGACTTAGTTGGTAGACTGGTAGAATAGTTGTAGCTAATGAAAACAGCAAGAACAATGGCACATCAAAATGCAGTGGTTTAAAACCACATCAGCACAATTCAAGAGTGCTGGGTTCATAATAATAGAAAGTAGGATCTGATCTTTGAGAATTATAACAGAGACATAAATCAATGAGCCATCTACTGTAGGGCTCTAAGATCAGTCCATATTTGATGCTGTGGAGGCTGACAGCTTAAATTTGTGCTTTCAGAAACAATAATGCAATAGTCCTAATTTAACTCATTTCATTCATGTCACTGAACGTGCTATTGATTTTGTGCTGGAAAAAAGGTAGAAGTAGAGAAATTTCTAGACAGAGCTTTTTAATGAAGGGAAAAAAATTTGTAAAGACAATACTGTTTATTCTTCTCAGAGGAGGTCCATAGATTCATTACATTGTAGATCTCTCAGGCACTGGTCTCATCAGCCACAGTATTGTAAGAGCAGCCATGCTCCTAGGCCTCCAGCCACTCGTGCCAGTTCCAGCAAATGCTGGGAGGTGTTTCCAAACCTCTTCAAGCAACAAGAAAACAAAATGTTCAGTCAGAAAATAGATTAACTTTGCTTTCTGGTCTGCTTAGCCTTGGGAACTCTGAGGCCGAAACTGATCGTAATTCTCTGCTACTGAAATCCAAATTCAGCAATTTTTGGTGAAAGAAGTTGCAAAACTTTAGACACCATTTTCCTGGTCTGGTTCACTCCTTGGTGACTAGGTTCAGACTTGCAAAATGAACAACCATTACTATGAAGTACCTTGTATAAATTTTCTGGGAGCTAGCATAAACTGAATGTCAGTTCTCTTTAGATGCTTACCTGAGGGAATAGGTAGACCAGATGACATTGTTGAAGATTGGCATTAAAAACATTTTTCACCATCAAAGAATAATTCTGCAGTTCAACCTCTGCTTTCTTGCAGAGGTAAAATTGCAGAACAGTCTTCTTGCTGACTTGTTCAAGAACTTCATGCAATCTTTGTGGATTTAATTATTATTATCACTATAATTTATTATTATTATAAAAAATCTTTAGGTACTTTAAATAAACATTCCAAAAGTGAATGTTGGTATCTAGTTGCACCCAGTAGCTGAAGGTGACAGCCAGCCTGGACTCCCTGTTTTCTTTATGCCTGTCACAACCAGAAGTTTGTCAAGGAAAAATATCCTGATATTAACTAGTTTGGAAGTAGCTATTGTTCTGTAATGAGTGGTCATTATGGGGCTATCTTTAACTCTCATTCCTGGCTTCCTCTTTATGTAATGGGAATTGCACCCTTTGGTGTGATTGCATCAGCAATATACACGTCATTAAAGTGATGCAATGTGTGCTGCTGAGGATGATTAGGTCATTTTGGTTTAGTTGGTGAGAGCAGCATCTTTACAAATATTCCTTTCCCAAATGACTGTACTTATCAGTGAGCAATTAACATCAAACAGTTGTGTCTGGCCTGAAGTTACATCTATAAGATGACTCTTATGATCGGCTCCCTACATAACTGGTGCTAAACTTTGGCATTTTGAAAAAATAGGATGCTTCAAAAAAAGAAAAAAAATAGTATGGCAAACATGTCTCTTCAGAAAACAAAACTTATAACCTCTCTTCTGCTTGAACCAACACATTTCCAAAGAGATTGTTTTCTAGTTTAAGGTTATTGGTCAGATACCTCTTGAAACACTGGTGACAGGTGGAAAGTAAATTCCAGCGCTGCAGAAATTTCCAAAGAAGGAGAACTTCATTTAGTTTGGTTGGGGGTTTTGTTTTTAAGCGTGCTAATTTGTGCAGGCATTGGACTTATGCACGAGATATTTCCATTTCACATGCTACAAATAATACTATTGTTATATTACTTTTTGCTCTCTTTGCTTTCCCTCTGTGGTCATCTTAAAATGCAATTTATTTTCTTTAGTTAGAAAAAGTTTCTCAAGTACTTGGAATAAGTCATTTGAAAAAGAGTAGATTAAGACACTGTAGTTTGAGAAAGAGTTGACCTAACTGCTGTAGTTGTGCAACTGAAATAATGGTTTTGAGTAAAACTGATAAGAAGCTGGATAGTAGGCCAGCAAGCAGGATGTCTGTAGTTCATCAAGGACTAAATGAGATCTATATAAAGCTCTGGTGTAATTGTAAAATCATGACACACAGACTGGAAAAGATCCAAAAATGACATTTGAAGATATGTCATAAACAGACCATGTGGTTCTGATAAAAGACTAGAATGACACTGTGTATTGAGCATATAGGTAAAACAGATAAACCAATTTGAAAGTCTTAATAGTTGCCTGACAATATCCAGTAAAAAAGATCAGTCAACATATAAGGAACTGATTCCCTGTGTATGAAATAAAGTTGTGGCTTCAGTACTTTATATTCAAGCTGTAGGAGAGGTAGATCCTTGTAGTGTTTGGTCTCAGTGCATAGGGCTATGCTTATTACTTTGTGTGTTGTCTGAAGAAGGAACACACCTGATAAAGGCCAAACCTTAAGGACAGTTGAACAAATATGGTCTCTGGTTAGCACAGAAACAGTTTCTCCTCTGATTAAATCACTGGAGTGGCTCAGTAGTGGTTGAATCATTGACATGTTGACTGCAGACATTGGAAGAGGTAGACCCAAGCTGTAAGAAGTAATCAAAGTGGAGCACCCTCTCTGGGAGCCATTGCACATTCCAGGACACTGTGGCTTTATCAACAGCTTTGACAGGTTAATTATTCCATACTTAGATACAAAATTCTGCCACAGGAAGGATTCAGAAGTCACCAGACAAAATGTCATATGCTCTCCAGGAATAAAAGCCACCTGTTGGGGCTCTGGTGTCTCTGGTCCACAGAATTGTCTGTCTCACTATGGTGAGAGGTATTTCTCCAGACACAACAGTTCCTTAGCAGATAGTTGTCTTCTAATGTCTTGGATCTATCATCTCAGTCTTACAATTACCAAAGGGCAGCTAGAAGGCAATGATATGTCAGAATTCCAGAAAGTGTGGGTTTAAAAAAACACAAAACACAAAACCAAACAAACCAAATAAACAAAACAAAAAAAAAACAACTCAAAACCCAAACTCATACCAAAAACACGGAGTGTCCAGGATGCTTTTAAGACAGTCAGAAAAGAAGTACCAACAAAGTCTTGCAA
This sequence comes from Nyctibius grandis, assembly GCF_013368605.1. NCBI lineage: Eukaryota > Metazoa > Chordata > Aves > Nyctibiiformes > Nyctibiidae > Nyctibius > Nyctibius grandis. Next base: position 26,267,541 of record NC_090664.1, read on the forward strand.
CACCATGTCATCTGCTCTTGGCAACAAGAGAGGTAGTGATTTCTCAGGTAAGTTGTGGCCATCTAATCATCTCAGATGCTGTCTGAATATGCAGAGAGAGGAGTAGATTCTGTATTGTACAAACAGTACATACAGAGAAAATAGAATGGAAAACTCTAGATCTAGTTGAGTATTGTCTGTTCCTCAAAGACTTTTGAATGAAGAATGAGTCTATCCTTCTTTTAGTTAACCTTAGTAGTAACTACTGTTCTGAATGATTTGTTCTTCAATTAAAAATATCTAGGAAATCATGTTTGAAAGTTATAATGTCAAATATTTTTTATTGCAATGTGTAAGAACCATATTTTAGCTCCAAGAAAGCATTTTGTTAGTGATGTCTCTGAAGGTGGTCCATGCCTTATGCGAAACATTCGGACCCCTACCAAAGAAGAGGCAAGACATTTTGAGGGGAGGAATGAGAAGGCTTACAGAAGTCTTAATTCAAGCCTCAGTTCTGACTTAAAAGCATGAGAAATAACTATATCCAGTTCATTAGATGCAGCAAATAATTGCAGGATTATAATTTTATCCAGGTATAAGCTTTCTTAGGGTAGCTTCACTCCTCATCTTCACTCCAAAGAGAGGAGAGGCCTCTTGCATGCTAATTGCCTTGAGAAGGAATCAAAAAGAAATTGACATTCAGAAGTATCCTTTGAATTACTATTTTTAGGGTGTGTAATCTGTATTGTAACTGCTTTAGCAAAGAGAATTTCAGAAGGTCAAGATCTATTCAGGAAGCATCAGAGCTACAATCCTCATGGGACAAAACACAGCAGTTCTTCCAAAAATAAATCCAGTTACAAGAAATTACTTTTTTATTTAGGACTTTTAAAAGCTCATCTATTAAATAAAAATTTGGCATGTTCTTTATCTTCCAAAAGCTCGAAAAATCATCATGGAATGCATATTCTCTCTAACTGGTTATTTAAATTTCTTTGCTTTTGTGAGGTCTGTGAAGTACAATAATTTCCCATTAACTTTAGAATGTGGATATGCTATTTAAATCAAAAGCTGAGTATTGCGTGATCCAGTCTCCCAAAATCCCACTTAGGCACTGAGAAGAATTGTAAGCATAAAACGTAAAGCGTAAGCTTTACATAAATTGTAAGCGTAAATCCCAGGCAGAAATCCAGGTAGTTAATCCTTCATATATCAAGTCATTAGGCACTATTTGGTATGAAAATTCCCCAGGTATGCAACTTTAGTTGTTGTTGGGGGGTTTTTGTTTGGGTTTTGGGAGGAGGGCCTTAATGCCTGTTTGAGAGACAGACATGTACAGCCTGCTCTGATCCAAATTTAGGCAGATAGATATAGTTCAAATGCTTAAATTTCTTGGAAAAGACTTTTTTTAAGGCTTCAATTGGTCATTAGGAAGAAGATGGTGATCTTCTTCCTGCTAATCTAATTCTTTTTATTCTGATGGGATTGCAAAGGCTAGATTAGAAGTCATTGTTGGAAGCTGGAAATACTTGTTTTTCCTCTAGTTAATATAAAAGTTTGAGGCAAGCAGTTCCATCTGTTTTACTCTCACCTTAGACCAACCAAGATGTTGCTGCCTTTGGGGGGAGCCTGAGGGAGTGGTTATGTTGCATTCAAAGTGAGCCACACAGATATAGATGAGCCCCAGAGTGATTTACAGCAAACTTCCTGGAGAAGTTGAATTCTGTGCCTGTTGAGGGAGGAAGGACACGCTTAATTTAATCATACAGTACTTTCCTTTCAAAGGTCTTCAAAGACATTTAACTCTCTCGTTGACTGCATATAAAACACTAAGCATACCAAAAAGGCCTGTTTACTTGATCCCAGAAGGAGCTTTTGCATTTCATTTCCCTGCAATATTCAATTTCCAGGATTGCTGGAGTTGCTGAGCACTGTGAAAGTGTCACACATTTGCTTTTGGTAATGTAGCAAATGTGGATTATTTTTTGGTATAATGAAAGTTTAAAAGCCAATGGAGAAGTGTTGATTCTGTTTGTGACAAAAGCTGCTTCATAGATAAAGGAGCACTACACAGTTAAGAAACTTACGTAATAGTGTCTAAAATATATAAAAGTATTATTGTTTAAATCTAGTATCAAAATACTTGACATGCCATCAGTTAAACTTTAGGACCTGTAGTCAGTGTTGCTAAATTGAATCTTATTGGCTTAAGATCTGTCAAAGAATACAAAAAAAAAGCCCCATAATTTACTATTCATACAGGATGCAAAAATGAGTTGAATCTAATGAGATGGAAGGAAAAATATTTCAAATAATCTTCTTTAAAAAATTGGCAGTCAGTATACTCTTGATGTAGAAAGTTATTAATAGCTGCACCCAGGGAGTAGTTCTAAAAACCTTCTTCCTTATTCCTTGAACCTTGTTTTCTATGGAAAAAAAAATACACTAAAATAATCCATAGAAAGCATTTTTTTTCCACCAATAGTTCACAGATGGATAATTTGTAAACCAGTTCTCAAAATAAGGAGAAAGATTTTCTTACTTTTAATTATAATGTACCATCTCTCACAGTAGCTTCTATTTGGGACCAATTTAAAATGTGAAAAGGTGCAAGAACAAAACTTCTTTCTTCTGTCCTTTTCCCCTTGTAGACACAGTGAAAATGTTTTCTGGAGAAGCTATCTTATCAAAGATAAACTATTGCCATGAGAATGTTAAATGTTTGGAGGAGTTTTAAAAAGAGGGATGGGTGAAAAGTCTAAACTTTGCTTTGGGGACAAATCTGACTGTATCAGAGTCTCTTTATGTAACTTAGCATATGAGCTTGTCATATAAAGCAATTACTCATCAGCCACAAAAAAAGGAAAGGAAGGTAGAGACTAGTGTCTTAGAAATCTGTGCTGTGTTAGCTACTTTTCATCTAGTGCTTTTCTAGGCAAAACAGTTGTAGTGGATCACTATTGGTGATATAAAGGAGAAAAATTTCACAATCCTAGTGGGTCTTAATGTTGAAATATTAATGTCTTCTTCCTTTCCACTTTCTCTTCTCTCATGGTGCTTTTTGAGTTGTATGACATATTTGACACAAAAGGCTTTCATGTTTAGGAAAAGCAAAGGATCCAGTAAGACACCTGACTAAACAAAGACAATATGAAATTATTTTTTGTGGTTCACTCCCACTCATGTGAGTTAATTCATCTGTGTTTTATCTTAGTTGATCTGTCCTCATTCAACTCTTGACCTAATCATGTACTCACAACCAACTCTGTGTTCAAACGTAGGCATTGACCTGACTTCATCACCCTCCTGAAAGTACAATAGCCAATTGTGCCTACATCAGACAAAACAGTGAGGGAGTCTTGTAATGACTCATGCACAAAACCAACTAGGCCAGGTGAGAAACTGTCCAGTACTTTTCCCTAGATTTTAAGGGGGAAGAGTGAGGAAGAAAAGAGCATAGCCATGTGAAACTGCCTCAGCTGCCAGGGTCTGCAGCTGTGTCAACACCACATCGTAACTGCCAAATGTCTCTGTGACTGCAGAGAGCAGCTCTTATTCCATCTGGGAATAAGGAGCTATTTTTCACAAAACATTGCCTTCCTTTTAATAAATGAGATATGTTAGGATCTGTTTTAATGGTCTAATGGACTTAAAATTGCTCTTTATAGCCAAATTATGATCCTGTTTTGAAGTCTGCTGGGGCCAATGCAGATACGTTGCACATGTAAATGAAATGATGCTTCGGAGCAATGAAGCATCTGGAGGAGACACCACTGTCACTGCACTCACATCAGATTCAATTTGTCTTATCTATTCCTTGTTTCATGCCTTCTCCACATGTCTCATGAGTATACACAGATAACTAAAGTTAAGTAATATGCAGCAAAGAAACTTCTATTAAACTTTTTACCAGATAACTTACTAACAGAATCATAGAACAGCCCAGATTGGAAGGGACCACAAAAGATCATCTGGTCCAACCTTTCATAGGAAAGGGACTCTAAATGAGATTATCTTGCACCCTGTCCAATTGCATACTGAAAACCTCCAGTGACGGGGGCTCTACTATGTCTCTGAGGAGGTTGTTCTAGTGATTGATTGTTCTCACTGTAAAAAATTTCTTTCTTATATCAAGATGAATTAGGCGGACTTCTTCAGCCAAATTCATGTAGCTGCTGTAACAGGTGAATCAGAAGTGAATAATTCTTGAATGAGTAGAATCAAGAATGACCTAATCATGTAGATCTCTGTCCCTATAACTTCCACTCCCACAATGTTTATCAATGGTTGTCAGATAATTAGGGATACCAGGCAGTGGTGAATTCCGGCACAATTTTAGACAAGTCTTTATTGTGATCCCTTTGTTACTTTCTCAGAGAGGTCAAAAGCTTACTTCAAACCAACTTTCCTACCAGAAAGAACCCTAGCGTCACATATATCTTTCTTCAACTGTCAGTGACACTTGTGTTTGGGAGCATTCACATTCCCTGAGTAAAAGATCAGTCCGTTCTGTTGTTGATCCAATATTTAGACAACAGTCTTTAGACGATTGGAAATAGAAAAGTTCAATTACTAGGTAGTTTTACTGAATAGCTTAGTAGAAGAATACCTGCCATTCCTAACAGTTTATTGATTGCTAACAATCTTTAAGGGTAGCGGAACATGTGATATGGAGTCTTGGATTCAACTTCTTTTTTTAATTATAACTTTTCTGACTATAGATATAAAAGAACATAAATAAATGAGGCTGCTATTTAAGGTTAAGGCAGTGGGAGTTTTGTATCTTAATGTTGTGGGAGATCTGTAATGTAGTTTATGCTTCTGCATAGACTTCTGTGGCATTTTATAGACTATATAGCCTTAGTCATTTGTCAGATTAAGCTAGCGCATATGTTTGTGTGTTTTCCCACAAAAATTAACAGACAGCATTTGAAAGAACTTTGGTTGGTCTTAGTGAGAACCTAGTTTGGTTTTTGGTTTGGGTTTGTTCAGTTGTCAGTTTCTCGAATAAAGATATTTGTGTAATACTGCAATGGGATCAATACAAAGAAAGTCTAGACTCTCATCTACCACAACCATGCAAGGAAGGAGGCGCACTCCAGCCCTATGTCCTTTTTTTTATTTGGAAGCAGTGTCAACTCTTTGACTGCTAAAAAAGGAGTCCACTTGTTGCCCCCTTTCCCTTTAGAAAAAAGATGGTAGCCCAAATAACACCACTTTGACATAGCTTTCATACCACTACTGGTGTCCAGTGTTGGAAAGCCCCGATAAGGACTGTATTTCCAGGCTTTTTAGTGAGCTATGCAGACAGCAACGAAAGGAGTCACATGACAAGCTGCACGTGGAGCACTGGACCTCAGAGTAAGAGGAGAGCGTTTGAGCATTGTTTTCTACTACAAGGGCAGCTCGTTTCTTAGTGCCTAGGAAGTTATCTATGTTCAAAGAATCACAGTTCGAGAACCACTGATGTAGACAATGAAACTGGTTGTTTACATTTGTATGGAATTTGTTGTATAAATTTCTATGTAAAAGCTTTTTAAAATAATCTTTTAAGAAAACAAATACCTTGAAGTTCATTTTTCCTTTTTTTTAATGGGCATTTTATATCAGTTTAGAATGGATAGAGTATCTAGATAGAACAGATATTTTTCATTTGATGAAAACTTGTTCTTTGAATTGAAAGGGAATTGTTTTAGAGGAATGCTAAAAATGGTTCTATTCTGAAGACCGAAATGGAAATAATTTTTTTAAAATGATATAAATGTTTTCAAGGGTAGAATATCTAGATAAATTCAACTAAAGTTCAGATTTTTCTGTCTTAAAAAAAAAAAAAAAAAACCAAAAAACCAGCCAAACAAAACCCAAACAATCACCTATCTTTCCTGAATCTCTTATTGTTAGTATGCCGATATTGATACTGAATTAAAAATAAGCACATATTTTAATTTCAAAACAATGCTTTCTTTAATTTAGAAAACATGCAATTATATTGACTCAAAATACCTAACAACAAGGAATTGGCTTTGCACAATAATAACTTAAACTCTCAGAATGAATGTTATTCATTTATTTTTTTCACTTGTAATATCCTGAATTTATAGTAATACATTGTTAAATATTAAAACACCTAAATCAGCAAGTCAGAAATTGAGCTGTAACAATGGACTAAATTTCATCTGTTACATCCAGCAAAGAATTGGTAATGAAACACAGTGTTTCACAAATACATATATGCTTCATGGGATTGTGTGTCAGTGCATGTGGAAGAGATAAAAATATTCTGGAAGAAGTTCAAAGGAAATATCCTAGTAACTATGGAAACAAAAGTCCTTCTGCCCTATGTGAAGAAGAAAAAAAGATTAAGTTAGACAAAATGAACATCTTCCTTTTAGTAACAGTTTGGCCAAGACAGATTTGTCCTCCAGAGTCGATGAGGCTTTGAAAGAGATAATGATGAGATATCTCCATAAAACTCCAAATGCTTTTCTTATGACCTGGGGACAGACTTGAAACGAGCACCTTAAGGCATCATTCACTCACATATGATTGAAATCAAGATCCATTTCAGAAAAGCTCTTCCTTACATTTGGCTGGAGTTCCAGTTTTTGTGCCAAATATGGGAATTGGCCATTTAAATTTTAGTATAGCTCAGACTCTGGACTTTTTAATAATAAATAAATAAACTTCATAAGTTCAGCATTACAGAAATTTCAACTTTGAGTCAACAAATGAGAAACATGAGCTTCTACATTCCAGTCCTAACATCAGCTTCTATATTCCAGTCCTTACATAAACCTTTGGATAACATTTTATTACATTAAACATAACCTAATCATAGTTATATAAAGATGACAATAGAAGAAAAAGTTACAAAAGGACTGGAGTCATACAGGGTGAAATTTATGCAAGAATTGTGATCCATCTAAAGTTCTTCAACTATTTCAAAACTGTAATAGGGATGGGCTGCAAAAGCATAAGGTTAAAAGTTATTTAGTGCAACATCATGCATCCCATGCTACTCTGAAACATTTTTTTCTTTTTTTTCCCCCTCTTTGTTAAACACAAAAATATGGGGTTTCTTTATACTTTTGTGTCACTTATCTCTTCTAGGTTCATAACTATTCTTTCATTTATCCATTTTTCTTTTATTCTGAAAAAGTGTGTGTGTGTGGTGGGGGGAGGGGAACCTTGTCCACTTTGGTTGAAGCTACACCAGTGTCGGAGCTGGGCAACTGGGAAATATTACTTGTCCAAAATCTGCTGGAAAACTGTAGGTGTATTTTTGAATTTTGTTATTAATTCTCTGAAGACATATTTTGAAATGCATGTCTCGTGTATGGCTTCTGTTATTTCCTGAAAGCCTCATTTGTCCATTTGTGAATTTTTTTCCTTTAACTTAAGCTTTAATTACTTTGTGTTTTCGTTAGGTTATCAGCTGAAGTTACATGTCCTATTATAAGGTGGATTACTTGCCTTTTCATCTACTGAATGTAAATGGCTTGAAGTACTGAGTAGTACTTTTGCTCTATATTTTCAGTGTTGTGTGAAAAGTATACTGGACATAATGTGAATTGGAAGATACTTCTGTAGACTCATCTACATTGTATTTTAAAATGACAATAACTGTTTTTTAAACTTCAGGGTTTTACTCCAAATTTTGAGCATTTTCTTCCCATGTTAATGAGCCACCAAGTATTATGAATAAGTTCTCTTCAGGTAAAATTTTACATGCAAGGTCTAGAGAGATTTTTGCCTTTCTGTCATCTCTTCTGGATTCTTACAAAGCCCATAAGGCCTTAAAGCTTTGTGAGGATTGAAATGACTGCAGAAAAGTGACGTTACTCATTCTAACAGCCTCATCTCTGAGGCAGTTCAGGACAAAGTTTGCAAGAGAGGTCTAAAGACACGCTTGTGTTTTTTGATTCTGCATCATGAGTTTACAACATGCCAGCTGCAGTCTCATTTAGAATGAACGGAGTGTACCGTAGGAAATACATAACAGTAGGATTTACTTATCTTTATCAGAAAGGCTTTTAATTTAGCTAAAAACAATTCTTTGCCAGGGGAAGCACCTCAAAGCACTTTTCTCAGATTTCAGGAAATAACTAATGAGGCTTGGTTACCAACATCTTTTCTGTATTTAAAGAATAGAACTTAACATAACAATGAAATGGTTAGACTGCTGCACTCAGAAGTGCAAGCAAAGGTATTATTGTATTCTGTTTTCTTCACACATAGTTATTTATGTGAATGATTAACCTGTGCCCACAAAAACTGAGCTTAGAAAAAAAAAACCTCCACAACATACCTTTCTGGTCTTATTCTCTGTCCTTACCTTTCCCTACATAAAATGAGAATTGTTATGATTACCAACCCTCAGCAGACATAATGAATAGCTTTTCCCAATTTGGGTCTGTGGCCCTAGGCAAAGATAAAGCTCTAAGATCATCCCATTCTCCTTTTCTACTACATAATTATTTCTGCTACAGCAGCACCTTGGAACCATAATCAAGCCTGAGATTCCTTGATGCTACAGAGCATACAATTACAGAACAAAAAGAGGTCTCTGCCTCACTGCACTGATGCACAGAGTAGTAAAAAGAGAGAGATGAGATGGGTAGAGACTGATGCAGGGGAGCTTGTCTCCAGTGTCTGCCGGTGCCAAGGCTGTGATTGCACTTGCAGCTCTTCAGCAGAGCAAAGCACTTGTTGCTCTTCCAAAATCCTCAGCCATGCTGCTTCAATGGTTGGTTTCCTTAGTAAAAGGTGCTTGAAAAGTAGAGCTATTTACAACGTATTTCCTGCATCGCCAGGCTTGAAGAAAGAAATCTCTCAATTTACAATTTACTTTGCATTTAAAAAGCAAATTTACTACACTTTTGAACAGTCCTTAAGCAGCTTAGTATCGTAACCCAAACAGGGTGATGGCTTTGTCACACACAAGATGGTGTCTAAAGACACAAGCAATGTATTTCAGTTTTGCTCAAAACTAATTACCAGTGTGAAATTCTGCTTTCTCATCTATACTTTTCTTGTAAGTATATCTCTGCATTCATAAACTTTGAGAGCTTGTGAATATTCTGTTCATACTTATTCTTCCATGCAATTTCCTAATTACAGGAGGTGAAGTTCTTAAAAGATAATTCAATTTTTAAATTGGCAAAAGAGTCCCTCTGATAAAGTTAAGGTTATTCTTGAATGTGTAACAGGTTACGTAATTTGAAGGCAAATGGACTGACAAGGATGAGAAGGATTTTTTGATATTGCTACTGTGCTTTCAGAGAACCCACAGGGTGTCCCCGTACATGCTGTGCCATGAATCTCTACTTCAGTTTGAGTAATCTCAATTACCCAACAGCAATGCATGAAGGCAGGCAGCAAACCAGTCTTCAACATCAAAACAGAGGATAAAAATAATCTGTTCTTTTTCCAGAGTTATTTCATGCCCTTTACTTCAGCTGACTGCTTCTGTTTTCACTTACAACCTTAGTGTCAGCTGTGTTATTCCTATGTAAAGAAATAGCCATGGAAAACTAGACTTGGTCTTTCCACTTTTTTAAAAGAGAACTAATATTCTTATTCTACTATTTCTTTTAAGTTATGTTCTAAGCCATAATACACAAAGATTGTACTATACAACCTGGTGACCTAGCTGTAACTTGAAGTACTTTTCTGCATTATGTTCTCTCACTAGAGTATTTTCTTATGTTGTTCTGGAATCTATTATAATGATGATAATATCTAGGTGCTAAGCAGGATGTACTTCTACCCCTTTTAAATCAGTATAAAGTTAGAAAAAGGTCTTATGGCTTTTCGATTTCTTTCCCAACAAGTGATATGCACTATGCTGTTAATTAAACTTATTTTTAGATCCCAATGAGGGAGTCAATGCTGATAGGGAAGTTAAACATACACAGTAAGATGTCATCATAATGAATAAGTTATATCACACTGCTTCTTCCTTAACCTCTCTTTTTGTCTAAGGGGTTTCTAAGTTAGGGAAACAGGTGCTCTAATGTGGATGCAAAGCTGATGGGGAAACTGTACCAATAGAGCAGGGATCAATTGCTAGCTGTCCCACTGGAAGGATGTGTTCATTGAAGGTTTTCATTGATCTTCACTGATTCTTATACTGTTCTGTGTTTCAACAAGGACGAATAGAATAAATAGTATTTCACTGAACCATCCAGCAGTTGCAAATGAAGAGTAGCTACAACTCTTTTGGAAGATGGACTTGTAATTCAAAGTATCTTAGTAAATCGGAGAAATAATAATAATAATAATTATTATTATTCAAATTTCTGTTTTATTTTGTTTTTTAAATATGTGTAAAGTTCTGTCCTTGGTAGAAATCATCAAATGCAGAAAGACAGGTTAGGCATTTGCTGTTAAGTACTAGTTCCTGAGAAAAGGATCTTGTTCACGGTAAATTACAAACTGAATGTGAACCAACAATTTCAGACTGCTGTTAAAACAAACATTTTAGGAATTGCATAAAGGAATGTCATTTGTAATGCATTCAGTGTAGCATCTCTATTTTAGCTAGTACTACAGTATTAGTAGTGGCTGGAGTATTTTGTCCCCTTTTGGATATCACATTGAAGAAATGCCATTGGAAATTGTACAAAGATCAGTGAAACTTGCAAATTTTGAAAACATGACCCATGAGGAAAAGCTGAAAGAAGTGGTTGTTCAGTTTAGGGAATAAAAAACCTACAGAGTGACAGAAGTCTTCCAACATCTCAGTGTTATCTACAAATAGGAGAGAAGCACAACATTTTCTCTCCATTGTGGTTATGATGAGGAATAAACAGTAGGCAGCACAATACTACAATAAGTCAGATTTAAACAAGTTTATCTATTTATAAGCTCGAGAAGTGGGCCTGTGTGAACCTCATGAGTTTCAACAAGGTCAAGTGCAAGGTCCTGCACCTAGGTTGGGACAATGCCTGGTATCAATACAGACTAGGGGATGAAGGGATTGAGAGCAACCCTGAGGAGAAGGACTTGGGGATACTGGTGGATGAAAAGCTGGACATGAGCTGGCAGTGTGCACGTGCAGCCCAGAAGGCCAACCGTATCCTGGGCTGCATCAAAAGTGTGGCTAGCAGGTCGACAAGGGAGATTCTGCCCCTCTACTCTGCTCTGTTGAGACCCCCACCTGGAGTACTGCATCCAGCTCTGGAGTCCTCTGCACAGGAAAGTCATGGATCTGTTCAAGCAGGTCCAGAGGATGGCCAGAAACATGATCGGAGGGATAGAACACCTCTCCTGTGAAGAAAGGCTGAGAGAGTTGGGGCTGTTCAGCCTGGAGAAGAGAAGGCTCCAAGGAGACCTTCTAGCAGCTTTCCAATACCTGAAGAGGGCCTGTAAGAACAATGGTTACAAAGTTTTTAGCAGGACCTCTTGCGACAGGACAAGGGGTAATGGTTTTAACCTAAAAGAGGGTAGATTTAGACTAGATATAAGGAAGAAATTTTTTACAATGAGGGAGGTGAAACAGTGGAACAGGTTGCCCAGAGGGGTGGTAGATGCCCCATCCCTGGAAACATTCAAGGTCAGGTTGGACAGGGCTCAGAGCGACCTGATCTAGTTGAAGATGTCCCTGTTTACTGCAGGGGGGGTTGGACTAGATGACTTCCAGGGTCCCTTCCAACCCAAACTATTCTATGGGTCTGTGATCTAAGCCTCAAGTATAACCGTAAGGACAGTGAAGAAAGGGAACAAACCAAAAGTTTAACCAATAGTTGAAACCAATTGGACAAACATTCTGGGAATGATTTGGAAATAATTAATTCTGCCATGGAACATGAGGTTGGACTTCATAAGCTTACAGGGTGCCTTTCACCCTTATTTTTTTTTGTATTCCATTAAGAATTCATGTGACTCTTCAGCATAATTTCTAAAGTTACTTAGATAAGTCTGGCCAAAAGAGAATAAAAGGTAAAGTTAGGAGAAGGTAACTTTTTTTTTCTTTTTAAACAGCAAGTGTAGTTTGAGGAAAATCTGTTTAATTGAATGATAATTAGAAAACCTGACATAATTGAGAAATTTCTGTGTCATGGAAGAAAAAAGTATATATCTGCAACTGTTATAGTGCAGATAGCATGTGTTTGCACTGTGTGAAAAGGCTAATTGTAATTTTTGCTTTTGGCAAAGACACAAACTGATTTTTTGCATTTTGATATTTCTAATCACATCATAATTGCAACTAAAACCAACGTATTGTATCACCACCTGCTAAAGTCTCACATTTGCTGTAACACACTTTATAGCAGTTCTGTTCCAGTCTATTTAAGCTCAAACATGTAACCTCTAAAGTAATTGGAATACATGGTAGGTATATAAGAAATAAAATCTCAGATTTTAAGAAATGGAGCAAAATGACATGGGATCTCTACAAAAATTTAAGTGATGGGGAATTTACATTAGCAACATAGGAACTCAGTACAGAACAGCTGTTGCATATTAAACAAAGGATATCTTTCTCCACTTTTAAAACACATTGGGAGTGTCATTGTGCTATATAGGTGTGTCCTGGTTTCTTTGGGATTTGGTTTCAGTTTGTGGCTAGCCATGGTGATCAAAGCCCTTAGCAGCTAAAGCCAGGGCAGCTGACCCTGGCTGGCCCACAGGTGTATTCTATATAATGGACATCAAGTTCACTATAAAAGAGAGGGCTTGCTGGGAAGAGGTGGGGCTCTTTTTGCTTTCCTCTCTTTTCTCACTCTTCCTCATTTCCAACAATTGTGATTCCTGGAGCGACTTGCTGGTGCTCTGTAGATAAGTATAGTTTTGTCTCTTTTGTGTTGTCATTTATATTGATTTCTTGATTTTATTAAATCTGTTTAACTTCAACCTACAAGTCTTCCTCCTTTTCCCAATTCCCTCCCTCATTTGGGGAAGGGACATTGGGTGATAGAAAAACTGTTTATTGTTTAGCCCTGGGTGCAGGCTAAATGAGGACAAGGTATAACGCAAGGCTTGGTTTAATTCACATTGTTGCACAATCCTTTAAGGGTAAAGATTTTTTTTTAAAGTGCTTAAAATTGGGAACTAACTAGCAGAAGGGAGAAGAATGTAGAATTACATCAAATATGCCAGTGAAAAAACACAGAAAATGTGGTGAAAAGAATTATATTACGATGTCTGTCTGTCCTAAAAATATATGATATTAAGGTGCTGAAAAAACATCCTATGCGTACTTACCAAGAAGAAGTAAAATCTGTTTTCAAATGCTTGGCTTGCTCATACGTTGTTGTATTTAATCCTTTCTTCCTTTACTGGTGATATATAGGTGTGTCAGTGAGCTAATGATGTTTTGTTAAAAGAGGGAGAAGATTTTCTTTTTTAATGAAATGTATAAATGAAACAAATTAAATTGCAAAAAATATGCCAACCTGAAAATTATTGCAAAATTGAATAAAGGCCACAAACAAATTATCTTCAGTTATTCTTTTGACTGCACTTTAAAACATTCATAGAAAGTGAGCAATTATCCTCCAAAGCCCAGATGTAAGTAGGCAAGCCTGTACGCACACGGGCAGAATCCATCCTTGTAAATCCCCCAGCTGAGGTTTGTGAATGTGCAAGAGGAAACCGTACATCACTTCAGCAATACTCAGAGTGACGAAAAAGAGGAAAACAGACTAGCTTTCAACCAATTTGTACAAATGATCCTTTGGTTTCTCTTGGGGGGCAATGAAAGAGAGCACCTTTTTCAGTTTGTTGACAGAAGATCTCCCCAGTGGCTTTCCACCAACCCATTCCCAGTTTGCTCCTTCTACAGCAGCTGCACACAAGTGTTTACCCCAGATGGTGGCTTTGGAAAGGGGGAGGTAAGAAGGGAAGAAAAATAAATTCTTGAGGGATAGTGGGCTGCTGTCCAATTTTGTTTCTAAGTAGGGTCTTACTGGGTTTTTTTAATACCTTTCTAGTTCCTTTACTGTAGGAGTAGATAAAATCACTTGACACAGGTTTACTGATGCCTAATTAAATAAAATCAGAAGTCTTAGGGCTTTCTGGTTTTGTTATTTTGTTGGTGTGGGTTTTTTTAATTTTTGCATGCTACTTTTTATTTCCTAGAGAGTTGCAGGTAGAAACTAGCAGTTCCACTGGTTATCCCAAGGTGAGGGGAAAAAAAAAAAAAAAATCTCTGTGGTAAGACCAGTGAGTCGGAAAATTTTACTTAATAGAACAAATTGTATTCAAATAAGAAATACCTGTGTTTTTAGAGAATGGGATATGTTTTGTGTTTTGAAGCACTAAGTAAAACCTATGCAGGCAATATATAGGTAAGGGAAAAGGCTGAAAGGGAAAAAGATACTGACTTTTATTTCCTTTAGAGCCTGCCTAGCTTCAGATTTTCTTGGACAGGTGGATATGCTCTCAGAATAACATAGGCAATCCTAGAGGGTGAAAAAAATTCTACTCAAGTATTTCTTCTGTGTAAAGTGACTTGGTACCAATCCCATCTCTTATTCAGGAAATCAGGTCCTCAGGGTTTTAGCTGAATCTTCTCCCTTTCAGTAGTAAGGTCACCAAAGCAATGTCTGTCCTGAATATGACATCTTCACATGCATCACCAAAGGAATTGCAAAGTGTAATCATTTGTTATGGTGATGTTTCAGGAATGGCAACAGCACTTTATTAGGGACCAGAATGGAATCAGAGAACAAAGGGATTATAACACGCTAGATATGAATTTCTTTTCTGTTCTTGTTGTTAATCCAAAAGAAGCAGCTCCATATCTTGGGGTTTAGATTTTAAAATTTGATTTTGTTTAGAAATGCCCTTATAATTATCATTAAAAGTTGGTGAGAAATCAAATGAGGGAAAATACAGAAATGTTTGAAAGAGAGCATTGTGGTTACCTGATCTGTTCTTCATTATGACACACAAGAAAAAATAAATTGAACAGAAAAAAAAAACAAACAAACAAAAAAACCCCTCTATTTTCAACCATTAATTTTTGACACATGGCCAGAACTTCTGCCTAAGTGGAAAGATAATTTTTTAAAAACTCAGTAGTTAATTAAAGATTTCAAATTATCACCTTGGGTAAACCGTTGAAAACTTCATTGCTGCTTCTTAGATTGATACCCCTGTTTCTAATATAATGTCAGGTTTCAGCCTTTGGGTTTTTTTAACTTTTTCTGCTTTTTTAAAGACCCTTTTGCTGTCAATAATCCACTCAGAAAGATATAGGCAGTTTCTTTCTCAACACAGGAAATTTAATACAGCTTGAGCATTTGAAATACCATTTCTGTGAAATCACATTTATCTGCTTAATTTCAGTGAACCCTTAATATTCAGTAGTAGATCTGTCAGGTTTTTTCCCCCTTTCTTGTGCTTGAGAAGCTATTTACATGACTGTTCCTAAGCTTCTGGAATATTATTCAGATATCTAAAGCTAACCACGCACGCAAGTGCATAGACTTTGTGATAGCTGGACTCTGTGTGGAATACAAAGATTTTCAGAGAGCATATTGGTGGCAGTTGTGCACTTCATCATGAATGACCTGACTTGCACACTTAAAAAATTATTTAATTTTAAGACTTAAAAACGATGCTATGAAGTATTATTTTCAGATATAAGACAGCTGAATGTTGTCAGCAAAACTTAAAAAGAAAATATCTCTAAATTGAAGCAGGAATCCGCTGATTCCTGCTTCAATTTTCAACTAATTAAAACATGACCAGTGGTTATAAAACAGTATGGCAATAAGGCACTAAGGAAAAGACTCATAAAAAATTAAGGGAAATTAAACAATGAAAACCACTATGATGGTTTTCAGCTCAGAGAGAAGGAACCAGAATACAATGAAATTGCATTAATCATTACATTTTCCTGCATATAATATGTGAAATAAGTACGTAACAAGTAATACCACCAAGGTAGTATGGTATGCGTTGTAAGTCTCTTACTTGCCAGAAACAAGGGACCTTTCCTTTTCTCCTGTGCAGGCATTTATACTTGTATCAAACTAGAATGACAACACAAAAGTAGAGACAGAAAGCCACCAAATTACACCCTTACTGCAGTTGTGATATAAAGTATAAATATGATTAAGACATGGTTCAAAGGAAATACTGTAATTAGCATGAAATGAAAGCATATTAGAGACAAATAAGAAATCCTGATAATTAACTACAGTTTCCTTAAGTGTTGTTCACTAATGCATAAGTGAACAAGGAGAAAAACTGTGCAGAGGAAGGATGAATGAAATTGTGGCATTGGCATAGTGATAATGGAATTTCTTTCCTCCTGTTTAATAAATACGCTCTGTAGGATCAAAAGAGCTACTGGTTTTCACTGATAAACACAAGGCTGGGTTATAAATCATTAGGAGTGCCAGATAACCTCAGTATTTATTCAAGAAATGTCTCAAGAAATTCAGTCTAGATCTGGTTAAAGATATATGAGGATGGATGGGGAGAAGAGTCAAGAAGTTAATATAATGCTGTAACAGTGTAAAAATCAGGTTTTTCCAATTTTATTTCCAAAAGAGTTTCATGTTTCAAAGCATGTAATTGATAAATCATTATAAAGAGTAGGAACTTTTGAGAAAATAGTGACTTGGATTCAGTATTTTTTGTAACAGAGATCTGTACCTATGTTTGTAGAACAAATAGTAGATTTTACCAGCAGGGTGAGCAATTTAGCTGGTTCAAGCCCTGTGTACTCTAGAAATACAAATCAATTATGCAGAATACGATAATTCAGGACCTTATTAGAAGACCTCTTAGAACTAAAACTGGCAAAGGAAGTAAAAGAGAACAAAAAGGTCTTCTTCAAATATATCAGTAGCAAAAGGAAGAACAGGGAAAGTGTGGGCCCTCTGCAGAATGAGGCGGCAGCGCTGATAACCAAGGATGCAGAGAAGGCAGAGTTGCTGAATACCTTCTTTGCTTCGGTCTTCAATCCTAAGACCAGCCCTTGTGATCTTCAGACCCTGGATGTAGGAGAGGAAGCCTGGAGGAGGGAAGACTCTCCAATAGTCAGTGAATCCTGAGTTAGTGATCAGTTACAGAAACTGAATACACACAAGTCCATGGGCCCTGATGAGATGCACCCAAGAGTGTTGAGAGATCCGGCTGATGTTGTTGCTATACCACTCTCCATCATTTTTGCAAGATCGTGGCAAACAGGAGAGGTGCCTGAGGATTGGGGGAAAGCCAATGTCACTCCGCTCTTCAAAAAAGGCAAGGAGGAAGATCCAGCAAACTACAGACCAGTCAGCCTCACCTCCATCCCTGGAAAAATGATGGAGCAGCTCATTCTGGAGGTCATCTCTAAGCACATGGAAGAAAAGAAGGTTATCAGGAGTAGTCAGCATGGATTTACCAAGGGGAAATCATGCTTGACTAATCTGATAGCATTCTATGATGTCGTGACTGAATGGGCAGATGCAGGGAGACCAGTGGATGTAGTCTACCTTGACCTTAGCAAGGCGTTTGACACAGTTTCCCATGACATCCTTGTGAGCAAACTCAGGAAGTGTGAGGTAGAAGAAAAGACAGTGAGATGGATTAAGAACTGGCTACACAATAGAGCCCAAAGAGTGGTAATCAATGGTGCCAAGTCCAGCTGGAGACCTGTAACTAGTGGAGATCCCCAAGGATCAGTGCTAGGTCCAGTCCTGTTCAACATCTTCATTAACGACCTTGATGAAGGGACAGAGTGTCTTCTCAGCAAGTTTGCTGATGGATATGAAGCTGGGAGGTTTGGCTGATACACCTGAAGGCTGTGCGGCCATTCAGCATGATTTGGACAGACTGGAGAGCTGGGCAAAGAGGAACCTAATGAGGTTCAACAAGAATAAATGCAGAGTCCTGCACTTGGGAAGGAGTAATAAAATGCACCAGTACAGGTTAGGAGGCAATCTTCTGGAGAGCAGCTCTGTGGAGAAGGACCTTGGGGTCCTAGTGGACAACAAGTTTTCCATGGGACAGCAATGTGCCCTTGTGGCCAAGAAGGCCAATGGTATCCTGGGGTGCATTAAGAAGAGTGTGTCCAGCAGATCGAGGGAGGTCCTCC
Source organism: Nyctibius grandis (assembly GCF_013368605.1). Lineage (NCBI taxonomy): Eukaryota > Metazoa > Chordata > Aves > Nyctibiiformes > Nyctibiidae > Nyctibius > Nyctibius grandis. The sequence goes on from NC_090664.1 coordinate 26,285,560, forward strand.
TCCCCCTCTACTCTACCCTGGTGAGACCTCACCTGGAGTATTGCTTTCAGTTCTGGGCTCCCCAGTTCAAGAGGGACAGAAATCTACTGGAGGGAGTCCAACAGAGGGCTATGAGGATGATTAAGGGACTGGAACACCTTCCTTATGAGGAAAGGTTGAGACACCTGGGGCTTTTTAGTCTGGAGAAGAGAAGACTGAGAGGGGATCTGAGTAATGTGTATAAATATGAGGGCTGGGTGTCAAGAGGAAAGGTGCAACCTCTTTTCACTTGTGCCCTGCGATAGGACAAGGGGCAATGGATGCAAGCTAGAGCACAGGAACTTCAACCTCAATGTGAGGAAGAACTTCTTTACCGTAAGGGTTACAGAGCACTGGAACAAGCTCACCAGAGAGGTTGTGGAGTCTCCTTCTCTGGAGACTTTCAAGACCCATCTGGATGCGTTCCTGTGTAACCTGCCATAGATTGATCCTGCTCTGGCAGGGGAGTTGGACTTGATGATCTCCAGAGGTCTCTTCCAACCCCTAACATTCTATGATTATTCCACTTAAAGGCATGCAAGAACTAGGAAGCCCTAAGGTACTATACAATAATTAGTGTTTGACAAAGTGTATCTATGTTTTTGAAATGAAATGGACCAAATTTAATGTTTTCTGAAAGTAAAAGACTGAACCCCTAAGGGTGCTCTCTGGTTGCTTTCTTGAACAGCAGAAAACATGTGGACTTTACTTGTCTGGAATATAAAGAGAAAAAATGCTGGGTGAAAGAGAAAATCAGAGACCAGAAGTTCCAAACATGTAGCCAATTTTGTATTATAGTAAAGAATGGGTAGCTGATTCAAAGATTGGTGTGCCTCCAGGATATTTTTCCAAACAGAGACTCTGGGGAAATTAGAAGGAATTAGCTGAAGGTGTGAAGTTAGACTGCATTGCACTACATCTGCATGGACATTCTCTTTCAAAAGAGTGGCCTTGAGTTACTTTAGTCAAGTCAACCTTTGTATGAAATAAACAGCAGCGCAAGAGTTGGATGATGCAGTTCAGTTCACACCTTCAGTTAATTCATTTTAACTTCTCTAAGAATCCTTTTGCAGACAGGTTCAAATTCTTGGTCAGTGATTCTTCTTTCCTGACCTTAGGATGATCAAATGAGGTCTTATCAAGGCTTTGCATAACAGTACTGATATTTCCATATTTTTGCTGGCAATGCTTCCTTCAATGTGTCCCACTTCTCTCTCTTAAATGCCCTATTACATGTATTCTTGCTTCTTGTTATGGGGTGGAGACACTAAGAAGATGGCAAGAGAAATAAAAATACAAATACTTATAAAATAAATCATAGACTGTATTTCCAAAAATCTCCACAGTATCTTAGGGGCCTAATCTCACTTTCATGGGTGTTTCAGCTCTGCTGCAGTTTTCTGTAATGCTTAGGCATATGATGTACATGTGGGCCCTAAATTCAAATTCTGGCAAGACCCTACTTGCACCTTTACATCCCTAAAAAGGTGTTGATATCTTGCGTGATATCATGTCACGCAAGAGAGAAAAGAAGAAAAGGCAACAAATTCAGTTGAAGTGTTCAAGGTTTAGTAGGGAACAACCTGAGCTTTCTAAAGGTGTTGAAGATTTGACAGTATAAGTGCGTTTCTCACTTTGTACATTAAAAAAAATAGTTTAAAAATCCCACATAATTATTAAGTGTATAAGAATTTATTGTCTTTCAGGGCTTTAGTGTCCTTTACTAAAGAAACTAAAACACAATATTGCACACCACATCCTAAGTCATCAACTGAGGTGTGGCATACTCCTGATGTGTCTTCTCCTGGGGTGCTGGACTCACATCCTCAGATGTCTCTTAACAACCACTTCTATTTCATATATTTGCAAGTGTCAGATTATCTCATCTATAGCAGTCAGTTCACAGAGCTTGGTTAATTTAATTCCAAAGAAGTGACTACAATAACTCTTTCATTGGGCATCAAGATATCATACATGATATAAGAATATTGTTTCAAGGAAATATATATATTTTCTACTGCCTAGTCTCCTTCAGCTCTTTTCCAAGTCAACACCAAATTATTTTTTTATAGTTAAAATATATGTTATATATGAAGCCAGTTATTTTAAACTATCATTTTTAACCAGAAATGAGGCCTTCTACAGGCAGCTGAGAGCAGTCTCGCAATTACAGGGCCTGGTTGTCATGGGGGATTTCAACTACCCTGATATTTGCTGGGAGGCCTACTCAGCCAGCCATCCTCAGCCCAGGAGGTTCCTCCAGTGCATTGATGATAACTTTCTGATGCAAATGGTGGATGAGCCAACTAGGAGAGGAGCGCTGCTGGATCTTATCCTCACTAACAAGGAGGGTCTTGTTGAAGAGGTGAAGGTTGAGGGCAGCCTTGGTTGTAGTGACCATGAGATGGTAGAGTTCAGGATCTCATGTGGCAGGAACAGAATAGCTAGCAGAATCACAACCCTGGACTTCAGGAGGGCCAACTTTGGCCTTTTCAAGTAATTGCTAGGGGAAATCCCATGGGACAGGGTACTAGAAGATAAGGGGGCCCAAGATAGTTGGTTAGCATTCAAGGACTGCTTCTTCCGAGCTCAAGATCAGAGCATCCCAGAAGGTAGAAAGTCAAGGAAGGGTACCAGGAGACCTGCATGGTTGAACAGGGAACTGCTGGGCAAACTCAAGTGGAAGAAGCGGGTGTACAGATCATGGAAGGAGGGGCTGGCCACTTGGGAGGAATATAAGTCTGTTGTCAGAGGATGTAGGGAGGCAACTAGGAAAGCTAAGGCCTCCTTGGAATTAAACCTTGCAAGAGAGGTCAAGGACAACAGAAAGGGCTTCTTCAAATACATTGCAGGTAAAGCCAACACTAGAGGCAATGTAGGCCCACTGATGAATGAGGTGGGGGCCCTGGAGAGAGGATAAAAAGAAGGCGGAGTTACTGAATGCCTTCTTTGCCTCTGTCTATACTGCTGGAGGCTGTCCTGAGGAGCCCCGGACCCCTGAGGCCCCAGAAGAAGTCAGGATAGAGGAGGAATCTGTCTTGGTTGATGAGGGCTGGGTCAGGGACCAATTAAGCAACCTGGACGTCCATAAATCCATGGGCCCTGATGGGATGCACCCGCGGGTGCTGAGGGAGCTGGCAGAAGTCATTGCTAGGCCACTCTCCATCATCTTTGCTGTCGTGGGCAACGGGAGAGGTGCCTGAGGACTGGAAGAAAGCGAATGTCACTCCAGTCTTCAAAAAGGGCAAGAAGGAGGACCCGGGTAACTATAGACCGGTCAGCCTCACCTCCATCCCCGGAAAGGTGATGGAACAACTTGTTCTTGATGCTGTCTCTAGGCACATCAAGGATAGGGGGATCATTAGGGGCACTCAGCATGGCTTCACCAACGGGAAGTCATGCTTAACCAACTTGATAGCCTTTTATGAGGACGTAACCCGGTGGATAGATGATGGTAAAGCTGTGGATGTGGTCTATCTCGATTTCAGTAAGGCGTTTGACACAGTCTCCCACAGCATCCTCGCAGCTAAACTGAGGAAGTGTGGTCTGGATGATCGGGTAGTGAGGTGGATTGTGAACTGACTGAGGGAAAGAAGCCAGAGAGTGGTGGTCAATGGGACAGAGTCCAGTTGGAGGCCTGTGTCTAGCGGAGTCCCTCAAGGGTTGGTACTGGGACCAGTTCTATTCAATATATTCATTAATGACTTGGATGAGGGAATAGAGTGCACTGTCAGCAAGTTCGCTGACGACTCCAAACTGGGAGGAGTGGCTGACACACCAGAAGGCTGCGCAGCCATTCAGAGAGACCTGGACAGGCTGGAGAGTTGGGCGGGGAGAAATTTAATGAAATATAACAAGGGCAAGTGTAGAGTCCTGCATCTGGGCAAGAACAACCCCATGTACCAGTACAAGTTGGGGACAGAGCTGTTGGAGAGCAGCGTAGGGGAAAGGGACCTGGGGGTCCTAGTGGACAGCAGGATGACCATGAGCCAGCAGTGTGCCCTTGTGGCCAAGAAGGCCAATGGCATCCTGGGGTGGATTAGAAGGGGTGTGGTTAGCAGGTCAAGAGAGGTTCTCCTCCCTCTCTACTCTGCCCTGGTGAGGCCGCATCTGGAATATTGTGTCCAGTTCTGGGCCCCTCAGTTCAAGAAGGACAGGGAACTGCTAGAGAGAGTCCAGCGCAGAGCCACAAAGATGATTAAGGGAGTGGAACATCTCCCTTATGAGGAGAGGCTGAGGGAGCTGGGTCTCTTTAGCTTAGAGAAGAAGAGACTGAGGGGTGACCTCATTAATATTTATAAATATGTAAAGGGCAAGCATCATGAGGATGGAGCCAGGCTCTTCTCAGTGACATCCCTTGACAGGACAAGGGGCAATGGGTGCAAGCTGGAACACAGGAAGTTCCACATAAATTTGAGGAAAAACTTCTTTACGGTGAGGGTGACCGAACACTGGAACAGGCTGCCCAGAGAGGTTGTGGAGTCTCCTTCTCTGGAGACATTCAAAACCCACCTGGACGCGTTCCTGTGTGATATGGTCTAGGCAATCCTGCTCCGGCAGGGGGATTGGACTAGATGATCTTTCGAGGTCCCTTCCAATCCCTAATATTCTGTGATTCTGTGTAATAGATGTTTTGGTTCAGTGACTGAGCCAGAAACGTCGCAAGCTGAAGAAGGAAAATATCGCAGTTATGTTTGAGGTTCTTTTTCATCTTGGGTGGGAATATTTGCTTTTATTTGGGGAAGGTTCTAAGATCCTAATACTTCAGGAGTTAAAGTTTAGAAACAAAAACATACTAAAGTTGAAATATTTCCTTTTGAAAATGTCAAAGGAAAAAAATTCATTATTCTGAACACCCACCTACTTTTTTTTTTAGCTATGAATTTGCTGAAACTATGCCCAAATTCAGAAAGTTATCTCCTCAACTTTGCACTTCTTGGAAAAATTATTCATTCCAACTGTCTTTGTTCAGGTCTGTCTAAAATTGCTTCTAGAGTTAGAAGTTAGTTGGGTGATTCATCCACAGACTAAAAGATCATAGTGACTGTATTTCCCTTCCTTATGGTGTCATAGACAATGTCGCTGAATTAAGTGACATAGCATATAATGTCGCATATTACTGAAATGGGTGCATAGAGATGTATTCCTAAATATTTCTGACATTATCCCATTTTGCAACATGTCCTTTTTTCCTACATTTGCAATGTAATTCTCTGTAGTCCAGAACAATAGGTAAAATTATTTTTCGCAAGTTGCCACTGTGATTTTTATCATCTACTATATCTTACAGCTATGAAATGCCTATGAGTAAGTGCTAAATGTTCAACATTTCAGAAGGAAAATATTTTCATTGAAGCAGACGCTTCTCAGATTCTTCAGGAGCCTAAAACATTGCCTGAAACTGTTGCTGCTCCCCACAGGGTAAATAAAAGTTTTACAAACCAAACATTTCTTTAAAATGGATATGACCACCAGTATTATTTTCTGTGGAACACAGGAAAATAAAATTACCTGTTATATGAAATGAGTAATCAGTGTTCAGAGGAGATTTATTCCTTCAAATTAAATGTTCTGTTGCAATCATAAAAATGGCTCCAATGTTCATTAGCTTGTTTATGCAAACGCCCGAGTAATTGCTTCCGTCACATCACCCTTCCTACTATGGCTTTGATATTTATTTAATGAGTTGGGTTTTGTTTTAATTTCATAAGTGTCTAAGGAAGTACTACAATATGAGACCCTATCAGTAATATTTAGAAAATTTCAATGAAATGAAACCTATGAACTAATCATTCACTGCAATGACATTAATTTTGCGTCTCATGCTTGTGACATATAGCTGTGATTCATCTCTGCTATGAATACTAGCTGCTTATGAGTGGCAATCCATTAAAACAATGTATCTCACACAAAGATATAATATTTAATTAACTGAAAAATTAGTCTGAATATTTTTACAGAATTAAGCACAAGTGACGCAAAACATGATAAAAAAATTAAACAGAAGCTCAAATTAAGAAGTAGAGAGCCAAAACACACTATTATTTGGAAAGAAAAATGCTTAGAACATAAAGGCAATAAGAAAATAGGAAAATAAGTTTTGTCACTCTTTACTTTAGTAGTTCTAATGAAGCAGTTCACTGCAATATTACCTAGTGATCCTGTGTCAGACACACTACATTTGTAACCTTTTTCAACCCCTCAAAAATACTTGTAGTAAACACATTAAAACTTGTAGTAAACACATTAAAACATCAGAGTTCTCTCTATAAATGGAAATGTTTACTTCAGTGTCATCACTGTAATTCAGTAATTAGATTCAGACTCCTCTTCTCTTTGTAGACACCTTATTTAGTTTAAATGGGAAAGCTTTCAGACCCTTAAAGGCAACAGTCTTGTACTGTGAAGGAAAATGACTTTTATATCTACTGACATTGCATTGCTGAATGTTATGATTCTGTTGTTATATTACAGATCCACAAATAACAGCTTATACAGAAGTTTGAGTATAAACTTCTGTTTTACCCTGGAAAATCTGTAGATGTCTCTTTTTTTTTTTTTTTCCTCTTTTTTTTTTTTTTTCTTTTTAATTAGTATTTTCTCAATATTACCAGGAAAAGATGCTACAACTAATTGTAAAAGCAAAGAGGAATTTCCTACCTGGACTGTTTTAGGGTCAGTGTAGATGCACATTAATTGTAAGTTAACAATCCTAGTCCTTAGCCATCTGGGGCCTGATCCAAAGCTCACTGACGTCAATGGGAATCTTTCCACTGCCTCCTTTTTGGCTCAGGTCCTAAATTTCTGTAGCAAAATATAATGCTGTGAACTAAGCTGTCACAAAAAAATGTACTGCAACTCTTCAAATCTCAAAATAGCAGAGTGTGTACAGAATTCACAGTAAGAATTGTATTGCTGTTGTTCCGAGATGCTCAAGCAGAAAGAATACTGCTGGTTTTACCTCCACATCAGTGGTTTTCCTCTATAGAATAAAATAACCTATATCTTGGTCACGTATGTTCTGTATAGGGAGAACAAACTCACTTTAAAACTGTGACATGATGCTGCTTCTTAGGCAATTCTACTGAGATTAATAACATTGAAAGGGTGGTGAAATAACTCTTATGCTTCTCAATGGTAAATTCAGGAGAATTTTCAGTTGCCATAGAGTCATTTCACAAAAGTAAAGTGAAATATTTCCCTCGCTGTTTCTGAATAAAATGATTCATGCAGTCAGAGAATTTAAGGATAGCGTGAATTATTAGGAGCTCCACTTTCACATTTTATGCAGAAATTCCTGCTTATTGCCTTTTTGTTCATTGTAACTTTTTAATGACTCATCTGGACCTGTGTTCAAAGTAATGAGGCTCAGTGCATTAGCTTGATACATGCAATCTAACATGTCTTTGCTGTTGCATAAGAAAGCATTAATTAATAGGAATTGTTCTGCATTAAAAGATGAATCAGGAATACACTGAAAAGGTCATAAAAGATAATTACACCTCAGATAACATATATAATGATAACTTGTTAGTGTTTTAAGATGAAGCTTACAAAAAAGGTAACCTGCTCAGCTGACTCTATGACTGTGTTGTACATATCTGGCTCTCAGGAAAGACAGAATAGATAATAAAACTTGGAAATGAAGTATTGTGGGATGAAAAAATTTTAGGTGAGACATTCTCGTCTGACATGATGGTAGTTTTGACAGGGCTGTACTAAAATTGTATCCGTGAATGGGTACGGGTTTTGTCACGTTTCTTTCCGCTTTGGAATTGCTGCCTTTTGGAGTCGGTAACTAAAATATGATACATACCATAGTTAAGAAACTTGCTATTTTCTGGGCTGATAAGGAACAATTTCAAGAACTTCAAGCGCTGATTTATCCACAGGAAAGTTATTTAATATAATTTAGTAAGTTGGGGAGGATAGCACTGAAAATGGCCAATGTTACACGATGGATTTGGGGAAAAAAAAAGGCTGTATTTATCATGAAAAAATAAACAAACTGAGCTCTCAGAAATTTCTGCATGATTTTGGGAATCTGACATAAACCTCACTTCTACAAATAGAGACAAGTGGAGTACAAGGGCAAAAGACTACACATTATAAACTGACGTCATTCTACACACAGGCTGTGAATCATGAGGTACTATATGAACCAGTGTTAATTAAAGTTCATTATTTTCCACTCACTCTACAGTGTAAGACACCTTACTGTTTCAGAGCATGATTCACTTACTTTCTGCATGAATATAAACCAAAAATGCAAGGTTTGGTAAAAAGATCGATAATAGCAAATAAGGAGACACAGTACCTCTGAGAAAAGATGAAAAGATGTCTCATGTATTTTCTGTGAATATTCTATATTTTTTTTATTTTATTCTGTTTTATAGAGGCCAGATTTTGCAAGACTGTTCATTCACAAGCTGTACAAGCTATATATAGCAGTGTTTACTGCTACGATAACACCTCAGGAAGCACTTGTTTCTCTGCACATCTAAGCTTGTCTAGCCCATTTTAGACTTGAAATAGCTCTGCTGCAGCTGTTGAACGTGACCAGTTTGTCTCCCACACGCTCTCTTCTCAGAAGTGCAAACTGTTATCTTTCTGGAGAATTTCCCTGAGACTGCAGGCATCAGTGCATTTGAAATAAGGACGCAGTGGTTCAGAGAGGGATGCCATGGATAAAGTGGAAAAAGTGTCATGGATATGAAACTTCGCTTCCATCAAAAACCACAAAAGAGTAACTCATATATCTAGTTGCTAACAGGAACAATGTAAATACAGGATTATGGCCTTTCAGACAAGGTCCAGAAACATTTCAGCATCTGTAGTTTTAGAGTAGATCCACAGAGGTTTATTTTCAGAAATAGTGTCTTTCAGTGATTGTTTTCATTCTGTCAATACGAACTTTTAGGGCTCCAATGTGTTGAAGTAAAAAGCAAAAAACCAAATCCCATACAGCAATGCTTCTTTACATAAGAATGTTGATCCTCTTGTAAAGCAAACAAAAAGTGTCCCAAAAAATCTTAGAGGAGTAATCACAGTTTATGGGGTAGGTATTCGGTTGGGTTGATTTAATCAAAATACTATATGATTAAATTATATTTTTTCACTTGTTCTCAATTTATATGAGAAAACTAAGCTCTAAAATTAAGCTTTAAAACTAAGTTTTTTCAAGTTGAAATGAAAAAGTTCTTTTTAAATAATGGCTTATTGTTACTGCAAACACATAGGCATTAATGATTTCCTTTTCCCCTGGGAGAAGATAAACTCAACCTCATGCTGAATTCACTCTGTTTCTAACCAGTACAAGTGCATTGGCTTCTGTTTGTTTAATCCTGATTTAGGTGGATATCTGCAAGATTATGGTTATGTTATGTCCTTAACAAATAGAACTGCAGTTTAATCTAAAACTTTAATTTTGAAAAGTAAACAATAATAATTCAAAGCACAGGTATAACAATTATAGATTCTGTAGTTGTGGAGCAATGGTCTGTGACTCCATAGATAATCAAATATGACCATCCTCAACTTTTGAAGTAAATTATGCAGCATTGAAGGATACAGTTTATTGATATGCATTTCCAGGGCTCTGTAACTCAAATTACAGGAAAATCACAGCTGACTGTTTGAGGGTTTTTGTTTTCAAGCTAGCTGCTAGAATACAAAATCAACTCTTGATTGCTCGGCTTGATGTTCCACTTGTTTTTAATCTTTCAATGAACAGCAGTATACATGCAAAATAATGTGGGGAAAGTACTCCAGTGATTCATTCTGCATTCTGAAATGTGAGATTAAAAAGAATTACAGAAAACATTTGCCTATTTTGTGGGATGACAGACTGATTTTAAAATCAAAAGTCTTTTGGAGAAGATGGCAATATTGTATATGTCAGTGTTGCTTTTATTCCCAAAGAACTAAATATGAAAAGAAGCCAGAGAGTGGTGGTCAATGGGACAGAGTCTAGTTGGAGGCCTGTATCTAGTGGAGTCCCTCAAGGGTAACTGAACACTGGAACAGGCTGCCCAGAGAGGTTGTGGAGTCTCCTTCTCTGGAGACATTCAAAATCTGCCTGGACGCATTCCTGTGTGGCATGATCTAGGTAATCGTGCTCCAGCAGGGGGACTGGACTAGATGATCTTTCGAGGTCCCTTCCAATCCCTAACATTCCGTGTTTCTGTGATTCTGTAATTTTACCTATAATGAATTTTATTCTTAATATGAACTCAATTTATAAACACTAATATAAGTTTTTGCTGGACATTCTTGATGGGTGACATTGGCAGCACCTTGAACATTTCTCTTGTATGATGTGGGATGAACTGATGCAATAAAACTCAGATAGCAACATTTTATAATGAGAGATTCTAAATTGTCAGCTTTGCAATTTTTTATTTGCAGACTGTCTAGTAGTCTGAATACCAGAGTCAATGCTTTGGAGAGGAACCTTTGCCGCTGCATACAAAACCAATAGCCCAGATATGATGGTAGTTTGGATATGTGACTGGAATGTCTTGATGGCATTTTGAGCATTACACACAAAAATCTTCTGTTCATGCATTTTAAACAAATTTCATTCATCTCCTTAACTTTCTTTAAAAATATATTCTCAAGCCTTGTTTCACAATTGAGTTACTGGTCAAAGTCTGAAAGGGTTGTGTTTTAAGAAACCTTTTTTATCTAATTGAAAACTGTAAGGAAAGTCCAGGTTTCTGTAAAGCAAAGTAATTCTCATATAGGAACATATTATTTGCTTCCTAATGTGACTTTTCCTAATGAAATCTGAGACTCACCAGGGGACAGGAGCTTAATAAGAGCTGAAGATAACTAGATAGATTTTAAAAAGAACTTCAAGAGTTAGCACGAAAAGGAAAAAAAGTAGTAAAATGATGAATCTTTACGAGCAGAAGGTAAACCTGAACCAAGCATAAATTTAAAATACTTCTGTGGTGCAAATCAAATGTTTCACACAGCATTTTAAACACTAGGAGATAGACCATGATAGAAGTGAAAGGCTCAGTATGTCCTGAGTCATCCAGTCTTCTATTAAGAACTTGAAGTGATGAAACGTGGCAACATCTGAACCTTGGTGCTCTACAGCGCCATGTATTTCGGGCGCTCATTTGTTACTGTCCATGGTGCTGTCTGACAGCTTCTGAAAATATTATAAAACAGGAGGCCTGTAATTGTCAGTGTTAGAAACAGTCGCTCTCATTTTCATTAATCTATTATGACATTGATCTTCAAATACATGATATATTCTCAACACAATATGTCATTCCCTTTATTCTTTTCACGTCGAGCATGCTTCCAGACACAGCATTAGTTTCTGTATATTCCAAATACTGACTCTTTATGAAAATGTCTACAATATTATTCAAGGCAACATTTTCAACTTGAATGCTTTTAAGTAGAGCTATTAAAACCAAATGTATGACTCTAAGTAAATGTTCTGATGTTTATAAAACATAGTACATCACTCTTGAACAAGAATCAGATGCCTTTGAAGGAGAAGGCAAGAGGAGGGGAAACGTGGGTGGTTGGAAGGGAGTTAAGTAAAAGAACACTGAAAATTAAGAGGGAGATATGCACAGGGAAAAACATAAGGAAGAGAGGAAAAGACAATAGAAAAGAAAACTTAGAGTTGACAAAAGTGTAATAAAATACTACTATAATAAAACAAAGAAAACAAGAGAATCCACCTGTATGCCTAAGAAGTATGAGATTCATTTTTTTCTGTAGCCTCTATGTCATTATCTCTTCTTCTGTATGACCTGCCAACACTGCCTCTTAGCACCATGTTTTATTGGATACTTCTGTCCCTTTTAATTGTCTTCCTAGTCCTTTCTACCAGCTATTTCCCTGACAGGTTAGCTCTTCATTAGGACTTCTTGCCACGTGACAAACATGGAGAAAAATATACTTATGTAAACATTGGACTTTAATTATGGGCGTGTTGGTTGTATACACCAGTTGCCATGCTCATGTTAATGAAGTGGATAAGAGCTCACGTTCAGAAACTCCCAGAGTGAAACAGGTGTGTTGTCCAAGGGGGCTGGTGCTCTTGGGAATGCTTTCTTGCTGCCCATCTGCTTTGTTGACAACATGGCAACTGCAGTAATTTTCTTCTGTATGTCTGAATTCCTTCAAGCACTGTGAGAAAGACACCACACCTTACAGCTGAGAGACTTTCCCAATCCCAATCAGACAAAGAGACTTCAGTACAAGCTTGTGCTGATTTGTCCAGCCTACAGACAAGTTTGTTTGTGTTCACGACTGTTGGGGATTACTTATGTATACATTTTTCTTTCTAAAATCTATCATTTCACTCTAAATTAGAAGTCTTTGTATGGCTTCCTAAAAAGTATCGTATTGATTTGACGGCTGAAAGTTAGTCTTATGCCCTTTGTGGTCCTCACCGTCTGCCTTATATCACTGAGCACTATCGTCAGTAGCATCTTATTTCTTTTTCACACTAGCCTAATTTTATGGTTTATGTCTTGTGGATGCAAATCTTGCTGGCATTATGTTCTCTTTTAGTTACTTCAGAGCAAGCAATTCAGAACATGAAACATTTAGAGGCTTAAGGTTACCTACATGACACATTTGTAAGATCTACTTTTCCTTTGAAACAGCTCAATTTTTATTAGATTTCATGAAGCACTTGAAGCCATTTGTGCGCTACATAACACAGCTGCATAGTACCTATAAAATCAGAAGATAAATGGAATTGGTTCTAAATATTGCATATTGCATTCTGATATAAAATTGATCTCTCTAAAATTCAGTTATTAAAGTCTTGTAACCTTTCAAATGTCTACAAGGACACGTATAACAACAGGCTGTTTGAAAGCATTAAGTTCTTTAAAAATATATTTCTACCATTTCTTACTGGAAACCAGAGCTAAAGTCAACCCTGAAAATCACACTAGTAATAAATTTATGATTCTTTTTAAATATTGCTGTATATTACTGGTTTGAACACTTGTAAAATGCAAGGAACATTGATATCTTGTATCTTGTGAGAGCAGAATATTTCAGAATTTGTGGATACTTTATGCCACATTGGACTAGATTGCATTGTACACTATGTAATTGTGACATGAATCAAGCAGTGAAGTGTGGCATTAATAAAAATGTGCTACTGTATTGCCTGTTTTGTATTGCAGGGTTCAGTCTCAGAGGTTCTCATTACAGAAACTGTGTAAAGACTCTCTTTTACCTGCCATTTAGTCTTCCAGAGCTCTTTATTTTGCAAAAAGCTGCTAAACAAATGTGAGAGTCTTCAGACTTTTTTTTTTGAGGCTAGGTAACCCAGATGGAGAGTTCTGAGTTATGACAGCTTCCTAAATATCAAAGTCAAGCCCTGAAGCACAAAAAGGAAGCTGTTTGCTGAGGAGAAGGAACGCGCCTCCACACAATCCAATGTGAATCAAAGTGAAGACGCTTTATTAAGCATAAGCTGTCCCTTTTATACATTTTGTACTTTCCCTGGCTGTAAGCATGTGCATTGCTATTCGTTAATATTATGAAACATACTCTTCTTTGATGTGTTGATTGGTCACTGCTCTGCCACTGGTCTTTTCTTAATTGGCTCCATCAGTTCTTGTTTCTTCTCCTCCGTGTTCAGCTCCCACCGGCTACTCCCTCAATTCTTGTTTGCTCAGCTACTGTTTTTCCTCATCTCTCCAAGGTCGGCTTGTTGACACTAGCTACATGAATCTAGTCACACAGCTAGGCCCTCACTCCATACTCTCATACTTCTGGCTCATTACATGACCATTCTCCTCCAAAAACCCCTCTACAATTCCCCCTTTCTTTTCTTGAGCCAGAAAGGCCGTGTTTATCATCCGCTGCAGGGCCCTTTGCAAGCAGGAGAATAAACACGGTAATACAAGCATGATAATACAAATCACGAACAATCCCATCAATAACATTTTAATCAATCTGACCAGCCATCCAGGAACCCATGCTGTTCCTGTATTTTCTGCGTGGTATCCATGAGCTCTTTGATCTGCTTATGAATTGACTTGGAGTGATCATTCAGATCCATGCAACACATCCCATCAAAATCCTGACATCCATGATCTTGCACTAATAATAAAAAGTCTATAGCAGATCTATTTTGTAAGGTAGCATGTCGGATACTATCTACACCATTGGCTAATGTTCCTAAAATTCTAGAAGTTTGGTTAGCTCTTTTTGCAACCTAGCAAGCTAAATTTCGCAATTGTGTTAGTCCTTGTGCAGCATCGTTACATTCTATCCCTATGTTAGTGACACTTCTTTTTTACCTGGCCTTATGTAGGTTAGTATGGTTAGTATGACTTTTTGTGTAGTAAGCTTAATTTACCTATGGTACACGGACCTCCCAGTTTCTTACTGGGTCTCCTTGGCCAAACCCTATCCCCACAAATTAGGAGTAAACCCTTTGGTAATTTTTGCTTTCAGATCCCTTTAAGGGGACCCCCACTAGACATGTATGAAAGGGTTGTTCAGGTTGAGCTAAGGAGGCACAAAACTGTGTCGGGTTCAGGCTCCGCATCAGAGTCACCCAAACGTCGTGACTCCCCTTCCATGGTGTCATTGGAAGGACTGTCGGTTGATGACCTTTTGTCAGGTCCAGGATCCAAAGCAGGCTTAACACAGAAAAAACAACCTCTTGCTTCATCATGACTGCGCCTTTTGCTCCCTTTTCTATACCTCCCACGCAAACTTTTTTTTCACTCTTCCCGCAGTCAGGGCACTGGATCTCTCGAGAGGTCAGTGTTCCGAGGCAGATGCTGAGTTGGCTCATGTAGTTTGGGTTGTTTTTGTAGCCACGGCTTCACCCACTTAGCTGGTACCCATTTGGCTCCTGTATCTGTAACGACACATGCATACCCTCGACCCAACGTTATTAATTCCATTGGACCTTCCCACACACGAGTCACCCCATTTTTTACCATCACTTTGGCTTGTTCCTGTTCTTTCTGAAAAGCCTCCGTACCTCCCTTTAACCCTGCACCATGTTTTACCGCTGGAGGTACAGAGTAGTCCTGTGGCAAGCATAAAAAGTTTAGTACATAAAGCGCTACACAACCTGTCAGGAGGAGATAGCCCTGGCTCTCCCCCTTTTTGTTTTTGTAAAAAGTGTTTCAGAGTTTGATTCATGCGCTCCACAATAGCTTGTCCCGTTGGTGAATGTGGGATGCCCGTTACATGTGTTATACCCCACAGCTGGAAAAAGTCCTATGTGGCGCGTGCCACATAGCCTGGGCCATTGTCCGTTTTAATCGTCTGTGGAATGCCCAGGGCTGCAATAGCAGAACGCAGGTGTCATTGAACGTGTTTGCTGGATTTGCCTGTTTGCGCTGTAGCTATAATCAAAGAAGAAAAAGTGTCAATTGTTACATGAACATCTTTTAACCTGCCAAATTCAGCAATGTGAGTTACATCTGTTTGCCAAATGTCCAAGGCCTGCAGTCCTCGAGGATTGGTTCCTTGTATCTGCGTAGGTTGCGGCAGTTGCTGACAATCAGGACACATAGCCACGATATTCCGAGCATCACTGTGTGACAAATGAAATTGTCATTGCAGTGCCTGATGTCCTTGATGAAAAAACTCATGTGACATACGTGCCTGCTGTTTAATGTCCAGCACCTGTACAGTCATTGTAGTAGAATTTGTGGGGTCAGAAACCAAAGAGTCCACTCGAGCATTGCCTTCTGCAATAAACCCAGGCAAATTAGTATGATTTCTTACATATAAAACATAAAACAATGCAGTTCGGATTTGAATTTCTTACCACAGAGCTCGCAGCAATTCAAAAACACACTGGTTACGTGTATGCTCTATAACAGATCTATCCATTTGCTTTACAATGCCAGCTACATATGCTGAATCAGTAACCAAATTAAAGGGAATGGGAAAATTCTGAAATACTTCTAATACAGCTCGTAATTCTACCACCTGAGGTGAATCCTTTTGTTGTACTACCATAGATTCCCACTTGCCGTCAGAATACCAGACAAGGCCCACCTTGACTGTTTTTCCAGATCCATCCATAAAAATGGTAATTCCATCCACAGGAGTGTCTGCGCACAACACTCTCATGGCAATTGGAAGTTCCGCACTCAATTTTGTAACAGGATGGGAGGGCAAGTCGTAAACAACCTGTCCCGAGAAATTCTCCATGGCTGTTTGCAAAGCAAAGCTATTAGCCGTACACCACTCAAAATACTGAGCTGCAATAGGAACGGTTAGTGATGCAGGATCTCTGGCCACAAGCTCCCGACATCGCATCCGTCCTTTGATGATAATCTGTGCCAATAGCTCTGCAATCATGGGGACAGTTTTCTTTGTTCTTGAAGGTAGAAACAACCAATTCCAATACATGTAACAAATCTGACCATTCTGAATTCCATCGACCAATTATTGCATACGGAATTTGCCTATCAAACAAAGTGATAATTTGTATTTCCTGATTCAAATCAATACGATGTACAAATTCGGAATGTAGCCTGCTTTCTATTTCTGTAATCAGTTGCTGTACCTCTGCGCTTTAGTGTGTCCCTTCTTTCCACATCCAAAACATTGCATCTCCTGAGTCTTATGTTCCACAGTACCCACTTTTGCACAAACCTTTATCATAGCATTCAAATCTGGTTTTCCAAGTAAAGCTTCAATGATCTTTTGACAATCAGCATTAGCATTATCCCTAGCTAATTGCGTAACTAGAGTATCTCGTAAACCATCATCAAAAACTTGCTTTTCAACTGCTTCTTGTAGCCTCTCAACAAAGGATAAAAAGAGCTCCTTGGGTCCTTGTCTTACAGTATATAATTGCATTCATACCCAGCGCTTCTTTTTTTTTTTTTTTTTGGTGATTGAACGGATAAAAACAGCCACTTCACAACGTGTAGCAGATCCTGCCAGCGCTCCTTCCACTGGCCCAGCAATCCCATGGGATGACAGCTGGCAATGGCTACATATAAACTTACTGGTGTCTCTAAATCCACACGATGTACCTTTTTCTGTTGCATACCATTGACATATTGTGGGACTGTTTTTCATGCCTTGCGGTAATACCGTCCACTGATATCGTTGACAGGGTGCCATGTTGTTCCTACTAGGTATTGAAAAAGCAAATTAGCATTTGTCAATTTCATGTAAGGGGACAGTGAAAAAACAATCTTTCAGATCAATAACCAAAACGTACAGTCTGCATCAATAACTCCTGGTAAAACAAATAGACCTTACAAGGTTACACTAGGACATCCGAGTGTCCTGGTTTGGCCTAAACCAGGCCGATTTTCCTTTCAGTGATTTTTACTTCCAGCTAAGTCTCCTCTAAATAACTGCACTTTCTGAAACTAACTGCATGTTTTTGCAGACAGTGTCTGCTTCCAGGACTGATAACGCTCGAAGTTTGTAGTTATCGCTGAGGCACCGGTAGGGATGTTGTGCAGTAAGGCTCTTGCTGTACTTTTTTCTTAGAGAAACCAAGGTCACCGCTGAATTCCTCACTGCTTACAAGTGAAAAGCCGAAGGGGGGGGTCGCAGCTGCAGGGGGGAGCAGACAGGGCAGGTGACCCAAAATTGACCAACGAGGGTATTCCATCCCATACACGTCATTCTCGGTATAGAGCGGGGGGATCGCGAGGGTCTCGCCCCTCTTGCTCGCTCTTGCTCTTTCTGCTATGGCCGGTGTCCAAGGAGGACTCTGTCTGTTTTCCTGCTGCCCCCGATCCTGATCTGTGCATCCCTGAATCCAGCTCTCGACCGTCGCTAGGCCCAGCCTGGGCCTTCCCGGAGCCTGCCCTGCAGTGCCGGTGGTGACGTTGCCGACATCGGGGGAGCTCGATCTTGGTTTTGTATATATATTTGTATATATTTGATTATTCCAATATTATTATTATACTCTTTTTCATTATTATAGGTTTATTAAAACTGTTTTAACTTTCCAACCCGTAAGTCTCTCTCCCTTTTCCCTTTCCCTTTCCCTTCGGGTGGGGGGGGGAGGGTTAACAGAGAGCGTCTGCTGCAGGTTTAATCGCCAGCCCAGCTTTAAACCGTGACACCGAGTAATAGTGCACTTAGCCCATTTCAGTGGGTCCCACAGCATTCATTGGTACCTTATGCACTCTGCTATTCTCTGTTGTGATTGCGGTTGCTGTGGTAACATCCAGTCCAGGGCTCCCTGTGGTTCGGGCTGCAAGTTGACTGCTTAGGCCTGGAACCGGTTGGGAAGATTCATTTGTGTCAGCACACAGTTCCTCCCCGCGTTCTTTCTCCAGTTTCCCTGCACTCTGCAGCTGCTTGTTATCAGCTGACCTTGAGCATTATACTTAAACCTGCACTGCTTCACAAGATGCCCCAGCTTCCCACAGCAATGACACATCAAAACAGAGTTATCTCTTCCACTCAGCTTCGACTTCTTAAGGCAGTTTTTCTTAAAGTGACCTTCTTGCCCACATGTATAACAATGACGAACTACCTTAACTGCTGCCGCAAAAGTTTTTGCTAAATGCTCCATCTGAAATGTGGTGGTTCCTACTTTCCCACAAGCATCCATTAGTTCGGTTAAGGTGAGGTTACGATTTGCCATCCCTGCAATAACTTTCCTGCAGTCCTCGGTTGCGTTGTCCTTCGCCAACTGCAACAACAACGCTTCTTTAGTAGCCCCGTTTTGTATCTGTTTGTCTAAGGCAAATCACTCCCCAGTTGAATGGCTCCCATTCAGGTGGGCTGCTACCATCCCCTCGATATACCAAGCAAGACAATACCCCGCCACCCATAGCAGCCACAGCCCCGAAATCACCGTTCGCAAGCGCGTGCTCTCTTAATTTTCTCCAGGACCTGTCCGGGTCCGGGCCAGACACAGTAACCTGGACTGGCTGCAGCGCGAATAACTCCTCCACGCTACTGCCTGACTTTCCCGACCCTCGGGCTCTGCAGCAATTATGTCCCGCTTCCGCCTCTTCAGAAAGGTCTATTAAGGGTGGCTCAGTCTCAGATTCGGGTAACAGGACAGTAGAAGGATCAATGTTCCGCTGCTGTTCCCTGGGTGGTGGTGGGGGGGCTCTGGCGGCACGGAGGGTGAAGGGGGGGGGAAGCTCTGGCGGTGCAGTGGGGGGGGAGCTCTGGTGGCGCGAAGGGTGGGGCGGGGGGGGAGGCTCTGGCGGCGCAGAGGGCAAAGTCACTGTGAAAGGAGCTGTAGCTGCCTCAGCTGCCGCCTTTGCCTCTCTGTCCTCCTTCAATTGCTCCAGTGAGTCTATAACTAATCTCCACATCATCAAACGACACAGTGGCGATCTTGTCCCTCCTTGAGGCAGCCTCAAACAGAGAAGTTCCAGCGCTTTGCCACGTACTAACTTTGAAAGCAGTCTGCGCCGTAGCTGACAAATTATTCTTTTTACACCATTATTTACAATTATTTACACCAATTATTTACATCAATAGTCTCCGGAGCAAATGCTCATCGTATTTTACCCCTCTCTTAGAGAGGATATGTAGGAGAAGCCTTACTATCGCACTTTCTTCTTTACAAATATTTTGGCCCATCTCCTTTTCCCCGGCTGCTCACCTCGCTGAGTGTCCCGTTGCAAAGTACTATTCTTTTCTTGCGAGTCGTCCTCCGGCTCGCCCCGGTCTTCAGTCCCGCTGAGCCGTACTCCAGCCGGTGTACCTCCTTCTGGGCTATTCCCCGAACTTGCTGTCGATCAGCGTCCCATCGGGGTCACCACCTGAGGAGAAGGAACACGCCTCCACACAATCCAATGTGAATCAAAGTGAAAACGCTTTATTAAGCATAAGCTGTCCCTTTTATACATTTTGTACTTTCCCTGGCTGTAAGCATGTGTATTGCTATTCGTTAATATTACGAAACATACTCTTCTTTGATGTGTTGATTGGTCACTGCTCTGCCACTGGTCTTTTCTTAATTGGCTCCATCAGTTCTTGTTTCTTCTCCTCCGTGTTCGGCTCCCACCGGCTACTCCCTCAATTCTTGTTTGCTCAACTGCTGTTTTTCCTCATCTCTTCTCTCCAAGGTCGGCTTGTTGACACTAGCTACATGAATCTAGTCACACAGCTAGGCCCTCACTCCATATTCTCATACTTCTGGCTCATTACATGACCATTCTGCTCCAAAAACCCCTCTACAGTTTGCTAAGCATTTTACATTTGTGTGAGACATTCAGAAGACAGACACATCTGACACATTTTGCAGCATCAGGGGAAGCAGCAAATGTGATGAAAAAAATGTGTCTGAGAAAGCAAAGAGCCTTTGTGTAGTTTACCTCCATCTCTTCACAAGGAAACAGAATTTGTGTGTATTTTGTATCTTAATTACGTTGAAGAAATGCCTAATTTTGGATTACTACTTTCTTCTCAGAACAGTTACTTACCTAAAAGGACACAAAATTTGCTGTAACTCAACAAAGTGGCAATATTGTTAAGGTCCAAATCCTGACACCTTTTTCTTTCCTGTTGTTATTTGTTGATTCAGTGTAAATATTATGGTTTTTCACAATCCAGAAGGAAATGCACATGGAGGTGATCTTTAACTCCCTTACCAGACGAGGAGATAAGTGCAGTACTGTGTGGCGTTTCTCTCTCTGAGAGTGAGAAGTATGGGTTAAGAGGTGGCAAGAAAAACTGTGTAGAACAACACAAATGGTAAAAGAATAAATATAAATGCTGTTTGAATCTGGACAAATTAACCTGCAGTGAGGTAGAAATCATCAGATTCTTAGTTATCTTGCCTGATGAAGCTGTCCTTGCCGACATGTATAAAAGTTGCTTGCAGACTAGCCTGGGATTTCAGTGCACAGAGGAACATCACAGGAAAAGGGAATTTGACCAGTCCAGATGAGGCTGGATATCATCATTTAAGATAAGAAAAGAAGGAAAAATGTGGAAAGAAAAAAGAGAGGGGAAAATTGTTGAAAGAATTATTAATATGAACTAGAAATTTGGCTAAGTTATTATTTATGGCTATTCTAAGGGAACATTGGTTTTAATGATAACTGTCAGAAACACTTAGTGTACCAATGTAGTTCAAATCTTAAATTATAACTGAAGCAGAAGAAAAACTAAATGCAGCTTGAGTACATGTTTCAAGAGGAATGAGGAATTTTTTCTCCAGTTATTATTACAGTTAAGATACTATCTGATTTGCACCAAGTTAGCTCTAGCTCCTTCACATGAAATGCACACATTATTTTTACTCTCAATTGCTTGGCAGCACTTCTGAGAGGCAGGAAAAAAAGAAAATACATTTTCAAGTGAAACTCCTTCTCACTGAAGCCAGCAATAGTTTTGCATTCAATTCAGTGGGGCTAGTTGTGAATTGATCCATTTAACTAATTTGTGCAAAAGAAAGATAACCAAAAACTAGGGTTTTGTGTGTGAAAAGAGAAAATCACTAGTACCTGGAACTTACATGAAGAATTCCAGGTGCTTTTGTAGTGACTAGGAGATCGAACATCACAGGTCTTTAATGTAAAGATTGATACTGTCATTATCCCAGAGCACCCTTGCGTGTGAAATGGTGGTGGCTGACCATCAAAAACTGTTATGACTTTATATGATTTGATCTTCCAACTGAAGATTTTTTGTTTTCTTTCCAGTGTATTAGCCTGTTTAACATTTTATCCAGTCAAGTTGTGCTCTGCAGTGATTTAGCATGGCCTCCCAAAACACCATATGTGCAGAAACATAATTTCCATAAGTCCTACCTTGCATGTCAATCATAATTTAACATAATTAAAAAAGTTCTGCTTTAAATGTGAATTGATCCATGTTCAGAATTGAAAGATCAGAAAATTTTATCTTCAAGTATCAAGTGTTATGAAAGAATTACAAATATGTTTAAAGCAGAATGCCTCTATTTAACAGAAGAATGATCAGTGAATCCTTTATGATTTATTGATGTGTTTGTGTTGTTTTGAGCATTTCTGGGAAGGAAGGAGAGTTTCGCACGCATTTTAAGGTCAAAGTGGCATTGTTATGTGTCATCTGAATTCTAGAGAGAATGTATGCTAATCATTTCTTTTATTCACCATATTCATACTACAGGCCCATATATTTGTGTTTAAAAAATAAAGTATTCCTGCCTGACAGTAAAACAAAATATACTAATTTGGATACTATGTGGTATATTTTTTAACCTTACAAAACCATGCAGGCTGTTTTCTAGCTGAGCAGATGTCCTGTGCATGTAATATGAAACAAACAAGACAAATATATTTCGTCTTGTTTAACTTAATCATTGTTTCTGTTGTAGAGCTTAAGTTTGACTCTTGCACAAAACCAAAGGTGACATAATCATCCTTCATGTATTTTCTTTAATACACTACAGAATCATTAGATCTTCAGTTTCTAGTAAAGCAAAGTTCCACAAATATAACTAAAAATAAGTGAACATCTAAATACCTACAAATGTATTTCAGTGAGGAGTTAATTTCAACCTCTTGCTTAAAATGTAACATTGAGGTGGGGGAAGAGAAAATTGCTTATGAAATAATAATACCTTGATATGAAAATTATATTTTTTTATCTCTTGTTCCCTTGTTAGAAAGCACGGTCCTCAGAGTGTTATCAAACTGAAGATGCCTCATTAGCAGACTAGAATAGTAGCAAAAGCTTTAAACACTATCTCTGCCTTATCTCCCCATTGTGGAAGGGCTCAGAAGTTGGCTAATTTCCAAGAGACACTTAAGCAAAATATACATGAATAAGCAATTATTGAGCAAGTAAATACTCCCTGAACTGTGCTATTTTGTGTGCAGGAGTGTTCTTGTTACATCAAGAGAGAGAAAAGTGCTGTAATGCAGAAGTTCTATAAAATCTCTCTGTAGCATCATATTCATGGCATACTTTACCATGCGTGGGTAAATGATCGGCCTAATTACATTTCTTTTATCCATCATAGAAGACTCATTATTTCCTTCTCTTCCCCCCATCTGTCTCTGCCCATCTGTTTTCTCCTATGGTTGCCTTGTAAGGTCTTTGGGGCAGGGGTTGTTTTTTTGTTGTTATGTACAATATCTGCTTAAGGGGATCCTGGTTTACAACTAGGAATTGTAAGCATAAGAATAAAACAAATATAGAGAACTTGTATATGTAAGAAACTGAGCTATCAGTGACTTATAAACACTTGAAGACCTCAAGACTTCAGATTTCAAGCAAATAAAAGCATCCTCTTTGGCATACACATAATATCTGATATCTAGTTGGCCTCTGTGTTAATGTCCTATGTATTTTCCTTATGTCAGAAGTGCACAATTCAGCATATATCTCTTCTATCTGTAAGTCTGTCCCAGAGTCAGGGTGTCATAGAATTGTATGAGTATTGGCGTTAAAGCATTGTTTCAGAAAACATGAAATGCAAATGCTCCTTTGGGATCTCTCTACCAAGTCTCATGGTCTTGTCTATTTGCAACGTGCTGGGCAGGATACATTTCCAATTGGTTGCCACTGACTCACAGCCTCCTTTTTTTTTTTTTGTGCAGACATATAGATTTATAGATTCTACCCCTTGCCTCAGTGGGAAGCGATTCTGTCTTGAGTCTGGAAGAAGTTCTCTTTCTCCTACTTTGGCATTATTAAGGTTTCACTGTCCCACAAAAATGTTAAAACAATCCAAGGAACAACCTCCTATTCCCTCCTAAAACAGTCTCATTTAAAGAAATAGTGATGTGGAATTCTTAGAGTAGTGACGATCTTATGAATAAAATACCTGTGGAATAAAAATATGAAAATTGATAAAAATATCAAGTTGCAACTGTGCTGATGAAGATGATAGAAGATAAGAGTATTTTTTACATATATATCTATTTTTCATAAAATCAAATTCTTGCTGTAATATGTGTAAACTTGGGATTTAGGATAGAGCTATGCTGTCTGCTAGCTCATTTGTTTTGATTTTTCTGAATATATGGTTGCATAAGGTCAACAAATTGATCTAGGTGACACACAGAATTTTTAATTTTAGGATTTGCATCATCTGTGACACCTGCCTCTTTGTACATTTGCTAATTTGGAAGCCCTGTAGCAACACTCCTAAATTGTCTAGTTAGAAACTCACATTTCCCTGTGCAGGAGTTTCACACACATTTTCTTTAAAATTTCAGTAATCATAAAACATGTCAGAGGAAAAGTTTAAGGCTAAAAGGGTTCGTAATGGAAGCAAGAACAGTTGGAGTTTTGAGCATATGACAGAGGCACGACTTGTAGATATCTTCAAACCCTGGCATAGAAAGGTTGTGGGACAGTAAACAAGAAAACTTAGTCCACGGTAAATTAATTTTGCTTAGTTTGCCCTTTACTAGATATTTATAACAAGTCAAATTACCTCACTTTTGCTTTAGGCTCGACGTGTCCATGGGAACGCTTACCGTAGCTTCCTCCATAATCAAAATATGTTTCACGTCTAAGCCCCTGCTATCTAGGGCTGTTGACATTTAGCAGCTCTAATGGTAGTCCTCTGGTTGTAGTAATCTTGCAAGTATTTATGTACCCGTGTCAATTATGTAAGAGGAACTATGTCTATTATTTGTCTATTACATAGTAATTTTATACGGGCTTTCACTTGCAATTTTATGAAAACTCTGTGCCAAAATGTGTTTTATCAAATCTCTGGGAAGTTCTGATGTATATTTCTAATCTTAAAAATATAAGAGGTGTTCCTATAAGAAGCATAGGAGTGGCTCTGTCTCTGCAGTGCAGTGATGCCTTCAGTGATGCGTGTTGGAGTCCTGATCCTCTGATATTGCAATGTATAGGACATGCCCTCTTGTATTTTCCTCTCCATTCTGGCTTTACTTCCAATGGAAACCAGCATGCACCAAGCGGTGGTTCACACCTAGGTTTTCTTCAATAAGCAGTTAAGACAAGGCAACAATTCAGACAGCAGGGTTTCAACCCACATGGATTTCTTGGCATTTTGTACACAGTGACATGATCCACCTTTCCCACTTCTGCCTTGGAAGCCTTTGAGTGCCTTAGGTTATATAAAATTAATAACCTAACCAAGCAAGGACCCCAGCCAGCTATTGCTTTAAATATGGAACATAAAAGACTTCCAAGCAGTGACCAGAAAAGACAATGGTAGCTCCTGAAGGAGACTGAAGAAAACATTTTGCTAGTGTTCTTTAAGATTACAAGGAAAAATTTATTAGAATCAAATTACATAGTATAGTCAGAAAAAAAAATGACGCTTTGTCCAGCACATAGACTAATTTCTAGGAAATTTTAATCTGAAGATATTTTGGGTCACAGAAGAGGATTTTAGCCAGTCTCAGTTCAGTATTCATGAATAAGGTAAATAAACGAAAATAGGGATACAGCAAAAGGCCACGTGTGGAAGTTCATTGTGTTGAAGATAACATTGTTAGTAATAGAAAACAGGTGAAATAGATTCACAATTTATGATTTATATCTCTCACCGCTGTTCACAAAGTCTTATCAGAAAATAGTTTATATTTAAAAAAAGAAAGTGACCTAATAACCTGAGGTATTCCTTTTTTTCATCAGGTCACACTGTTTCATGTATTTATCGTGCATATGGGATTCTATTTCCTTTTCTAATCCACCTGCTTTTCCATAAATGTGTAGGAAGTAAATTATGACTGACAGGTTTTGGAAAAAAACGAAAACCCCCAAATGGTACAATAGACGAGTTTTAATGTTAGCAGAAAAAAACCTTTATATTCCATGTAAACACAAGACATTCCCTGGTGAGCTGTACTTTCCAGAAAGAAAAATACAGCTATTTTTAGGCATCTGTATTTTTTACTTAGGTGTTTATAAAAAAAAAAAATACACAACTAAACATCATTTTCGTCCTCCTGTAAGAAAGGAAGGCAGAAATAACAACTATAATTGCCCGCAATATTTTTATATTTTTTATTTATTTCAATTTAACAATGGAAAATGGTTCATACCATTCTCATATAGGTGAATTTTCAGTTTATAACTAATGAAATCTAAGTGATTAAAGATAAAACAAACAAGTGAAAATTATTCTTTCCACTTTTCTTTCTCCAGAACTCCGTGATTTGTCTAACAGTGCATTCTAGCCATGTTAATCATGACATATGTTATCCGGAGTGTCTCAAAAGGAATCAAACCTGTAATAATTATTTCAAGATGCTTTTGCCATAAACTAACTTTGTGAATAATTCATTTCACTTCAGTGTATGATTTGTTGATGAATAATCATGAACTATCTGGAATTCATTAGCTTATAAATATTTATGAACAACTATGGTCTCTGTAGGATTCATGATTCCATGTCTGTTTAGACTCTTCCAGAGGAAGAAAAAAAGACATGTACATGCAAAGAGGGAAACTGAAGAAAGAAGGATCACAAAGATTTCTAATTTCTTGCAGAATGTTATTTCAGAAGTGACAAAAGGTTAGCAGTATATCAGTTCATTTCTCTGAGGTGATTATGTGAAAAGAAATATAAAAATTAGGCCATAGTAAAGCAACTGACTTACAGCTACAGAAAAACCTAGCTTAATACTCTGATTGTTCACGTATTTGTACCTTTATAAATTGTAATGGGATAATCTGTCATCAAAACTTCATGTATTTATGGCAGCAACCTGAAAACTGAGAAAGTTTCAAGGATGGAAACTGAATTTCTAGAAGCCGATTTGCTTTTGATGTAAAGTATGTCTATATGTCACTTCATTGCCTAGTGTGGTGTCATTCACAACCAGGGCAAGATGGTTAGTTGTTTAAAGTTGTACTACACAACTCAATCTTTTCGTGTCGTGTCCCTGCAAATTATTTTAAATGTGTCATTAAAAACAATTTCGTTTTTCCCATCAATGTTCACTTTAGCTACCTATAAATACCTAAATCCCTTTAGCAGTGGTTAAGAGCATAAAATCTGTTTACATTTCATATTTTATCTGGCTGTATCTCCTCTAGGAAAATGGAAACAAAGTTTAATCCTCAAGCAATTGCAAGAATTATTTTGTAGGCTCACAAAGTGTTTATCTAGGAAAAAAGAAATATATCAATACTATTTACTTTGACTCTGGTGAAACATTAAATCACTTTGGTGAAATGTTAAATTAATTTATTTCTTCTTATTCTTAATAGCACATATGAACACATGAAAAAATAAAGTTTGTTACTGCCAGATTTGAAAAAAAGTTGTATATTTTACTCCTAAGCCATTAGACTCTTTCTTTAAGAAGAAGGGTAAAATAGCAGCAACCTGGTTGGGCTTAATGAAGAGCTTAATGATCTCCTGCTGTGACAAAGAGTCCCCTGGAAGCAGCTGCTGTAAAAGGAGAGGTTCTGGTACCAGGTGAGGAGCAGTTGTGGAGGAGTCATGAAAGGGGGATCTTTCATGGGGAGGTGAGTTGATTTAGGAAAGTCATAGGGAAGAGTGAGGAATGGTTGACAGATGTCTAATTCAGATTTCGGTCTTCCATTCAGGAGAGAGGAGGTCTCTGGGCTGGCTCTGTTTACTTCCAAAGGGTAAGTAGCAGCAAAGGTGCAAGGACTTAAGGCGTACTAGAGTGCTGAGTAACCTAAGGACGGTATTATTTGTAATTTCCTGCCTCTCTGGGAGAGGAGAGATATTAAATGCAGTATGCCAGCCATGGCCTAGGACCTTCTGCAGGTGGTTCAGGTGCTGATATTCCCCGATGCTCCTCAAACCAAAGTACAGCTTCTCCCTATGGTATTGGGGGAAGGACTATTGGTGGATGTCCTAAACCTGTTACCATCAGGAGGATGAAGATGATGCATCCTGTTGTCCATCGTGTTCTCTCCATGGCTTCACCCATCGGCTAGGAACCCACCACGGTCCTTCCTCTGTTAAAACACAAGCATATCCTTGGCCAGTCATTTTTACCTCAACGGGACCTTTCCATTCTCCCGTTTGCAAATCCCGATACTGTACCTTTACCTGTTCACATTTTTGTAGGCCGGATTGCAATGACATGTGATGCACAACAATCGGGGGCGACTCTCTGTCCCCAGTGAGTCTTAGATAATTTAATACATAAAGCGCTTTTGCAAGCCTGTCAGAGGGTACTAATTCTCCCCCTTTCTGTTTTTGCAAAAGTGATTTGAGGGTAGCATGTGCACTCTCAACAATGGCCTGCCCTGTGGGGGAATGTGGAATGCCGGTAAGGTGGCGGACGCCCCACAGTTGACAAAAGCGAGCAAACGTTTGTGAAACATATGCCGGTCCATTGTCCGTCTTGATCTCAAGAGGGACACCCAAAACAGCAATGGAAGCGTGCATATGTCGCACAACATGTTTCGCAGCTTCACCTGTTTGTGCAGTAGCACATATAGCGTGTGAGAACGTGTCAATACTGACATGGACATATTTGAAGCAACCAAATTCTGGTATGTGAGTAACGTCCATTTGCCACAATTGCCATGCATGCAAGCCTCGAGGATTCACTCCCAGGCCAAGGCCGAATCCAGTTTTCTGACAAGCGGGGCATGACTGAACAATGCCACGCGTATCAGAAATTTTCAGGTTAAACTGTCGGGCTAACATCTTTGCAGATTGGTGAAAGAAATCATGAGAAAGGCGGGCTTGCTCAAACAGGTTGACCGCAGGGTTTTGCCAAGCGGTAGCTACCAGATTGTCAGCTGCATTGTTACCAATTGAAAGACCGCATTGAAACTGATGACTGCGAACGTGGGTAATGAAATAGGGTGTTTGGCACTGATCCAATAAAAATAACAATTGCATTAACAACATATATAAGGTTTGATTTTTCACAGACTTAACCATGACGCGTTCAAGGCGCAAGACGGTACCGACGACATACAATGAATCAGAGACCACATTCACTGGGTCTGTTGGAGTGATGATCTCACCGCTGCTCCAACCGCAGCTGCCATAACTGTAGCATTATCTTGGGCCAGCATCCGTTCGGCTGCCTCTATTAGAGTAGCAGTACTCAACCCTCGCGGCAGCAAACTGAGGGCCTTTTTCGCTTTTTCATTGGCATTATCAAACGCTAAAAGATCCAAAAATCGGACTTTCATGTCATCATTCAAATCTGGATGCGATTGGATGGCATCATGCAGCCTATCAATGAATTTTCCATAGCGCTCTGTTGGCCCTTGTTTTACATGAGTAAAAACTGGTGCCGCTTTCTCATCATGTATGCTAGAAAGCGCCCTAAAAGCCAAATCTTGACTGAGTTGTAACGCAGCTGCGGGAAGCTGCAGCTGTACAACTGTGCTTGCGTAATTGCCCGTCCCTATCAGTACTTCTGCCCGAATCCCAAATAACGGGTCATTGTATTGACGGGGGATTACTGCAGCGGCCTCGCAAGCAGAATGCCAGTGCTGAAAAAACTCTATTTGTTGGGAAGGTGTTAACAGTGCAGTAATTAGCATCTTTGTATCATAAGGGGTTAACAAGTGAGCAGAAAAAATATGCTGTAGAATTGATTGAACATAAGGAGATTTTAACCCATATTGCGTTAGCGCAGTCTTCGTCTCTTTTATCATTTTCCAATCTAAGGCCTCCCACATATTACCACCGTTTTGATCTATGACAATGGGAAATGCCATTGGATTAATCGTTTGAAACTGCCCTTCTATTATAGCATCCCGAATTACGCGCCGCCACCTACGCCTCGGGTCTACAGGAGAACCAGATCCGCACAACCCTCTGTCCGCCTCTCCTCCTCCCACCGCCCCCATCCCCGGTACCACAGTCATGGGTGGCCGCAATTGTTGCTCCGGTTGCGAGAAGTCCAGAAGAAAAGGATTTCGCGA
Source organism: Nyctibius grandis (assembly GCF_013368605.1). NCBI lineage: Eukaryota > Metazoa > Chordata > Aves > Nyctibiiformes > Nyctibiidae > Nyctibius > Nyctibius grandis. The sequence goes on from NC_090664.1 coordinate 26,315,347, forward strand.
TCCGGTCCAGCGGTCTCGGAGCCTCAATCTTCGCCTCGAGCGATTCCAATTTTTGTAGGAGCTCTTGTAGCTGGGAGTCTCCCAAGCCACTCACACCAGCCTTGGCACAGGGTGTTGGGGGAGTTGATGGAGGCAGAGGTGGGTACGGCCGTGGTGTCGGCGACGCTGAGCGAGACGGCACCTTCTCTAGTTCTGGTGGTGGTGGTGGGAAGTCTTCCTCTTCTTTTTGTGGAGGTAACGGAGGCGCCGTAGGTTGAGAGGAACCAGGCTTTTCCTGATGATCCTGCGGCAGAGCTCGTCCCCCCGCTACTACCTTTGTTGGGGCAGATGGAAAATTGGGCCCCGAAAAAGGAGCTCTGTTGCCGAAGTAGCGTCCTTTGATTTTGATTCAGTTTGATTCTCAGGCGTTAGGGCTGCAAAAGCTGACGAAGCAGCCAAACGCTCGGCTTTCATACTCTTTAAAGTTTCGGTAACTAGTCTCCACACAGTGGGGATTTTGCCTGCATCCTTGGAACCCAACGTAATTTCATCCCACAGCTTCGCACCCATATTTTCCCAGGTGGCAGCATCGAAAGCCGCACTGACTGTGGGGATTAATGCTCTTTCTTTTGCCCATAGCAATAGAGCCTTCAAGGTAGCAAGGTCATATTTCAAGCCTCTCGTGGAGAGAATAGGTTGGAAGAGTTTCACGACTGCCTCTTCTTCTTTAGACAGCGTATTTCCCATTCCTCCCCGACCGCTCACCTGGCCAGGGCGAGTTTCCACAAATTCAGCTATTTAGGTGCCCAGAGCATTCACCATTGGTCGGCTTCTCCGTCCCCTTCAATTTTGTCGGTCTCGTTGATCTTCTCAACGACAATCTGAGGGTCCCTGTTCGGGCGCCACTTGTTGACACGGAGGTTACAGGACACTGCTACACAACCAATGTGATCAAGCAAATGCCGTTTATTAGCCGTTACGCACAGATTAATATAGCAATTCTATCTCCTTATCATGCTCCTACTCATATATGATTGGTAATTAGTAGCTATCACGCTCCCTTAACATGCTTATGATTTGTTAAAGCCCTTTGTCCATGCTCCTTGACGTCTTCTCGTACATCCTCTTTGGTGTTCTGATCCAAGTCATGTACACAGTTTTTTCTTCCTCTTATACCAGTTCTTTCCAGTCGACTCAACCACAAACAACCTTCACATTCCTTCTTCAAGGTCAGTCCATAGGCTCTTGCTACATGATTCTTGTCATGCAGCCAGGTCCTCATTTCCTGCAGCCTTTTACATCTGGCTCAGGAGGTGACCATTCTCTTCCAGAAACCCCTCCACAGAGATGTACAAGTCAAATTTTAATTACTAATTAAAATTTTAAAAAGTACAGATTTTTCTCTCAATTTATAATCCTGTAGATTAACCTCCTCCCATGTTTCCCATGATCCTTTTCCACTGAGTTAGTGAAGTTAGCAATGTCTGCACAAGAGGCCTCTTAGCAATGTCTATATTTTTCCTACTACAATGAGGAAACGTCATTTGTTTCCTGTGTTTCTCTAAGTAGTCTTAATCTGTCCTTTCTTCAGTCTTTTCTTGTCCCAGATAACTGTGTGTAAAAGCTGATTCTGGTCTTTTTAGTAGTTGATCTTCAGCACTTTCCCTGTCTTAGGAGCAGGCTGTCTCTTATGCTCTACTATCTGGTCTCTCTGCCAGGTGCCTTCAATACTTAACAAAGTAAACTCCAAAGAGATGGATTATTTTTTTTTCTATGTCTAATATTAATTTTTCTCTTTGGTGTTAGTTACCATTCATGCCAGGAGTGGCAATAGGACTTCAGTGACATATTTAGTACTTTTAGAATGAAGAAGATGAATTCCCTTCAAACTTTTCCACCTGAACTTTTTTTTTTTTTTTCCTGAAGAAAGATAACGTAATTATTTCTAGTTAAACATCAGTTCCTGAATGGTTATAATGATCTTGTTAAGACCAGTATCTGTGCCAAAGAATGTCACTGTCAAATGTGTGATCAAAATTGTATGTTGCTGCTAAAGGACTCTTCACTGATGGATGGTCAATGAAATTCATGGGAAGTACCTGTAAACATAAATGAAAACATTTGTTTTGGTTAACAAAAGCTGATTTGTTAGATTTTTATGGGTTTCTAAAATACCTTTTAAATATTTTGAGTGAGGAAAATATTGTGCTTAAATTTTAAGATTGTTTGAGCCATGTATACTTTTCCTGAAGCTTTTGCTGCTGGGCCATTCAGGGATACTTACAAAGTTAGAGTGCAACTGTAGATATACCCTTTTACTAAGGATTTGTATAGTTCGGTTATGACAAGAGCTGGAGTCTAGCTACCCTACTACTTTACTTTCAGAGAGCTAGAAAGAAAAGAAGTAAGTTTGGGGGGCAGGAAGGGAGGAAGTAAAGGGTGTTATGAGGATATTTCTAGATGGGGAGATATTTCTAGTGGATTTCAGGAGATCTACAAAATGATTCAAATATTGCTGCTTCTCATTTAACATTAAACTCTTCAGTGTTTTTGCTGTGTATGTATAATGCACATACCCTTATGCAATACTTTATTGAGGAGGAAAAAACCCCACAAAAACAAACAAGACTTGTGATGAAAAGTAAATGGAAAGAGCAGTTTTGAACCTAAGATTTTTGTACCGATTTTGGCTGGGCTAGAGTTAATTTTCTTCATAGTAGCTTGTACGGTGCTCTGGTTTTGGTTTGTGACCAAAACAGTGCTGATAATACAGGGATGTTTTAGCTGTTGCTGAACATTGCTTGCATTGTATCAAGGCCTTTTCTGTTTGTCACACTGTCCTGCCAGTGAGTAGGCTCGGGGTGCACAAGAAATTGGGAGGAGACACAGCTGGGACAGCTGACTCAAACTGACCAAAGGGATATTCCGTACCATATAATGTCATGCTTACCAATAAAAGCTGGGGAAAGGGGGAAATGTTGGGAGTTATGGCAATTGTCTTCCCAAGTAACTATTGCACATGATGGAGCCCTGCTTTCCTGGGAATGATTAAACCACAACTCCAAAAATGGCTAAACTAACCTGAAAACAGAAAGATATGCAAGATGGCAGACTGACTTCCTTTCACGGTGGATGGTTGAATTCATTGCTTAGAAGAGGACAAAGCAGCATAGAAGTGGCATGTTATTTTCAGTCTGTGGGCATGAAAACTACATTTTGGGGGGTGGGGGAGGAGGAGACAGGCATATTTTAGACTCTGGGTACCAAAAAAAAAAAAAAAGCTGAAGAAGTAGTCTCAGCTGCAACAAGTTATTTCAGATTCGCCTCCTCTGTCAGTCTTTATTCTGTCAGGACTTTTGCCATGATCCCTCTTACTACTTTCTAAATTCGCAAATTTCAAGATCTGATTTTTGGTTCAAGTGGTGGTTTCTTCTCTTTTTAAAATATGGCTACAAAAGAAAAATTTTAATTACAACCTATTTACCTGAAGCTTTAGTCTATATCAATCTAAAATGTTGCACTACAAAAAATTTGATTTAAACTCCTATTTGTGTTGCTTTAATAAATACTTCAGTAGTGTATCTTGAGCACTTATTAACTTATCTTTTGCTGATGTCATAAGTCAGTCTCAAAGCTGTCTTCAAAGCTGAAGTTTAACAGTATTGTCATGTGTGGCCCATAAGTTTATTGCTTTAGGCTTAGGTTTTTTACAGGTGAAAATAATTCTCATTTTATAGAGCTAAAGAAAAGTTGAGACAAATTTTGAGCTAGGAAAATGAGGACAGTAGAATCTGTGGGTGATTATTGCTGTTGAAAAGCCATCTAGTCATTTGACACCCTGAATATCACTTTAGGTAACTTAGTCCAAATCAAGTTTAAGAGCATATGATTTTGGGTCAGAGTATAAAGGACTTGGACACTTGAGGTTGCAGTTAGAGGCTTAGCAGCTCTTCAGAGTCCTACTAGGCTCTTATTTGCAGTTCCATGAAATCTGCAAAAACTCCAGCAGTCAGAATAAACTGCACCAAAGTGTTTGCATTGTTTAGCCAAACCCCTTGAGGAAAACCCCTTTGAAGAGAAAGTAAAGCTGCAGGAGGACTAAAAGAAGGGTTATGAGGAGAGCTTCAAAGGAGTCTTTCTTTTCTTTTCCACTTGAAAACTACCTTTGAAGTAATTATCTTATGTACCAGCAGAAAAACAGGCATATGCTGTGGAAATTGCTTATTGCCCTGTTTGTACCTGCCTTTCTTCTACCTTTGACACATTTCTTCTACCTTAGCTTTGCTGAATATGTTCACTTCTCTTATCCTGAGGTTGCAAAGTCTGTGTCACAGAACCGCCTCTTTATAGTTGCCTGCTCCAAATTTAATATGTTTTGAGTCATACTCTAGGGGCCAGTTCAAATACATTTTAGAGAAAAGCTGTCACCTTGAGGACACAAAGTTGTTTTGTTCTCTTCCTAAAACTCAACTTTCTGGAAAATTGGTTTCAATGTAGTTACTCTTAAGAACAAATTGTGGCAGTATTTGCTTTTTTTCTTGATTGATTCCTTCTAGCATTGGGGCATGTATAACTGATCAGTAATCTATCACGACTTTCCACTGTGGTTTTTTTTTTTTGGGGGGTTGGGTTTTTTTTTTGTCAGGCAAGAACTGGGAGCTGAGACCTGGTGGGTGGTGGTCCCAGGTGAGACTGGGACAGCTGAGGTCCTGTTGGTGCACTCAGGGACTTGACACCAACTTCAAATAAATGTTCATAATAATGATTGCAGGAACACTGAGGTGCTCCAAGTAGCCCTCCATGGTTATTGCCCTCGCCAATAATGATTGCAGGAACACTGAGGTGCTCCAAGTAGCCCTCCATGGTTATTGCCCTCGCCCTCTGGTTGACAGGGCAATTTCAATAGTTACCAGCTTTACTGGATAAGGTTTCCATGATATCGCTTGTCTGTACTTTAGGTCATAGCTCATCCATCAGCCAGATGCTACAAACTCTGTCATAGAGCGGAAAGGTGCTAAGTTGTGTGCTAAGCAAAGTCTTTACTGAAATAGTGTCAGAACAGCATGTTGAGGACAAAAAAAAAAAAAAAGAGGAGGGTGGGGGGGAGGGAAATATGATGTAGCTTTGGATTGTAGAAACTTCCAGGTAGGACTTCAATAGAAGGCTTTTTAATAAGATAAGCATGGAAAATGCAGGAGGATACATACGAGTAACGTGTGGGGAATATAGCAGAAAATTGCTCTTACGTGTCATAAATATAGTTCTCACAAACAGAATATCACAAAATTCTGCCTGGGTATTTTGCCTATTTAAACTGTTTAGGACTACCAAGAGGCACAAGTCTGTGTCTCCAGTTCAAAAATAGCATGCTGTTCACTTCCTTCTGACTTGACACCACCACTCCCATGCCCCCAAGGATCAATAACATTACGTCCAGCAGAGTGGGAATATCAACTATATTAGCTGGCTGGGGCTCATACTTGTCTTTCTCTCCTTTAGATAAATTGATAGCATGCCTCATATTTTTTTCTGTAAGTGCAGACTGCAATTGCAACTCAACAGAAACTTACTGTCAAGGTGCTGCTTGGTTGCTACAGGTTGCTCACCTGTAGCTGGAAAGGGCTTGCAGTGAGGGGAAGGACATGGGAAAGACACTGTCTTACTCAAATGAAGACCTTATCTCTGTCACCTTGGCTGTCAGCAGCTGAACTTTCTCATGAAACAAGTAAGCATATCCTTCTGTTGGTTTAAACTGGTACATATGTCTGCCTGCTTGTTAAAAGGAATTTCATGCTGAGGCTACCTGGTGCAAATACTCACAAAATTCACTGGCTTACTGGGTAGGGTGAAGATGTTAACTTCAACCTACCTGAAATCTTCAATACTTGGGCACTTTAAAATCTTAGACAACAGAGATAATGTAACCTCAAGTACTGTTAGGACAACTAATATTTTAGGTTGTGTAGCTTTGTTATACATTTGTATAACAACTTCAACTTAGCAATACTTCTCATAAAAATCCTGGCTAGTTCCTCAGGATGAGAGCTACCGGTTATCTTCAACATTGTGCACACAACTGGTTAGAAAGACATAATGCTGATTGAAAATACCTATTTACTTCAACATCTCTGCCTCTGAGGAAATGTCTTATTTTTGTAGTGCTTAACAGCCTGATTTATGACTATCAGGGTGGGAGGTAGGCTTGGATGCAAGACTAATGAAATCAAATCTATCCTATCAAAACATATTAACGTCAGCAAACTTATAATCTAACAATTTGAGATTCTATTAAAGGCTCACAAAAAGCTGCAAGTGAGTGTAATTAGGCTGCCAACAAGAATTTATTTAGAATCCTTTGTCTCTGAAATCCCTATAAACATAGATTCATAAAATGTAATCCTCTATAATCACCCAGTGTCCTGGTTTGGCCCAAACCAGGCCAATTAGTCTTAGAGAAACCAAGGTCACTGCTAAATTCCTCACTGTTTATGAGTGAAGAGACGAAGGGGGGTCACACCTGCAGGGAGGAACAGACAGGGCAGGTGACCCAAGATTGACCAATGAGGTATTCCATCCCATACACGTCATTCTCACTTTCCTGTTTATCACTAACCCACTGCCTCCTGGAGGTGGGGCCCAGGAGGGAGGGGCCCTCCTGTCTCCCACTGATTGGTACCAGCTTTGCCAATTCTGCAGTTAAAAGCCTGCAGGTGTGATGGCAGGGGGAGCTAGTGCATTTTCCTCTCTGCCCGTGCTGGGGGGAGGTACTGCATTTTCCCCTCTGCCTGTGCTGGGGGGAGCAACTCTGCCTGAGGAGGATTTCCAAGCTCTCGGTCTTGGTTTTGTATATATTTGTATATATTTGATTATTTCTATTATTATTGTTATTATACTCTTTTTCATTATTATAGTTTATTAAAACTGTTTTAACTTTCCAACCCATAAGTCTCTCTCCCTTTTCCCTTTCCCTTAGCGGGGGGGAGAGGGTTAAGAGAGAGCATCTGCCACCTGGTTAATAGCTGGCCCAGCTTTAAACCATGACAGATTTATTGGAGCCCAACGTGGGGCTCGAGAGAAGCTCCAACAGGTTGCTCTGATAAGTTGAATCCTGGCTCTGGTGGGAGGAGACCTGGAGAGCTCAGCTGAGAGAGTATCAGATTTCTTCCTTTGAGATTTAAGAGGGGTTGGAAATTAAAACAGATAGTGAAGATGGTGATGTCATTTTTGAATGCTGTGTTATCTTGTCTTTTTATAGAGTTTCTTTCACAGCTGAGTATTGCAATGATGCCTTACCTGCCATGGGCACTGTGTTATTGCTTGCTTCTTATGAATGTTTACATGCAGTTTAGCAGTGGGCGCTGGTCGAAATGTATTGTTTTGGTATGGGGTTTGATACTGATTTATGCTGTGATAAACTGGGCAGTTAATATTCCGATCTCTTATCTCTATGACACAATGATGGGCAGCTTTAATCGCGAATCAGTAGCAGCGACTTCATCTGCACGCTCCAGGCGTCCTTTAGCTGATTCTGTTAATGATTACACTTCCAGTTTTACTTTGGGAAATAATACCTTCTCTTTTTCTGCCAAGCTGATTCCACTAGATTTTGTGAAATTAGGATGGTGCTGTCTAGGTGGCATGTTTTTATTTTTGGTTGTCCTGAATGTGTTTCTGATGTGGGATAAGATTAAATATCGGTGCAGGGACAGTTGTAGGTGTTATGCAGCCACCTCAGATCCTACAGCGTGTACTGCCGCTACAGCCACTAAACCCACTGAAACCTCGGCAGCCTGTACCACAGCTGCTACACCCCCCAAGATGGCCACTGCAGCTACTCAGACTCTCAGCACTCCCAAGACAGCCACTGCATCTACTCAGACCCCAGCATCTATCGAATCTGTACCAATTGCTCCTGTAACCAGGAAGAAATACCAAAAGAAATCAGCTTGTGAAGAGAAGGATGATGACTCAGAGCTTTCTAAGGCAGAGCCATCATATGACCCAGGTGAGGGCCCTTCTCAGGCAGAGTTAGGGCCTGACACAGATGGGGGTTTCCTCGATCGTCCTTTTAAAGCAGACCCATCACAGAAGAAAGGTCCTTCTAAAGCAGAACTATCACAAGAGGAGGACTCGGACGTAGAGATAACCTACCACTCCTTATCCCTGAAGGACCTGAGAAATATAAGGAAAGATTTCAGCCGTTATGATGGTGAACCTATTATTACCTGGTTGCTCCTATGCTGGGATAATGGGGCAGACAGCATGCAATTAGATGGCAGAGAAGCCAGACAGTTGGGATCCCTGTCCAGAGATGGTGGTATTGATAAGGCGCTCGCAAGAAAGTCAAACACTGTCAGTCTCTGGAGGCGACTCTTGTCAGCTGTAAAGAGCAGGTATCCCTATAAAGATGATGTTATGAGCCACCTAAGCAAATGGACCACTATAGAAAAAGGTATTAACTACCTTAGAGAACTGGCTGTGCAAGAGACCATTTATAGACACCCACGGGAAGTTGTAGATCCTGATGAAGTGGAATGCAACTGATCCATGTTCCGGAAGGTTGTGAAGAATGCTCCACCGACATATACCCATACATTGTCAATATTAGTCTGGGGAGAAGATGCTATGGCACGTTCTACTGTGGGCGAAATGGCTAACTGTATGCGACAGTATGAAGATAGTATTTCTTCCCCACTGCAGGCCCGCATCTCGGCTGTGGAAAAACTGACTAAGGAAAACAAGGACTCATTTAAACAACTGTCAGACAAACTGTCCAGGATCGAGAATAAACTTGACTCTCTACCTACACAGGCACGCATTGCAGCCGTTAGGAGAAAACGCTCTCCTACAGGACCAGCTCAAAGGAAACGGAACATATCACGAGGTATCCTGTGGTTTGCCCTGCGTGGTTATGGGGAGGACATGAGCAGATGGCATGGACAACCTACCAGTACCCTACAGGCACGAGTACGTGAGTTGCAAGCTAAAAGAAATACCAGAGAGAATTTTTCTAGAAGGATGGCTGCTCCAGTTACCAGTGAGCAGGACCCCAGCCAGGGTAGATGGGCCTCAAATTCCTTTTTCCCAAGCATGAATAGGAGAAATGAAGGTCCAGTCCCTGTGAGCAGCACGAATCCATTTCTTAATTGAGGTGACATGTGCTGAAGAAGCCCCACCATATAATGAACTACCAGAGGATGAGAAGCAGTATGCCCTGTTCACCGATGGATCCTGCCGTCTTGTAGGAAAGCATCGGAAGTGGAAAGCTGCTGTATGGAGTCCTATACGACGAGTCACAGAAGCCACAGAAGGACAAGGTGAATCAAGGCAATTCGCAGAGGTAAAAGCCATCCAGCTGGCTTTAGACATTGCTGAACGAGAAAAGTGGCCAAGGCTGTATCTTTATACTGACTCATGGATGGTAGCAAATGCCTTGTGGGGGTGGTTAAAGCAGTGGAAGCGAAGCAACTGGCAGCGCAAAGGCAAACCTATTTGGGCTGCTGAATTGTGGCAAGATATTGCTGCTCGGCTAGAGAAACTAGTCGTGAAGGTACGTCATGTAGATGCTCACGTACCTAAAAGTCGGGCAACTGAGGAACATCGAAACAACCAACAAGCGGATCAAGCTGCTAAAGTGTTCCAAATAGATTTGGACTGGGAACATAAAGGTGAACTATTTTTAGCTCGGTGGGCTCATGACACTTCAGGTCATCAAGGGAGAGATGCAACATACAGATGGGCTCGTGACCGAGGGGTGGACTTAACCATGGACTCTATTGCACAGGTTATCCATGATTGTGAAACATGCGCCGCAATTAAGCAAGCCAAACGGTTAAAACCTTTGTGGTATGGGGGGCGGTGGTTGAAATATAAATATGGGGAGGCCTGGCAAATTGACTACATCACACTCCCTCAAACCCGCCAGGGTAAACGTTATGTGCTTACCATGGTGGAGGCGACCACCGGATGGTTGGAAACATACTCTGTGCCCCATGCCACTGCCCGGCACATTATTCTGGGCCTTGAAAAGCAAATCTTGTGGCGACATGGCACGCCAGAGAGAATTGAGTCGGACAATGGGACTCATTTCAAAAACAGTCTCATAGACAACTGGGCCAAAGAGCATGGCATCGAATGGGTATATCACATCCCCTATCATGCACCAGCCTCTGGGAAAATTGAACGGTATAATGGGCTGTTAAAAACTACCCTGAAAGCAATGGGGGGTGGAACCTTTAAAAACTGGGATAAGCATCTGGCACAAGCTACCTGGTTAGTTAACACCAGGGGATCTATCAATCGAGCTGGCCCTGCTCAGTCAGACCTTCTACATACAGTAGAAGGAGATAAAGTCCCTGTGGTGCATGAAAGGAATCTATTGGGAAAAACTGTCTGGGTTCTTCCTGCAATGGGCAAAGGTAAACCCATTCGTGGGATTGCTTTTGCTCAGGGACCTGGATGTACTTGGTGGGTGATGTTGCAAGATGGTGAAGTCCGATGTGTCCCTGAAGGTGATCTGATTATGGGTGAGACTACTTAATTCTGAACTGTATGTTGTCGCTGCATAAGTGTCTTTCAGGTTAAGACAGTGGTGATGAGACCGGAGCTAGCTTCATCAAGTGGTGTCCAGTAACCTCCTCGAGTCTGACATCTTTAACCTGCAACCCGTGGGCACGAACCATGAAGAAAGAGAGACTGCTAGCCAGAGAGACTGCTAGCCAGATGGAAACCCACAATCCTGAACCAAATGAACTTAATGAACTTTTTGTGTAGAGATGAATCATAAACTAGTGATATGTGTATATATATTTGAAAATGAAAAGGTAGTGGTGATCTGAGTATGATGTGAATGGTATTGAATAAGGGGTGGAATGTCCTGGTTTGGCCCAAACCAGGCCAATTAGTCTTAGAGAAACCAAGGTCACTGCTAAATTCCTCACTGTTTATGAGTGAAGAGACGAAGGGGGGTCACACCTGCAGGGAGGAACAGACAGGGCAGGTGACCCAAGATTGACCAATGAGGTATTCCATCCCATACATGTCATTCTCACTTTCCTATTTATCACTAACCCACTGCCTCCTGGAGGTGGGGCCCAGGAGGGAGGGGTCCTCCTGTCTCCCACTGATTGGTACCAGCTTTGCCAATTCTGCAGTTAAAAGCCTGCAGGTGTGATGGCAGGGGGAGCTACTGCATTTTCCCCTCTGCCTGAGGAGGATTTCCAAGCTCTCAGTCTTGGTTTTGTATATATTTGTATATATTTGATTATTTCTATTATTATTGTTATTATACTCTTTTTCATTACTATAGTTTATTAAAACTGTTTTAACTTTCCAACCCATAAGTCTCTCTCCCTTTTCCCTTTCCCTTTCCCTTAGGTGGGGGGAAGAGGGTTAACAGAGAGCATCTGCCACCTGGTTAATAGCCGGCCCAGCTTTAAACCGTGACACCCAGGTAAAGCAAAATACCCATAACAGAAATTCTAACAAGCAATTTTTGCACCCCTTCCCACCCCTTACTAAGATATGCTTGCTCCTAAAACGTATGACTTTGCAAATGTTGTTGTTGTTTTCTGCTATGGAAAAGTAATGATATCTTTCCCCTGTGCCTATATTTTGAGGCTAATGTAAGTCAAATTTGAGTTGGAGAATAGGGTCAACTTCTTGTCAAAAGCAAATATGGTTTCTTAATCTTTGCTGCCAAAATCTTTCACTAGAAATGTTTCAGTTTGTTTTCCAAAGTTATAGTTGTGCCACCTCCATGAAATCTGTCACAGTTTAAAGCTGGGCTGGCTCCCTAGCCCTTGCTCCTGGGATCTAATGACATTAATCACCGTTAAAATGGAATGTACTGGGAAGTATAGCAAAATGACACCAATCTTGATGAAGAAAAATCATATGGTGTGCACAGACAGTGTTTAGCTTGATGGAAAATTACAAGATAATGCCTTTGGCCTCTAGTTTTAAAGTTGCTGTTTTGATGTCGGTGTAGTGTCTGCTTTTGGAAAGTGTACAGCGGAGTTCTTTTATTAATGTTTGGCTTTACTGAGGTTGCTATTAGGGGCTATCATTCTGCAGAACGTAAATTGTATGTGTGGCTACAGGCTGATAAAATTACTTTCATTCATTAGATTACAAAGCTCTCGGAAGAAATAGCACTGATATTTTCCAGCAACTATAATTCAAATAACGCTTAGTTTTTACTGGTCCAATAGTACAACTTTAGCCTGAGGCTTGATTTCTGCTGGGAATGGTGCTCTCAGGTGACTGCACAAAACAGGAAAAGTAAGAATTTGGTATCCTTTAATATGCATGATGAATAACTCCTCCCAGAGGAAGCATATTGGGAAGGGAGAATTCTATTTAGCAGAAATTACTGGGGCAGAAAGGTATGAAAAATAAATACCACTTATGTTAAATTTGATTTACTGAAGTATTTGGTGTACAAAACTGTGTGAAACATTCAAAGCGCTTGGGGTATCGGGGAGTCCAGAAGACGAACCTTGTAACTCTGCTTCAGTAGACTGTACAAGAACAGTATCTTCTTTATCAGTTTAAACTAGAAATGTTTATATATGGTTAAGTAGGTCATAATCATAGTTAACAAGAGGTGAAGCAGACTTTTTTTTTATATTCTGGAGATTTTAAAGTGAATTCTGCATGTCTAAATATGCACTAAACTACCTAAAAGGGGAAGAGGAGGCTATGTAGTCATCCAGCTGTGCTCTATATTTCTTTTTTTTCCCCAAGTAGTAACAGGAGTTATACCTGTACTTCCATTAATGCCTTGACCTGTGGACTCCATGACTCATCTCTTGACTACTGTGGATAGTGAAAATTTCATTAATTCAAAAAGCAACTAAACAAATTCATAAAAGAGAAATTTTGTATTAACTGTTTTATTAAGGGTTGCTAAATAAAAATATCACTTCCTCAAGGTGTTCCTGAATGTCAAATAACTGGAGACTGAATGAGTTATTTAGAAATTGTTGCCATATAAGCAGTATGCCAATATAAGTTGTAATAAAGGCAAAATCTCTTACTGAGCTGATGTAGAACATTGAAATAATTAATGCTGAAAACAGTTCATCCTAGAAAGAGCAGAAGATATGAAGGAATTACCATTCCCAAAGTGACAATACTCTATTCTCCTTTATAAATACAACAGCTCATAGGTTCCAGGTAATTCAGTGTATAGTTGTTGCAGAGTTCAAATCGATCTGGCAAACTGTAACTGGGTTAAATTGAAGAACAGTATATAAAATTCCCCTTCACTGTAAAACTTTGTGGCTGATTAACTTCAATCTCGTTAACATCCTTGATTATTTTCACAAATTGTTTCCATTAGGCTCACCAGAAAAAGTGCCCATTCCTTGAAGGTGGGCCTGGAGAATTTATTAAAAGTACCTTGCTACAGACAAGTTACTGTTTTATCTTTAACGTTATTTTGAAAACCCTATGGGATCATAAAAGACCAGAATAAAATTCTGGTGTGATGTGGGTGTAGGAAACTTAACATTTTTAGGTCTTCATATAATGGACAACAAAGGCATGGGGAATTCTGGGTTGCAGCATGTAGCAGCTAACTTGGCTTTTGCTCAAACCAAAAGACATGCCTGTGACTTTAACACATGGTGTGTGCACATGTGGGAATGGCAGCTGCTTTGTACTGTCAAAATATGGGGATGAGCCTTTATGAACAAGCTCCTACCTTCAGTGAAAATATGCATGGCAGAATCTGAGAAACAACAAACCATGGTATTGGCATGACAAAGCTACATAGGTTCTCCTACTTGGATGGTAGTTTATCTGAGGTTTGCTGATCCTGCTTGCCATCTATGTGAAGGCACTATCCAAAGGAAACATGGTTGATGTCTGCCATCTGAGATGCTTTCCCAGTGCTGCGAACATGACCGTTTGTCATGTTGTGTTGCTACCAATACATCTACACACACTTCTTGTGTTTGTGTGCTGAAGTTTGGGGTTTTAATGCAGAAATACATGACTTCAACATCCACAGTAATTTGTTGTACATGCTAACTGTAGTTGCCATGGAATCCTAATGAAGAGAAACATTGCTGATACTTCTTGTTCCCCTCACTTGCCTGTTCCTTTGTTTAATTCAAGTTTGATTCTTTCCATATCCTGAGATGGAGGGGAATAGATGACCATCAAAAAATAATTCTCCTTGTGATATTATTATCCAGCTTAGTATGCAGTATGATTAGATAAAGTTTTGACCTGAAATAGGAAAAATAACATGTAAAATAAGTCAAAACTTTTTTTTTAACATTAATATAGGCTAAATATAAGTCTTTTTTCACCATTAATGTAATTATGGATAAAAGAAATGAAAAGCAACTGGCATCCATTTTTGTGAAGAAGTGGTATTTACTGGGGAAAAAATATTACTTAAATGTACTAATTTATTGCTTCATCTTTGGATTTCCTAATATTTCTGCTTATACAGTCTGGAGAAATCTATAATTTGGGTCCTGTGAGATACATAATTTTATAAGCAGCTTTCACTGACTGTTGTAGGAACTCTGCTTTTTGACTGCTGTGACAGTATCTGTCTTAGACAAGAATGATGGGCACTACTACATATATTAAATGTTATATTAAACCACAACTTTTTGTGAAGTATAACCTTCAATGGAAGCGTTCATTCATTTGTGCGCATAGTCACGTGTTCTTTAAAAGTCTTTATAATTTTAAAGTAATGGTGTCTCATACACTAAAGCAACAAAGAGTAAAATGGCAAGGTCATTTTTCACAGAATCACAGAATGTTAGGGATTGGAAGGGACCTCGAAAGATCATCTAGTCCAATCCCCCTGCCGGGGCAGGATTGCCTAGACCATATCACACAGGAACACGTCCAGGCGGGTTTTGAATGTCTCCAGAGAAGGAGACTCCACAACCTCTCTGGGCAGCCTGTTCCAGTGTTCAGTCACCCTCACCGTAAAGAAGTTTTTCCTCAAATTTATGTGGAACCTCCTGTGCTCCAGCTTGCACCCATTGCCCCTTGTCCTGTCAAGGGATGTCACTGAGAAGAGCCTGGCTCCATCCTCTTGACACTTGCCCTTTACATATTTATAAACATTAATGAGGTCACCCCTCAGTCTCCTCTTCTCTAAGCTAAAGAGACCCAGCTCCCTCAGCCTCTCCTCATAAGGGAGATGTTCCACTCCCTTAATCATCTTTGTGGCTCTGCGCTGGACTCTCTCTAGCAGTTCCCTGTCCTTCTTGAACTGAGGGGCCCAGAACTGGACACAATATTCCAGATGCGGCCTCACCAGGGCAGAGTAGAGGGGGAGGAGAACCTCTCTTGACCTGCTGACCACACCCCTTCTAATACACCCCAGGATGCCATTGGCCTTCTTGGCCACAAGGGCACACTGCTGGCTCATGGTCATCCTGCTGTCCACTAGGACCCCCAGGTCCCTTTCCCCTACGCTGCTCTCCAACAGCTCTGTCCCCAACTTGTACTGGTACATGGGGTTGTTCTTGCCCAGATGCAGGACTCTACACTTGCCCTTGTTATATTTCATTAAATTTCTCCCCGCCCAACTCTCCAGCCTGTCCAGGTCTCTCTGAATGGCTGCGCAGCCTTCCGTTGTGTCAGCCACTCCTCCCAGTTTTGTGTCGTCACCGAACTTGCTGACAGTGCACTCTATTCCCTCATCCAAGTCATTAATGAATATATTGAATAGAACTGGTCCCAGAACCGACCCTTGCGGAACTCCGCTAGACACAGACCTCCAACTGGACTCTGTCCCGCTGACCACTACTCTCTGGCTTCTTTCCTTCAGTCAGTTCACAATCCACCTCACTACCCGATCATCCAGACCACACTTCCTCAGTTTAGCTGCGAGGATGCTGTGGGAGACCGTGTCAAACGCTTTACTGAAACCGAGATAGACCACATCCACAGCTTTACCATCATCTATCCACCGGGTAACATCCTCATAAAAGGCTATCAAGTTGGTTGAGCAAGACTTCCCGTTGGTGAAGCCATGCTGAGTGCCCCTAATGATCCCCCTATCCTTGATGTGCCTAGAGACAGCACCAAGAACAAGTTGCTCCATCACCTTTCCGGGGATGGAGGTGAGGCTGACCGGTCTATAGTTACCCGGGTCCTCCTTCTTGCCCTTTTTGAAGACTGGAGTGACATTCGCTTTCTTCCAGTCCTCAGGCACCTCTCCCGTTGCCCACGACTTAGCAAAGATGATGGAGAGTGGCCTAGCAATGACTTCCGCCAGCTCCCTCAGCACCCGCGGGTGCATCCCATCAGGGCCCATGGATTTATGGACGTCCAGGTTGCTTAATTGGTCCCTGACCCAGCCCTCATCAACCAAGACAGATTCCTCCTCTATCCTGACTTCTTCTGGGGCCACAGGGGTCCGGGGCTCCTCAGGACAGCCTCCAGCAGTATAGACAGAGGCAAAGAAGGCATTCAGTAACTCCGCCTTCTTTTTATCCTCTGTCTCCAGGACCCCCACCTCATTCATCAGTGGGCCTACATTGCCTCTAGTGTTGGCTTTATCTGCAATGTATTTGAAGAAGCCCTTTCTGTTGTCCTTGACCTCTCTTGCAAGGTTTAATTCCATGGAGGCCTTAGCTTTCCTAGTTGCCTCCCTACATCCTCTGACAACAGACTTATATTCCTCCCAAGTGGCCAGCCCCTCCTTCCACGAACTGTACACCCGCTTCTTCCACTTGAGTTTGCCCAGCAGTTCCCTGTTCAACCATGCAGGTCTCCTGGTACCCTTCCTTGACTTCCTACCTGTTGGGATGCTCTGATCTTGAGCTCGGAAGAAGCAGTCCTTGAATGCTAACCAACTATCTTGGGCCCCCTTACCTTCTAGTACCCTGTCCCATGGGATTTCCACTAGCAATTGTTTGAAAAGGCCAAAGTTGGCCCTCCTGAAGTTCAGGGTTGTGATTCTGCTAGCTATTCTGTTCCTGCCACATGAGATCCTGAACTCTACCATCCCATGGTCGCTACAACCAAGGCTGCCCTCAACCTTCACCTCTTCAACCAGACCCTCCTTGTTAGTGAGGATCAGATCCAGCAGCGCTCCTCTCCTAGTTGGCTCATCCACCATTTGCATCAGAAAGTTATCATCAACGCACTGGAGGAACCTCCTGGACTGGGGATGGCTGGCTGAGTAGGCCTCCCAGCAAATATCAGGGTAGTTGAAATCCTCCACAACAACCAGGCCCTGTAATTGCGAGACTGCTCTCAGCTGCCTGTAGAAGGCCTCATCACCCTCCTCATCCTGATCCGGTGGCCTCTAATAGACACCCACAACAGTATCACCCCTGCCAGCCTGCCCCTTAATTCGCACCCACAAACTCTCAACTCGCTCCTGATCCGCCTCTGGACAGAACTCAATACATTCTAGCTGCTCACTCACATAAAGAGCAACTCCACCACCTCTCCTTAGTGGCCTGTCTTTCCTGAACAGGACATAGCCATCCATGACCACATTCCAGTCATGCGAGGCATCCCACCAAGTCTCTGTAATTGCCACTAGATCATAGCCCCCCGACCGAACACAGATTTCTAACTCCTCCTGCTTATTCCCCATGCTGCGTGCATTGGTGTACAGGCATTTCAGGGAGCGAGCTGGGCACACCGATTTCATCCCAGATTCACCCCCTGATTTCACCCCAGGGGGATGGGAGGCCTCCTGGTCTACCTCAACACTAGAGCGTTGCCCCAGTGGTGCAAGCCCAGCTACCACCCCATCCCCCTTCGAATCTAGTTTAAAGCTCTCCGAATGAGCCCTGCTAATTCCTGTCCCAGAACCCTTTTGCCCCTACGACATAAACCTTTCCCATGTATTACGGTCACGCGTGTTGTCTTATAAAACCAGCCATTATCAAAGAACCCAAAGCCCTGCCTGTAGCACCAGTCTCGTAGCCAGGCGTTAATAGAGAGAATCCTACTATTCCAAACAACGTCATCACCTGAAAATGGAAGGAGGGAGGAGAAAACAACTTGTGCTCCAGACTCTTTCACCAACCGCCCTAGGGCCTTGTAGTCTTTCTTCATCCCCCTCAGACTACGGGATGCAGCTTCTTCCCCACCTGTCTGGAAGATCAGCAGGAGGTAGTAGTCTGTGGCCTGCACCAGGTTGGGAAGTTGCCTGGTGATATCCCTGATTCGGGCTCCAGGCAGGCTGCAGACCTCCCTGTGATGGGGGTCAGCTCTGCATATTGGGCCCTCAGATCCCTTTAGGAAGGAGTCTCCAACCACTAAAACTCTTCTCTTCTTCCTTGTGGAGGAGGTAGCTATATGCCTGTCAGGTTTTTCTGACTGTGGTGGGACCTCTGATATAGGTTGCCTCTCCACCACATCCCCATTGGACCGGCTGTATTCCACTAGGGCTTCATATCTATTGCTCAGAGGCACCTGTGGAGGCAAGGTAGGCAAGGAGGGCACTCGCCTTTTGCCACGGCCATAGACTTGCCTCCACTCACTCCTCTCCTCTAGGTTATTGTTTTCCACCTGAGAGGGGCAGAGTACAGGGGTCCCTCGATCCTGGGAGCTCTCCGGCAGGTGCTCCCATTTTTGTTGCAGGGAGGGCAGAGCCTGGCTCCACCAGTCTATCTCCATTTCAGCCTCCCGAATGCTCCTAAGCCTTTCTACTTCGGCTTGAAGCCTTTCAACCTGGCTTTGCAGCTGTGCCGCTCGGCCAAGCAGATCATCTACTTGCTCACAGCGCACACAGCCCCCTGTCACCACAGAGACGCTGTAGCATTCCCTGCAGCCCGCGACCTGCACCATCGCCTCCTTCCGTGGGAGCTCTGTCTGGGTTCCCACATCCATTTTGGTCTTCTTCCACCGGGTAGATACCATTGTTCTTTCACTGAACTGGGAAATACCTGTTGGTGGCACCCCTGGTTCACAGCTCCTTGGCACCTTCCTCACCTTGTGCACTGGGAGGGAGTCAGTGAGTCAGTCACTTGTGCACTGGGAGGGAGTCAGTCATTTTTCTGCAGTATATCTGTAAGGAAGTCTCGGCTTCCACAAAAATTAAAGCAGACTCCAGGATTTTTTTTCTTTCTACTATTTCTGGGCCTGCAAAACACTTAGGGCAAATCCTTACTAAAAAATCTCCATCATTAAAATGAAATTCTGTCACTTGACTGGAGATTAGTATGTCAAGCCCAAACTAAACAGCAGCCAGATAAATACATTTACTTTTTGGTCTTTGATAATTTTTAAGTCCAATTCACCACCTTGCTTGTGATGCAACCAAAATAGAGCACCTTTAATGTATTAAGTTAAAGTTGCTAGAACAACTGATAAATATTTCTTTACTCACAAGGAAGGAGACAAGGATTATATTTTTAGTCTTTAGTCATGGGAGAATGGAATTGTGTTGGGTTTTCTTTTTTCTTTTCAACTGACTTGCTTTATTGGCAATAAAGCTCGTTTGTCTTTTAAAGCAGTTACAAGCCTGCTCTTCTAAAGGCTTTCATCTCTTAATTCAGTTTCCACATTTTCTCAATAGTCTCTAAACCACCAACCAAAACAAATCGTTGCTGCCTGCTGTAGTCAGTCCACCTTCACTGTCATTCAATTATAAATTTTTCAGCAGTGTTACTGTCTAAATATTTTTCTAATTCTGTTCCTTCAAGGAGATGCTCACTCTAATGACTTTATTCATGCTGCAGGGGACTTGGTCCCATGCAGTTACCATTTATTGTTCTCATTAGTATACAGGTGATGCTCTTTCTAGAGACGAGATAACTTTCTCTGTCATAAAAACTTGATTCAAATTCAAGTTGTTCAGTATTTATTTTTTTAGAATTGAAGAGTAGGAGTCCATGTATTAAAAACCTTGACACGTTTTGATTTATTTTTCCAGTTTATCAACAGTTTGGCTTATTTTTTGCCTAATGTTAATTAGTTAATGCATTAACAAATAATTAACTGCTTTCTGAAATATTTTTAGTTGTTTCTGGATGTATATTTTGTTCTTCATTGGAACTGTCCATGAATTTCAGGATCTATCTACCTATTTATCAACATGGGTGCTTCTCCTGACTAAATAATATTTCCTTCCCTGTTCCCAAGCTTAAGGTTCTGTTTTCCTCTGAAATCAGAGGAAATTTATCTATGCTACTCCATTCAGTTACGGCACAGAAAACTCTTCTCAGTAAAGATTTGAATAAGCACACCTTTATAATAGCTTTTTCTTCAAACGACTAAATACACTTAAAAATAAGTGATTTATTTTTTAGAAATCTTTTCAAATGATCGTTTAAAAATAATACTAAAAAATACTAAATTTTTCTTAGGAGTTGCACCTCTGAGATACTTCCTCTGGTCAATGGGTTAGAGAGTGAAACTCCTAATCACATTTGGTGTTTTCTTTCAGAGACCTTAGCTGTGTATTTTCTGATGAATGTATCTCTCTGTTCTCCCTGAACAATGGTAAAGCTTCAGCAGGAGGAAGAGAGAGAAGGTACTCTTCTCGAGTACTAAAAAACCTCACCTACAACAAGTGAGTACCATTCTGCTTGCCTGAGAAGGGCTTGAATTTGGGTCTCCTGCTTCCTAAAGAAAGTTATATAGTGTGGTTGAGATCACAGCTTTCTCTGGTTTGGGTTTTAAGAGAAGAAACCAGCTAATCTCTCTTTCAGAGACCTAGATGGTCCTTTTGAAGAGTATGGATCCTGGAAGACAAGGATATCTGTTTGCAGCTGAATAGAGCACATGTGCTCCAAAGAGGGTGTAGGTTTTTCTGTGCAATTTTCTTCAGTGTTTCTTACTGGCTATCTTTAAATCCCAGTTGGAGATCACTTTTTCATGCAGCTGAGGTGCCCAAGGTGGAAGCTTAGGGTTTCAATTTAGCAACTAGTGTACTAAAAATATAAGCTCTTAAATGCTAAAGTGTTATAATAACACATTCTTAATACATTTATTGTTTCTCATCTCAATTTGTATGAAGAAAGAACCTTCTCCCTCTATGCTTGTTTTTTCTTTCCCTCATAGCTCAGGCATGATTAACATATAGACCATACTTTTTAATACAGAATCTCCCATCTACATATCTATTAATACTGGAAGAAGTACCACCATAAAGGGTGTGTGGCAGGCCTTTCTCCATCTAGGACTTTAGGAAAGTGAACCAAATGAGAATGTTTATTCCTGATGTAAACTCACACTTTCGTACATTTGCCAATTTTAATTGTCCTCACTGATCTCTCACGCTGCCTGTGTGACTTTCTGCAACTTTCCTTTCTTTCATCTACTGGGAAACCTATGAACTGCAGTATTAGATACTTCTGAAGAATTCAGCACAAAGATATTAGTCAAGCAGGCCAACAGCTTCTCAGCCTTCCTAAGCTTATTGGGTGGTTGAGGAAAGGCATACAGAACTTTCTCTGAAAATACTGAATATTGTGAAAACATTCAGACAGCTTCATCTGACTACTTTTTAAAATATATACAAATACTATTACTTCAGTCAGGATAGAGTTAGACAATGCTCTTTCCCATTTAATCTGATTTTTCCATTGTTGTTTTAGTTAGTTATTCTTTTTATTCATAGGCAGCTAATTGTATTACAATCCCATGTGGGGCCATTTTCATGGCACTAGCGAAATATAAATACTGTTAACTTTTGTTTGGATTTTTAAGTCTAGCCTCTGCACTGCAGTGCTATGGTTTTCTGATTTGGAGCTAAGCCTATACAAAAAATACGTGCTCTGTATAATGCTGTTTCAACATTTAAAAAAAACTTATTCAGGATTTATTCCATAACCTTCACAGAAATGTCATATTTTTAAAGCAAAAAATAATTTTTGCCTGGTAAAACTGTAGTCTTTAACATTAATTTTCAATTTAATATTAACTTTAAAGGCCAGAGGACCACATTCTGAGAAGTGCTAGTTGTTCTGTTTTCATTTACTTCAAAGAGAGATCAATGATGCAGGATGACATGCTGTGGATTAATCTCAATTTGCTGAGAGCTGTGAATATTCAGAGTAAGCTTAATGATAAGGAGAAAATAAAGTACGTGGCTCAGTGACTTTAATATGTCTTGGCACTGAAACCTCAAATTAAAATGCGTGAAATGAGAGAAAACAATTATTTGGCTAATTCTCCAAGTTTTTTTGTTACTGTATCTTCGATAACTGTTTTAGCTATTAAATTTTTAATCTCAGCTGACTACTGATGCAATTAAGATCAGAAAATAGCTACGACTGACAAACACTTGTGTTGTACTTCTTAACCAAGGTGAGCAAGCATGTATATTAAAACACCTCAGTCAATTACCTTAAGGCAATTGCCTCACTTCAGGATTCAGTTATGGATCATCATATTGAGCACACAGTTGCAGGTGGGAAGGTGACTCTGTGGGGGTATTGGAACAGAAAATTCATGGGGCTTAATTTCTTCAACCAAGGGTGCTAGATGAACATCTCTTCAGAACGTGGAAGAAAGTAAAATACAGAATAACATGGAAACTAAAATACGTAAATAAACAATCCATTATCTTTAGAAATCAAAAATGCCACCCACACAACTACATGGTTACTAATCTGACTTAACAGTATGAAAGTTCAGGGAGCAAACTTCAAAAGAAAGAAAAACTGAACAAATTAATATAATTTAGAAACTGATGGATGCATATTGGCTTTCAGCCAAAGCAAGGTATGTTCAATTAATCTTATAGGCTTCCCTGATCATTTGGACAAAGGAAATGTTGCAAATTTAACAGCAGTCATTCTTAGAGATGATCAAAGATGAAGCTAATTGAATTGCCCTATAGACCATGAATTAAATTAGGAAAATAGATTCATCATGAGGTAACGGAGAGAGGCTTTCAGATGACAAAAATACCATCTCTTTCTGTTACTTTAAAAAAAACACAACCAAACAAACAAAACCAACCCCCTCCCCCCCGCCCTCCAAACAAACAAAAAAACCCCAAACAACCTCTGGAAAATTACTCGGTTCATCCAGATGGGAAGCAGACTAAAGCCACGTAGTAGAGAATAGCAGTCATAAACGCGTGCCTCAGCAGCTTCCCTTCCAAGCCTCTTCCTTGCTTGAGTCCAAATATGGAGCTATCTTCTGAGAATGCAACAGAGGAGGAAACACTTGATGCTTTTTATGCAATAACCTTGGATTGTAACATTCATGAAGCAAAGGCTCCTCCTATTCTAGATGACCAGAACCTCATGGGACTTGAACCTAGAGATCCTATAGCCCAAGAGATGCCCTAACCATGAGGCAAGATTAGGTGAAGTTTTTCTTTTGTTCCTGTTGAAGCTAGGACACAGTCCAGCAAGGCATACAAATTTATTTGGCTTAGTGGGAAAGCAAGCAATCTCTTCTCTGATCCAGTCCTCCTCACTGAACTACTGTTTCAGGCCAAGGGTTCTTGAGCTTTTTGATATTTGTGGGGGGTTTATTGATTGTTTTTTCTCCCTCCCCCTTCCTGACTCTGAAGTAAAATGCAAAAACGTTTTGCACTGCAGCACAACCAGAAATCAAAACTGCATTAGAAACAAACTTGCTTTGCCTTTTTTATGCTTAGAGTACAGAGGCTCAGTTTCAACTGTAAAAAAAAAAAAAAAAAAAAGAAAAAAAAAAGGTTGCTTTAATTCATAATATTTCAAAGACTGGATAATAAGATAGTCTGGGATGTGAGAAATGTGGGTTTAAAATCTAAAAGTACAGCTTAGAATTCAAGACTATTTCTTGTGAAAGTCTTCAACCTCTAGCCCTGTGTATACAAAATATATATTGAAACTCTGATGTAGTTATAATGATACAGGTCAGGATTTGTTCTCTTACAAATGCCAGGGGAAGGAAAAAGGATGTATGTTGCCATTATCAAATATTTACCACCAAACATATTCTATGTCTTAGAGGTGTGAGTCATGTTTGAGTGATCCGAATGACACTTGAAGTGAATAAGGCTGGTCCTCCACTGGCCTCAGCTAGTGACGATGTACAAGGGAATTTCACGTCTAAACTTCCTTCATGATGTTTGTCTTCCTAACATGAGACCAGGATTACTTTTTTTTGGGGGGGAGTGGACCTGATGGTTAAAGAAAGAGTCTGTCATTTATAAAATTGATAAGAGGGTTTTAAAATGTATGTAGATGTTAAATAACCCTTCTTCTATTGTTTCTAATTACACTTAATTTTATTTCTGCCCTTGTAATTGCTTGCATATACAAATATTGCATGCCAAATCAGCTGGGAAATTTAACACTAAGATTAAGTCAAGAAAGTGGCTTCTCACATTCACGCTTACTTTGTCCAAGCTGTATGTGAATGATGTGGAGGAATTAGGTTTCATACTTCTTTTTATAGGTGCATATTCCACTAATTCATTACTTAATACAGTACCTACTCATGTGCATATTAGTTCATTTTCCCTTTTGGAGTCGGTCCCTATACTGTTCCAATGGAGCTTACTGGTGATATGTTCCTGGCTGCTAGTATGCTGACAGAAATGGTAGGGAAGGTGTACATTTATTTCCCCTTTGCAAGCTGAGATGCCAATGGCTGGTCTGTCTGTTTGACAGGCAATGTAAAACGTTAAAAGTGATGTGCTTAACTTCCATAGCTGCTGCTTCACCCTTACTTCCTGCACAAATAACTTGGCAGTAGCATCAGCAAGGAGCCAGTGTATGTCAAATACTCATGTCTTATAATGGCAATAATGGTATTTATGATCATCCATTAAGTGGTCTAACTGTCTGTATGTGCTTTAGAAGCAAGCTAAATGTTGTTTGATTGGTACAATGTGTAGTTCCTGAAAAAAACCTACAATAAAATCCAGACTAGCAAGAATGTTTTTCTATGGGACTATGGTGCTGAGTTTTTTATGCAGCAAGTGCTCTTACACCTTTATTTTCATAGATACTACATTCAGTGCTTCAGAAATATCAAA
Organism: Nyctibius grandis; assembly: GCF_013368605.1. NCBI lineage: Eukaryota > Metazoa > Chordata > Aves > Nyctibiiformes > Nyctibiidae > Nyctibius > Nyctibius grandis. The sequence goes on from NC_090664.1 coordinate 26,340,260, forward strand.
AAAAACCCACCAACCAAAAAACAGAACTCTTTCTTTAATTAAGAAGCACATCACTATCTCGTGCCAACAATGGTCTGCTTTTAATGCTGCCAGCGAGTGTCATCTTGAACAAATAATGCTCAACTTGTTCTTACTAAGGGGAAATTTCTTGGATGGATGCCTACTGTGCTGAAAGGTCTGCAAGGCTTAAGATTGCTATAGAAGATGCACGATTCCCTCTAAAACTTACATTGTTACTGAAGCATATCACATCTCCCTTAATGTATTTCTTTTAACAAAATCTGAGTCTATCAATCAGAGACAGTTTTCACAAAAAAGAAATTTTGCATTTCATAGGGCATTAGCTATCTATTGAAGAGAATAGATGGAGTGATCCAGGATACAATCTATATAGAAGATTCCTGTTAGAAAGCCTTTTAACACTAGTAGGCAAAGGCATTAAAGGCAGCAATTGAACCAAGATGAACTCTTAGTAATAGTAAGGCTATTCTGTTTTCTAAACTTTAATCAGTATAATTATGTATTTAAAATAATTTGCCAGACACATAATAGGCTCTTTATTACATAAGGCCTTTAAATCATGATTAAGCATGATTAATGGTATTGCAGCTCACAAGTTTTTCTTATAATACCAGGCAGACTGACAAAGTGAAATAGTGGAGTCTGCTATATAAATTGCAAAGAAACCCAAAACCTTACAGTGTCAGGATTTATGGCTGGAAAGCAGAGAAACAGCACGCTAAAGTGCATGTAATCTGAAGAGTATTGAAAATCAAGCAACTTATCCTCCTTGGTTAGGATTTAAGGTTTTGCATGGCTCTGTATCCTTGTAGAGTTTGTTTCATCTAGCTTGTATTATAATAAATAAGAATGCTGGCACCACATGCAATATTTTCTATACAGAAAATCCCCTTGATGCAAGGAAGGAGATACGAGTTGGTTTGTCTAAAGGCAGATAGAGAAAGCTGTGCATGGAATTTGGCGGAAATGGAGACCTGTCCTAGGTTGAACATGACATCAGGAATTCCCATGATCAGTAAATATGTTTTGGTCTTGAAAATCAATTATAGTTTTCTTTCTGTGATCCTAGTACTTTTGTTTCTCCTGTTCATTTTTCTTTTTCCTCAGAGCTTGTCCTTTAGTTATCTATAATTTATATCCAGTGACTTTTTGTTAATCATTATTGTTTTCTGTCATAGATTTCCTGTATCTTCATGAAAGTTTTACCTTGCTGTATTCTAGGTTTTTCCCGTATTCTCCCCCTTTCTTTATAAGGGAGTTCCTAAAAGGAACATCAGAGCACACCCTGCTGTGAGCATTTGCCAAAGCACACAGTCAAAATCCCTGACGAGTCCTGTACCTGCTTTTTTTGTGGTTACATCGTGCTTGAAGTTGTGTGCAGCAAGCCAGGTAGCTTTGACTTTCCCAGGGTCACTTCAGTCTCCCGCTGTTATCTCTAGCTCCAGTCTGGCATGCATTTTTTTTTTTTTTTAGTCTGCCAAGTGAGACAACACAACCCATTCTACCTATTTCTTCAAAGCGTACCTGGACATACTAGGTAGAACTATTAATATCTTTAGTATGTTCTTTCTAGAGACGTGTGCTTGTAGGTACTCTGCCTATGGTCGTTCCTCCATTGATACTGGATAAACTGGGATAAATATAGTTCACAAAGAGCAGATCACAGAATCACAGAATCACAGAATGTTAGGGATTGGAAGGGACCTCGAAAGATCATCTAGTCCAATCCCCCTGCCGGAGCAGGATTACCTAGATCATATCACACAGGAACGCGTCCAGGCGGGTTTTGAATGTCTCCAGAGAAGGAGACTCCACAACCTCTCTGGGCAGCCTGTTCCAGTGTTCGGTCACCCTCACCGTAAAGAAGTTTTTCCTCATATTTCTGTGGAACCTCCTGTGTTCCAGCTTGCTCCCATTGCCCCTTGTCCTGTCAAGGGATGTCACGGAGAAGAGCCTGGCTCCATCCTCATGACACTTGCCCTTTACATATTTATAAACATTAATGAGGTCACCCCTCAGTCTCCTCTTCAAGGAGACTCTTCAGTCTTATAGCATCTTCAGATGCTATAGAGATTTGTTCATTTTGGGTAAAATAAGAGCAACAGAGTCTGCATGCACATGAAAAACTGAAGCTGAGCTTAACATGTCAAGCATTAGCCTAACATTACTAGTCAATTATATCTCGGCCAACAAATATGCACTTCAAATGAATGATGTATTGAGAGGGTCAGCCTCTGCACCCATTGAAAATTGTTGGACCAAAATGTACTCAGATGAGCTTGTGAATTTCTGAAGTCTTATTTCAAATGCCAGATATTTATTATTGCTAATAATTTTGTGTGTATATGTATACACAAGTATAAGATGTTATATAAAATTCTATTTCCCTTGTTATACTTTTTCCCTTTTCCATCCCCTTTTAATTCTTTACATTGTTTTTCCTCCTCTTCCATTACGTGAACCAGTATGAATATACAGATATATTCAGTGTAAGTAACACTAATTATATGCTGCTAGACTCATAATACAGCCGCAGATTTCTTTTGTATTTCAGCACTGAGTATAAGTAATTTATATCAGTTACATAACACCCTAAACAGAAAACTATTAATTTAAAAATTATTCTCTGAAGAACCCAGTACCATATTGTTAAAAGTCTGAAACTCATATTGGGTTTGTGCAGCAATATGTTCAGACATCTGCACAGGCAAATGCTTCATAAACTCTAAAGTACTGAAAAAATAATATAATACCATGAGTCACACCTAGTCAGATAAATAAGAGGCCGAGCATGAAACCATGAGGAAAACAAGACATACATAAAAATAGAATTTCAGAGTGAAAGTTATAGTATGCATTTGAATCGCTTATATGGCAAATTTAATGAGACTAAAATTTAATCCATATTCTACTTGGAAGTGGAACACATTGATATACATGAAGACTAAGTTAAAGATGTTTTCAAAAAAGCGCCAAACAAAAATTGGAGAATTAGGAATTAGCCTAAATGAAACAACATAGAGATGTTTTCTAGTTGACTTTTAAATTCCTTTTGAAAAAACACTTTTAGGAATTTAGAATCTGACTAAACTGTAGTAAAGGCATATTGAAAGTGTTGGAATGCATTAGACAGGGGCAACACTCTGTTTACCAGTCCAGACATGTTTTTTTTTTTGACTACTGAAGTCATTTGAAGTACATTCAAATCTTCAAATGAAAACTGTTACAAAAGTAGAATGTTACTTTATTTATTAAATACTGTGACCTAAATGAATTTCTGAACTTTCCTGGGAGATAATTTGTTTTATATATTTTGGTTCAGATTATAAGGTCAGATCCAACAAGTATACAAGAAAGAATATCTCTGCACGTAATAGCAACATTGAGGCTTTTATGACTAAATGGAGCCCTCCATTAGTAAAACAAAAAGGTTTGCTTAATTATATTTTCTTTTTAATAGCCTCAAAAGAATACCAAACACTTTTATTCCCTTGAAGTTTTCTAAACTGAAGAAAATAGTAATTCTGAATTGCAGTTTACTGGCTACTGGTTTTCTTTGCTTAACTCTTCTTTTTATCTTTCTATTTCCATTCGCCAAAGTTCTTGCATTCAGCTTTCTCTTTCTCTGGACTGATTCTTACTCTGAAATTTGATTTCAAAGAGCTGAATAAGGATGAAGTATTTGCATGTTGAGAACAATATTTGTCAGAAAGCCTGAAACACACTAAAGCGCCCTTCACTGTGACAGAAACATTTTTCAGTGCTGGGTGATGCAGCACAGAGACATCAACAGGAGTTCTGCTGGCAGCAAAATGAATTAAGCATGGTTTCATAAAAATCTGTCTCTTGGTTGAATTCCCTTCACACTTAATATAGTGAAAACTATCATTAAAGGGTGTTTGTCTCTGCTCCTCCCCGCACCCCATGGTTGGAGTTTTCATACTCTTTCTGTCTTTCTGTTTTCTAATGAGAATTGAGCTCAGTGGGAGGCATTAGTGAGTTTTGCCTCTAACCAACCATGTATTTCACAAACGTTTTAAGAATATAATACTAGTAAGGTTTGTAATTCTTTGAAAAATTGGTGGAAATCAAAACATATATTCGTTTGGGAGTAAAGGAAAAATCTATGTATATTTATGCATTACAGTACAAACCTCCCTTTCTTAGGAAACCAGGCTAAAAAGTATTTCTGTTAGCGTGTTACGATGCTAAAATTCATGCGTTATAGAGGTCAGGCAACAGTACATTGCTAACAGCAAGCTGTGGACTGAGCTGTAGGCAAAACGAACATAGTGAATAAGGGGGAAAGCTTTAATAAAAGATCCAAAAGCTACATTCTTCTGCCTGCAGGCAGCTGTAACTGTTCTTCCTCTATTGACAAATTGTCTGACACTTCTAGGATATAAACTGAGTCTGCTTTGAGGTTAGTGTTATACTCCCCAGGTCCAGTGCAGAGTCCAGCTGAGGGGCATTTTCAGTTCTGTAATACCCCTCTCTATTTTATAACTTCTTTTTTGGAATTAACTTTCTGAAAATAAAGATATTCCACTGCTATTGACAACGTTGGGGGACAGGGACAGAAATAAAAGCATTCAGCATGCAAATGGCATTGCACTGATAGAGCACAAAGGAAGGTTTCAATCCCCCTAGCTTTGTCTCTATAGCTGCTCACAAGCTTTTAACACTTCAACCAGATTAACAACGCGCAGCCTTGCTGAGTGTGTACATAGAAGCAGCTCCTTGACTAAGCTCATTGGAGGCAGAAAGATGGCAGGGACTCTTTGCCCTAATTTCTCTTAAGGCTTTGGAATCTGAGTAACCACAGTGAAAGGCTTCACATCCTTTTCAAATAAAATAGGAATCACCTTCAACTTCTTATGACCAGAAACAGGGTATCGATGATTTTAGACAGGAAGCTGAGAAAGTGCCTGGCAAATCTTCAGTGGGTGATTTGGGCTTCAAACCAGTAGGTTGTCAGTGCTTCAGGAGGGAAGGCAGACAAACATAAATATTTTGTACACGTCTTTAATAGGATGTTAGAGCTGGAGAAATCTAGTTACTACAGTCAGAGAAGGGCAGAGAGACTGATGAAAACAAAGTGCATGATGACAGTGGAGAAGAGGCATGAAGGGAAAAAGCTGACAGAAAACATTTGTAAATTGTGCTGACATTGAAGAAAAGAGGATACGAAGGGAGCATAAACCAGGCCTGTTTGTTTCCTGTGTCATTTTAATAAGCTCTCAGATGCTAGAACTTGTGAATAAAAGGGCTTAAAATGAGCTTTGCTATATGATAATTTCAGCATTGCTATTACTAACTTGAATAATGTAGTTACCTCTTTTTTTTTATTTCTGTAGATGAACAATGTATTTTGAAGTGAAAGCAATAATTTCCATAGTATGACTTTTAAGAACTCTGTGCTTCATTTGCTAATGAAAAAGCAAGGTGATCTAGTGGTAAGACCCAGTCTGGGCTGTAAGAAGCAAAGGCTTTGTGCTTTATTCTCTGTGGAACCCTGGGTAAGTCATTAAACAAGTCCACAAAGCAACATAGGTGTTTAGAGCCTACAGGCATAATAATTACTTTGACTCCAAGGGTCTTTATCTAGATTGAGATACCACCGAATTAGTTGTTCTAATTACAATTTATAACACATATCTATACATATATCACAAAAAATAGAAGCCATTTAAGTTCGTACTCTCTGACTTTAAAGCCTTGTTTATGTAGGTAATTTTATTGTTTTCATGTGAATTTTTTTGAGGGTATTCATATTCTACAAAATAGTTTTTTAGATATTTGGATATGTAGCTAGATCTTAGTATTTCACTTCTCAGCTGAGAAAACTTCAGTATGTTTAGGTTTTTGTACACTGTTTCTTGCTGTGATTTTTGAGTGGTGTATAAAATATTAAGCCTTGTAAGCTTTTGTTTTCCATTCATTTCCTCTATGTTTTTGCTGTCTACACTTCTAGGATGTCTTCTATTGTTAACATAATTACACTGCTTTGAGTGTAGTATTTGTTCAACAGAACACACAGAAAGTATTGTTTTTGAAAAAAGTCTGGTGTATATTTTTGAAGAATGTCAGAATCATGTTAATTTCTGTTAAATTTAGCTTTATATCTGAATATACCACCAAAAATAACCAAGGACTCATACCTGTTTTCAGCCTCTAGGTGATTCAGTTCCCATGATGAAAATACTGAGCTGGCATTGTTCATTTTTTTTCTTACCTGGTGTCACGGTTTAAAGCTGGGCCAGCTATTAACCAGGTGGCAGATGCTCTCTGTTAACCCTCTCCCCCCCCCCCGCCAAGGGAAAGGGAAAGGGAAAAGGGAGAGAGACTTATGGGTTGGAAAGTTAAAACAGTTTTAATAAACTATAATAATGAAAAAGAATATAATAACAATAATAATAGAAATAACCAAATATATACAAATATGTACAAAACCAAGATCAAGAGCTTGGAAATCCTCCTCAGGCAGAATTGCTCCCCCCAGTACAGGCAGAGGGGAAAAGGCAGTACCTCCACCCAGCACGGGCAGAGGGGAAAATGCAGTAGCTCCACCCAGCACGGGCAGAGGGCAAAATGCAAAAGCTCTCCCCAGCACGGGCAGAGGGGAAAATGCAGTAGCTTCCCTGCCATCACACCTGCAGGCTTTTAACTGGAGATTTGGCAAAGCTGGTACCAATCAGTGGGAGACAGGAGGGCCCCTCCCTCCTGGGCCACACCTCCAGGAGGCAGTGGGTTAGTGATAAGCAGGAAAGTGAGAATGACGTGTATGGGATGGAATACCTTGCCGGTCAATCCTGGGTCACCTGCCCCGTCCACTCCTCCCTGCAGGTACAACCCCCTTCGGCTCTTCACTTGTAAGCAGTGAGGAATTTAGCAGTGACCTTGGTTTCTCTAAGACTAATTGGCCTGGTTTGGGCCAAACCAGGACATTCCACCCCTTATTCCATACCATTCATGTCATACTCAGATCACCACTACCTTTTCATTTTCAAATACAGATATACATATCACTAGTTTATGATTCATCTTTATGCGAAAAGTCCATCAAGTTCATTTGGTTCAGGATTGTGGGTTTCCATCTGGTTAGCAGTCTCTCAGCAGTCTTTCTGGCTAGCAGTCTCTCTTTTGTCATGGTTCGTGCCCACGGGTTGCAGGTTAAAGATGTCAGACTCGAGGAGGTTACTGGACGCCACTTGATGAAGCTAGCTCCGGTCGCATCACCACTGTCTTAACCTAAAAGACACTTATGCAGCAACAACATGCAGTTCAGACTTAAGTAGTCTCACCCATAATCAGATCACCTTCAGGGACACATCGGACTTCACCATCTTGCAACATCACCCACCAAGTACATCCAGGTCCCTGAGCAAAAGCAATCCCACGAATGGGTTTACCTTTGCCCGTTGCAGGAACAATCCAGACAGTTTTTCCCAATAGATTCCTTTCATGCACCACAGGGACTTTATCTCCTTCTACTGTATGTAGAAGGTCTGACTGAGCAGGGCCAGCTCGATTGATAGATCCCCTGGTGTTAACTAACCAGGTAGCTTGTGCCAGATGCTTATCCCAGTTTTTAAAGGTTCCACCCCCCATTGCTTTCAGGGTAGTTTTTAACAGCCCATTATACCGTTCAGTTTTCCCAGAGGCTGGTGCATGATAGGGGATGTGATATACCCATTCAATGCCATGCTCTTTGGCCCAGTTGTCTATGAGACTGTTTTTGAAATGAGTCCCATTGTCCGACTCAATTCTCTCTGGCGTGCCGTGTCGCCACAAGATTTGCTTTTCGAGGCCCAGAATAGTGTTCCGGGCAGTGGCATGGGGCACAGAGTATGTTTCCAACCATCCGGTGGTCGCCTCCACCATGGTAAGCACATAGCGTTTACCCTGGCGGGTTTGAGGGAGTGTGATATAGTCAATTTGCCAGGCCTCCCCATATTTATATTTCAACCACCGCCCCCCATACCACAAAGGTTTTAACCGTTTGGCTTGCTTAATTGCGGCGCATGTTTCACAATCATGGATAACCTGTGCAATAGAGTCCATGGTTAAGTCCACCCCTCGGTCACGAGCCCCTCTGTATGTTGCATCTCTCCCTTGATGACCTGAAGTGTCATGAGCCCACCGAGCTAAAAATAGTTCACCTTTGTGTTCCCAGTCCAAATCTATTTGGAACACTTTAGCAGCTTGATCCGCTTGTTGGTTGTTTCGATGTTCCTCAGTTGCCCGACTTTTAGGTACGTGAGCATCTACATGACGTGCCTTCACGACTAGTTTCTCTAGCCGAGCAGCAATATCTTGCCACAATTTAGCAGCCCAAATAGGTTTCCCTTTGCGCTGCCAGTTGCTTTGCTTCCACTGCTTTAACCACCCCCACAAGGCATTTGCCACCATCCATGAGTCAGTATAAAGATACAGCCTTGGCCACTTTTCTCGTTTAGCAATGTCTAAAGCCAGCTGGATGGCTTTTACTTCTGCAAATTGACTTGATTCACCTTGTCCTTCTGTGGCTTCTGTGACTCGTCGTATAGGACTCCATACAGCAGCTTTCCACTTCCGATGCTTTCCTACAAGACGGCAGGATCCATCGGTGAACAGGGCATACTGCTTCTCATCCTCTGGTAGTTCATTATATGGTGGGGCTTCTTCAGCACGTGTCACCTCCTTTTCTGGTGGCATTCCGAAGTCTTTGCCTTCTGGCCAGTCCATGATCACTTCTAAGATTCCTGGGCGATTAGGGTTTCCTATTCGAGCCCTCTGCGTAATTAATGCAATCCATTTACTCCACGTCGCATCAGTTGCATGATGGGTAGTGGGAACCTTACCCTTGAACATCCAGCCTAGTACTGGTAGTCGAGGTGCTAGGAGAAGTTGTGCTTCAGTACCAATTACCTCTGAAGCAGCTCTAACTCCTTCATATGCTGCCAGTATCTCTTTTTCAGTTGGGGTGTAATTGGCCTCGGAACCCTTGTATCCTCGACTCCAAAATCCTAGGGGTCGACCTCGAGTCTCCCCGGGCACTTTCTGCCAGAGGCTCCAGGTAGGACCATTGTCCCCAGCTGAGGTGTAGAGCACATTTTTAACATCTTGTCCCGTACGGACTGGTCCAAGGGCTACTGCATGCACAATCTCTTGTTTAATCTGTTCAAAAGCCTGTCGTTGTTCAGGGCCCCACTGAAAATCATTCTTCTTTCTGGTCACTTGATAAAGAGGGCGTACAATCTGGCTGTAATCTGGAATATGCATTCTCCAGAAACCCACAACGCCTAAGAAGGCTTGTGTTTCCTTTTTGTTAGTTGGTGCGGACATTGCTGTTATTTTGTTGATCACCTCTATCGGGATCTGGCGACGCCCATCTTGCCATTTAATCCCTAAAAACTGGATCTCCCGGGCAGGTCCCTTGACCTTGCCCCTTTTTATGGCAAAACCAGCTTTCAGAAGAATTTGGATTATTTTCTCCCCTTTGTCAAAAACTTCTGCTGATGTATCACCCCACACAATGATGTCATCAATGTATTGCAAATGTTCTGGAGCTCCACCCTTTTCTAGTGCAGTCTGGATCAGTCCATGGCAAATAGTAGGACTGTGTTTCCACCCCTGGGGCAGTCGATTCCAGGTATACTGGATACCTCTCCAGGTAAAAGCAAACTGTGGCCTGCACTTTGGTGCCAAAGGAATAGAGAAAAAGGCATTAGCAATGTCTATGGTGGCGTACCACTTGGCTGCCTTTGACTCCAGTTCGTATTGAAGTTCTAGCATGTCTGGCACAGCAGCACTCAGCGGTGGCGTAACTTCATTTAGGCCACGATAGTCCACAGTTAATCTCCATTCTCCATCAGACTTTCGCACTGGCCATATAGGACTATTAAAGGGTGAGCGAGTCTTGGTAATCACTCCTTGATTTTCTAATTGTCTAATCAGTTTATGAATGGGGATCAGGGAGTCTCGATTGGTGCGATATTGTCGTCGGTGCACCGTGGTAGTAGCAATTGGCACCTGTTGTTCTTCAACCTTCAGCAACCCCACAACAGAAGGATCTTCTGAGAGGCCAGGCAAGGTAGACAGCTGTTTAATGTCCTCAGTCTCTACAGCTGCTATACCAAAGGCCCATCTGTACCCTTTTGGGTCCTTAAAATACCCTCTCTTGAGGTAGTCTATGCCAAGGATGCACGGAGCATCTGGGCCAGTCACAATGGGGTGCTTTTTCCATTCATTTTTAGTTAGGCTCACTTCGGCCTCCAATACAGATAACACTTGAGATCCTCCTGTTACTCCTGAAATGCTGATAGATTCTGCCCCTTTATGATCCGATGGCATTAGGGTGCACTGTGCACCAGTGTCTACCAGGGCTCGATACCTTTGTGGTTTTAATGTGCCAGGCCATCGAATCCACACAGTCCAATAAATCCGGTTGTCCCTCTCCTCCACCTGGCTGGAGGCAGGGCCCCCCTAATTGAGAAATGGATTCATGCTGCTCACAGGGACTGGACCTTCATTTCTCCTATTCACACTTGGGAAAAAGTGATTTGAGGCCCATCTCCCCTGACTGGGGTCCTGCTCACTGGTAACTGGAGCAACCATCCTCCTAGAAAAATTCTCTCTGGTATTTCTTTTAGCTTGCAACTCACGTACTCGTGCCTGTAGGGTACTGGTAGGTTGTCCATGCCATCTGCTCATGTCCTCCCCATAACCACGCAGGGCAAACCACAGGATACCTCGTGATGTGTTCCTTTTCCTTTGAGCTGGTCCTGTAGGAGAACGTTTTCTCTTAACAGCTGCAACGCGCGCCTGTGTAGGTAGAGAGTCAAGTTTATTCTCGATCATGGACAGTTTGTCTGACAGTTGTTTAAATGAGTCCTTGTTCTCCTTAGTCAGTTTTTCCACAGCCGAGATGCGTGCCTGCAGTGGGGAAGAAATACTATCTTCATACTGTCGCATACAGTTAGCCATTTCGCCCACACTAGATCGTGCCATAGCATCTTCTCCCCATACTAATATTGACAATGTATGGGTATATGTCGGTGGAGCATTCTTCACAACCTTCCGGAACATGGATCGGTTGCATTCCACTTCATCAGGATCTACAGGATCTACAATGTCCCGTGGGTGTCTATAAATGATCTCTTGCACAGCCAGTTCTCTAAGGTAGTTAATACCTTTTTCTATAGTGGTCCATTTGCTTAGGTGGCTCATAACATCATCTTTATAGGGATACCTGCTCTTTACAGCTGACAAGAGTCGCCTCCAGAGACTGACAGTGTTTGACTTTCTTGCGAGCGCTTTATCAATACCACCATCTCTGGACAGGGATCCCAACTGTCTGGCTTCTCTGCCATCCAATTGCATGCTGTCTGCCCCATTATCCCAGCATCGGAGCAACCAGGTAATAATAGGTTCACTGTCATAACGGCTGAAGTCTTTCCTTATATTTCTCAGGTCCTTCAGGGATAAGGAGTGGTAGGTTATCTCTACGTCCGAGTCCTCTTGTGATAGTTCTGCTTTAGAAGGGCCTTTCTTCTGTGATGGGTCTGCTTTAAAAGGACGATCGAGGAAACCCCCATCTGTGTCAGGCCCTAACTCTGCCTGAGAAGGGCCCTCACCTGGGTCATATGATGGCTCTGCCTTAGAAGGCTCCGAGTCATCATCCTTCACTTCACGAGCTGATTTCTTTTGGTATTTCTTCCTGGTTACAGGAGCAATTGGTACAGATTCGATAGATGCTGGAGTCTGAGTAGATGCAGTGGCTGTCGTGGGAGTGCTGAGAGTCTGAGTAGCTGCAGTGGCCATCTTGGGGGGTGTAGCAGCTGTGGTACAGGCTGCTGAGGTTTCAGTGGGTTTAGTGGCTGTAGCGGCAGTACACACTGTAGGATCTGAGGTGGCTGCATGACACCTACAACTGTCCCTGCACTGATATTTAATCTTATCCCACATCAGAAACACATTCAGGACAACCAAAAATAAAAACATGCCACCTAGACAGCACCATCCTAATTTCGCAAAATCTGGTGGAATCAGCTTGGCAGAAAAGGAGAAGGTGCTATTTCCCGAAGTAAAACTGGAAGTGTAATCATTAACAGAATCAGCTAAAGGACGCCTGGAGCGTGCAGATGAAGTCGCTGCTACTGATTCGCGATTAAAGCTGCCCATCATTGTGTCATAGAGATAAGAGATCGGAATATTAACTGCCCAGTTTATCACAGCATAAATCAGTATCAAACCCCATACCAAAACAATACATTTCGACCAGTGCCCACTGCTAAACTGCATGTAAACATTCATAAGAAGCAAGCAATAACACAGTGCCCACGGCAGGTAAGGCATCATTGCAATACTCAATTGTGAAAGAAACTCCATAAAAAGATGAGATAACACAGCATTCAAAAATGACATCACCATCTTCACTATCTGTTTTAACTTTCCAACCCCTCGTAAATCTCAAAGGAAGAAATCTGATATTCTCTCAGCTGAGCTCTCTGGGTCTCCTCCCACCAGAGCCAGGATTCAACTTATCAGAGCAACCTGTTGGAGCTTCTCTCGAGCCCCACGTTGGGCGCCAATGAATCTGTCACGGTTTAAAGCTGGGCCAGCTATTAACCAGGTGGCAGATGCTCTCTGTTAACCCTCTCCCCCCCCTCCGCCAAGGGAAAGGGAAAGGGAAAAGGGAGAGAGACTTATGGGTTGGAAAGTTAAAACAGTTTTAATAAACTATAATAATGAAAAAGAATATAATAACAATAATAATAGAAATAACCAAATATATACAAATATGTACAAAACCAAGATCAAGAGCTTGGAAATCCTCCTCAGGCAGAATTGCTCCCCCCAGTACAGGCAGAGGGGAAAAGGCAGTACCTCCACCCAGCACGGGCAGAGGGGAAAATGCAGTAGCTCCACCCAGCACGGGCAGAGGGCAAAATGCAAAAGCTCTCCCCAGCACGGGCAGAGGGGAAAATGCAGTAGCTTCCCTGCCATCACACCTGCAGGCTTTTAACTGGAGATTTGGCAAAGCTGGTACCAATCAGTGGGAGACAGGAGGGCCCCTCCCTCCTGGGCCACACCTCCAGGAGGCAGTGGGTTAGTGATAAGCAGGAAAGTGAGAATGACGTGTATGGGATGGAATACCTTGCCGGTCAATCCTGGGTCACCTGCCCCGTCCACTCCTCCCTGCAGGTACAACCCCCTTCGGCTCTTCACTTGTAAGCAGTGAGGAATTTAGCAGTGACCTTGGTTTCTCTAAGACTAATTGGCCTGGTTTGGGCCAAACCAGGACACCTGGGAATTCCAGAACAAAGAAATTTAGTAGGAATTCAGCTCAACCAAGTGCCTCATCTCATTAGCAGATCTAGGCTAAGAGCACAGTTAGTAAAACTGGTTACCTAAAACGGTGATTTTAAAATAAACAAACACAAATTTGAAGACCTCACCGTATGCTTACAACCTAGGAAAGAAAAAAAAAGGGCAGCAATTTTTTCTAGTGTGCTTAAGGTCGAAAACCCCCCATTTTGTTAGCCGGATTAGCTAGCAGCTATTCCTGTTTTCATGGTAGCATGCTAAGCATACTAGTTCAATAGTTCAGAATACCCCTGAGCTGTGGATATGCTGGAGCAAGCCTAATGGCTACAAGGGGAAATCAGGGGCAAGTACTTCCTTTTGGGAGTTCACCAGTTCACATATACATTTTTTTTTTTCCAAAACAACAGGTGTTGATAATCTTAATGTATATATTAAAACGAATTCTTTTTCCACTTCAGTTTCTCTCAAAGGCCGCAACAGAACACAGCTGTTACTAAAACTCAAAAAATGCTTTCTACTTTTATTCTCAAGAAGAATTCCTCTAATGTTAATAGCTTTGTATTTTCCTTTAAATACAATTATGAGTTTATTGCTGTAACTTAAGCTTGTTAGAAGTAGACTCCTTTTAACTGAACGTGGCAGCATTTGTAAGTACTGCATGGGAAAATGGATTTGCCTAGGGGTTTTTATCAGGAGGAGGGGAAAAAAACTAACAGTAGCCTAGAAACAGCTTCTGGAATAGAAGATTCAGCCTGTACTGGACATCCCCTAGAGACTCATGGCAGATAGAAAGAGAGAAGACAGCCAAAAGAGAATTTTGCATTTCTAGGGAAGACGATAACATTTCTGTTTAAATGGGAAATGAAAAACGTTACAACACTTTTTTCTAGCTGGTCTTGCAACTAAAGATTTTTATATTTCCAGTTCCACTAAGTTTGCATTCCCAGACAGTTCTACAGAATTGATACCAGAAAGACACAAGTCTTTCATAGACAACGCTCTAGACATGCCATTTGTGCTTTGAATAAGTCAGCAGTAGTCTTATGTCAGAGGGATCATAATTTACATATTTCCTGACTGTCTTCAAGTTTAAGCTTATAGATCTGCATAAGAGAATAGTCCAGAAGTCTTGCAAGAAAGTACAAAACTATGTCCATGCAATACTAATGTCTCCCAGCTCTGTCATGTATGAATTTGCCAGCCTAAACTTGCTTACTCTATGAGGTTTGAGAAGACCACGGCCTATTGTATTTTGGTTACAGGCTGTGACTTTGCATTACAAGACACACAAAGAAACGTAGTAACTAGCAACAAATTCAAGTAGCACTGATATATTACCACTCTCTCAGCAGGCAAGATACAGCATAGGCATAACCTTTCCGACTACAGTTGTGTAAAGCACATCCAGTCAAAGCAACTTCTGTGGGATATAAATTAGGAAAGCCTCAGGAAAAAAAAATCCTTCCCAATCTCTAAGGGAATTGATATTCTGCAGCAGACCAGCCAAATAATAGTCATATAAGCTTCTTCATTAGGAAGAGTTTTAATTTAACTCTCTCTCATTTACAATTAGAGGTGTTAATTCAATGGCTAAAGGTCAGGAATTACTCATTGCTAGCACTGAGTCTCAGAAGCATATCCAGGAAATGGTCACCAGCTCAAATCAGAGGTGTTAATATGCAATTAAAGGTCACAATATCTTTTGCTGAATGAAATTAGCTGTGCCCCAGATGAACTTTTTCTGAAGGGATGGCTGCTCAATTGAGCTGAATATGCCTTCACAGGAACACCCCAGCTAAGCATCTGCTTTTTAGAAGAGCCAAAGGCTGTGGTAAGACACAGTTTTCATACCAACTTGGGATAAAGTGCCTCTCACATTGCCTGGCTAGAGATGAATTTAAAAAGGAAAAAACTGAGTAAATTCACTTTCATGATGCTTAATGCTGAGCAGTTGAAAGAAGGTAAACTTTATATAGTTTAGATTAGATTAGAATTAGATTAGAATTAGAAGTAAGTAAACAAAGCATGCTTACCTTAAACTGTAACTGGTAGGTCTACTTCCAAAGTATTTCATATTGATGTTCTTTAAATGACTTTCCTGTTAGTTCAAACCCTCTCTTTTGCCTAGTCAATACCACAGCTGTTGAAAATATGCAGAATTACCTTATCAGTTGTGCCTTATACTGTGTCTGGGCAGAAATATATACAGTAAGCTGATTACATTCTTTTAGCTTCTTCAAAGTTTTGTGACTTTTTTTTTTTTGAAGTCTTAAAATCATTCTGCAGAAAGTCTTAAGTCTCTCTTAGCATGGTGTTGTCTGCAAATTCAAGAAAAAGGATTTTTCTGTTCTATTAACCAAGCCATTGGGTGATGCTGAAATTCTTGTCACTATTGAATATTGTCTGTAAAATTTAAGAGCAGCATGAAAGCCAGGACATCTCTGTAAGAAATTTTGATTCAACAAACCTTTCCAGCTTAAAAATGAACTTGATAACTACCAAGGTTAGTTTCCCAACCAGTTCTGAAGTATTATCGATTAAATTCATCCAGACTAGACTAGACTGCATGTTCCTAAATACGTAGATACATCTTCACAACAGAGATTACAACCAATTCAAATACAGCAATGGGGAGGAAAGTTCTCAGGAATCTCAAAGATTAAGCGTGGTTTAGTAAACAGCCACTAATGGAGCTGCAATAATCTGCTAAGTGTATAGGTTATGATTCTGTCATCTCATTCTGTAAATGAATCATTTTACTTTGGATTTGGTGAAGGCAGGGTAACACATTTAACCAATCAGAAATTGCACTTCTGAACCTTCAGAACCACTATGATTTTTTTTTGAATACTTCTAGGTTCAGCCCTATTTAACTTTGCTTTATCTTCTAGTTATCAAACATGGTTGAAACCCATCTGTAAGTTCACTCACTTTAAAGGGCACCTGCATGGCTGAAATGTTTGTGTTGCTGTTGCAGCTGCTCACAAACCATGTGTTTGACTTACATGCATATAGTGAAAACAGTATTTTTGGTACTTAGGTGTGATAGCATCACAATCTCATCAGAAATGTTACTTTGATACTGGGAACAATCTTCAGCTCAGAACTCAATTGCATTTTTTCTCCTCAAAATACTCTTCCTTCCATATTGTACTTCTGTATCTAAAAGTGTCATAAATTATTATATGTTTTTCCATACTTAACAAAGCACACAAAGAAGTTAACAGTTACTGATCTGAGGGTAGTTACCTCCCAGCAGAACAGAGTTAGACTGTTCTGGCTATCTGCTCCTTTCCACCAGCATCCTTCAGTACTCACTAGATGGCTGTGTATCCTTATGTATGCTTACTTGTAAAGTTTAGGAGAGTAGTATAATCCCCTCACCATTTGAGGGTTTTTTTGAGTAGTGTGCATTCCAGTATATGGCTCGTTTACCTTCCCATCTAGGTCATCTTGCTTTAACGTTGGCTAAAGTGACCCCCGAGTTAACCTAGATTCTTCTGCTATGAAAACATGTCAATCTATCTGTAGTAAGTTTTATGATGCATCCCCTACCAACCTCAAATATCTCCATCAAACAGAATTGAGTACACTGGTTTCTCAGCAAGAGTATTCTCTTTGCGTATCCATTGTTTGGCAGAGAAAAATAGCTAATTATAGCTCTTTGTTCTGTAATATCTCTCCTGTGGTGGTATTATCAGCACTGTCATGAGGAGGAACACAAAATGAGGCAGTCTTCAAACACACACATAACCTCTGGAAAGCAAACTGAAGAGTTCGTATGTTGTGTACTGAGAGAGTCCTTAGGTAAATGCATAAGTCTGGATCGTGCTCTCATTGAGTTAAACAGTGCAACTTAATGCAGTTTGGAACCATACTTGTTAATGAGAAGCTATAGTAGCTGAAGACTTGTCATACTTGATCAGACCAAAGATAAATGCATTTCATTTTTGACAATACTGGCTACTTTCTTAAGAAACTGCAAGATAGTCCAAAATAGAAAATTCCTTCAAATAATTAACAGTTGAAACAAGACACTTCAGTTTTCTTCTGAATTTTTATTTTGGCTAGTGAAATATGCTTGTTCTTATTGTATTTACCAATCTTTTTTTCTTTTTTTTGTCTCTCATAAGGTCTTCCCTGTAGCATTGTATTCCACTTCTGAATTTAGTTCGGGGGGAATAAGCATTTGTCTTTTTTGTTTCTTTTAAGCATCTACTGGTTTATGCAATAGTAAAAGACAGATTTCAGTCTTCTTTGTATTATTTTATCTATCCGCTGTCCTGTTATGCATCATCTTTCTAAAATAAGCAGTCCAAATATATTTAGTCCTCTCCTGATGTGAAAGGATTTTTTTATGCTTTTATTAAATAATTGTACTTTAGATGGAAGAATTTTTTAATATAATATTTGTTGAAAGTTAAGTCACACAAACACATTATACAGGGTGTCTGAGTATTATAGCATTGACTAACATCATATTAATCTCAGTTTTATTTTGTATTCCCCATTTTTACATCTTAATATCTAGCTTGTTTTCATGCTCACAGTAGGATATTAAGTTCAGGTTTGGTCTAAATATCTCCATCATCCACAGCTGTGTAATTGTTTTAAATATTTAGCCTCAGTCCAGCATGCTTAACTTTGAATATATTGCCCAAATGCTATTTGCCATAATTCTGTCCAATTACCTAGGTAGTCTGAGGCTCTCTACAGATCCTTGATTAATTTTTTGTTTTAGTCAGCTGTTTGGTTTTCTGTTGGCTATTGCCTTTTGTGCAGATACCTCAAAAACGTAGAATGTATTCTATTTCAACAAATGGTCTAGGTTGGGGAGGAAAGATCATTTTAGAGGCAATTGTAGCTTGATAAATTTAATCCAAAATAACTCTTCGGCAAAATTCTTCCTTTTGCTTACTATTTTTTAATTGGAAAGGTCTGTTAGCAGAACTAAGGAGGGTCATAGTAGGCATGAAAGTCAAGCTTTTATACAAAAATGAGAGGTCTATATTTCCATAGTGTAAACCAAATCAAGCTGCACAATTACAGGTATTGAGATGAGAAAGTATCATTAAAGAGAACACCATGATGCTGGAGTGAGAATGCTTTCCTAGTAGAGAGATCCATTTTACAGAGTTCATCTTCCTCCTTTTGTGACTTGAATTAAGATATCTTTACTTTGTCTATATCCACCTTTTGTTGCTTTATTTTTAATCTTAGCACTTCAAAATAAAGAGTCAGAATTGGAAGTTACAAATCACCTCATCCATAAAGATAAGAGGACAGCAGTTACAAACTGAATCGGGAAGTATTTGACAAAAATTAGTTGATCAGTATTGCCTTTGGTATCTGGGTCTTCCTCCTTCCAGCTGGTATCATCCTGAGCTGTTGCAAAGTGCTACCACTACTCTTTTAGGAATACCTTTTCAGTTTTCTTCTGTAATGACTCTGCTCTACTCTCTGAGTGAGAAACTCTGTTTTCTCCACCTTACCTTGCTGCTCAGGTGGCTGAGGTTTGGGTTTTTTTAGCAGCAGAGGGTAAGCAATATAAAACACCAAAACAGGTATATGCAACAAAAGCATGCATTCTGCAGGTTTGCAATAAATTACTTCCCTCACTGAAAGCCAAAAAACTTGAACCTTAGTAGATCATAGCAAACTACTGTGCAGATTTGTAATATTATCAAAATTTAAACTGTAGACTGTGCATTCTTGGAAAATGTTTTAGAATCAATAATTTGGCTTCTTGACTGCAGTATAAAAAAGGGTGTGGTAACCTGTGTTTATCTTTATAAATTATCAAAAAATGCTTGAAACTTCTAATTAATTAGAAGAGCACAAAACCTTGTATCCTTGAGACAAATAGGACACCTTAGCTCTTCTAATGATATTAATATAAGAATATAGGAGATGCCCTGATGACTCACTGATATTTTACAAAGCCCGGACCTCTGTCTCTGATTGCAGCACTGGGTTGGATTACTTGTGAGGAGCACCCAAGATGAGCCGCTTTCATGTGTCCATTTATATTCTATTTCCCCAGTTTCCATATTGTTGAAATATTGTTTTAGTTCATGCTACTAGTAGGCTAAAAGAGGATTAAGGCTAAATATCTTGTGAAATACATTGGGAGGGAGAGAAAAATCGCAACCTAAATTTCTTTTCATATACAAGTGAACAAAACCAACACTGAGAATGGAAGCCTTAAAATTATAAAAATAGTTAAAATCCAAATGTCAGGTCTGACTTTATTATAATAAATACATAAATAAGATTCTACATAAGCAGTAAAGAAAACATGTCCTGAGATAGCTGAAGTCATAGAAGGTCATCAGAACATAAAAAAGAGGTAGACTTTAAATTTATTTCCACTTGTGTTAGTGTGTGCATTGCATTGAATACCATTAAGGCCAGAGTTGGAGGTGAAGCTGTTGTGTGTGACACACTAGAGTATAATTGAAAGGATGGAGTGATAGGTTAGAATCAGTGCTTACAGCAGAAAAAGCAATCACCGGTGCGATTTGTACATGTATTAATACTTCAAGCTTTAACAAAACAGTAGGGAAACACCACAGACTTTCTTGAGTATGCTGCATACAAGTTTTCAGTAGGAAATATATGCTTGACTGTCAGTCTGAATACTGGCAGACCAGACTGACAAAAGGATCCTGACTTTCAGTCTTCTACATAGAAGATGGTGCCTCAGGATGATATCTTGTCTTACACTGCCTGTCAGTCGTGTCTCTTTCCGGTTTCTCAAGCTCCCTCCACACAGCATGTTTTGTCAGCATGAGCTGTTGTCAGGATGATCTTTACAGTCTGAGATATCTGTCCTGAACTCTCATGTTGCCTTATACACAGAGTTCTTGGCAGTATATCCATCTATCCGTGAAGGGAGGCAATCAAGCTGAGAGTTCCATCGTGGTTAACTGTAGCTGGACTCTGAAGCAGTCTGTCTTCATGTACTTGAGTATTAGTTACTCAGATATTTAATTTTATCTAGGAGCCATAGAGATAGTGAGCACTAAAGACTGTATAGCACAAAAAAAAAAAAAAACAAACCACTAGGACTGCAAGACTGTTTAAGAAAAGACTAGATGTGGCACTTAGTGCCATGGTCTAGTTGACACAGTGGTGTTAGGTCAAAGGTTGGACACAATGATCCCTGAGGTCTCTTCCAACCTAGTTGATTCTGTGATTCTGTGAATCAGTGTTTGTCAATGATATTTTATTGCATCCCAGCAACAAAAAACTGACAAGCTTAGTCATGTAATGTCCAGATTATAATTTAAACTGAATCACAACTAAAAATATATTAGTTTAAAATAGATTACTCACTTCAGATATGGGCACTGAATTAAACCCAAACACTAGAAAGAGTCTGCTAATCCGTTACTACACAGCAACATCAGCAATAGAAATACTTAAGTGGATACATAAGAGCATTTAGTCATTTTAAGAGACCTGGTATAGTCTGCTTTATACTTACAGTTACTAGAAGCAGCTGGGGATATCTTGGTGTAAGAATCCCATGGACTCATCCCTTTCCCTACAAGTTTTTCTATCTACTATTTACATTCTGTGTAGTTATAACTCTAGTCTAACATCTGACTGGAGAATTCCCTATTATCATGTACAGAACCAAATATATAGGAGAGATGCTGCATTCAAGTACAAGTTAGCTGGTTGGTGTGAGAGACCTCTGGCAGGTAGCTTAGGGGTTTGAAGACACCTCTGTATCTTCACTGCTTCTCTTCACTGAGCTTGAGGAAGAGACAATGTGTTTGGCCGGGGGTGGTGGGGGCGGGGGGGGGGGGGGGTGGGGGGTGGAGAATAATTAAAAATAAATTAAAAACTACATGTAAGTCAGCCATATTTATCATACAGTGTTGTGGATAGAAATTCACTGAAAGGAACAGTCTAAAACAGGTTATGCACCTAACGTATAAAAATGGTAGTGCATTAGCTGTGAAGTTTAAAGAAGCTATAATCACCGTGTAAGTATTGTTTGTTATAGTGTGGTATCTGGAGCAACTGCTGAGAGACACTGTTCAGCACCATTATCAACAATATCTGTGTAGCCTGCCATATGCAAACTATTTTGCCATGAGTTAGTAGTGTGTTTCTCTAAAATTAATTCTCGCTGTTCTGTATATGCCCTGACTGTTGAATTAAATGATGGTAGAGTAAGCAATTCCTTTCTTTATGGAAACGTTTTGTAGTGAGCAAAAAGACAAGAGCAATTTCGCCTTTTAAATATGAAAAACTGGTCTCTGATAGCTATTATAAGCTCCAAGCAGACAGCCCGGTTTATAACTGCAGTGCAAAACAATTTTAAAAAAATTGTTATATTCAGGGTCTATGGATTCAGACTGATGCACAATATCAGCTTCCAATATTAGATGACTATAAATTCACAGGCATTCTTAGGGATCAGTGATGTTCAATGATACCTTATCAGATCGGTGGGGAAATTTTGATGAAACAGAACTGACTTCTACTGTGATCTGTTAATTTGTTTTCCTCTGCCATTTCTTTCTGCCCTCTGAAATTTCTTAACTGGAACTGTTTTGATCAATTTATTTCAGAGCTAATAATTGCAATAATAACAGTTCTTTGTAAGAAGTTTTTATATGAAGTTTTATTATTAATATTTCATAAAACTTACAGGGTCAATAATTGAAGGGTTATTGACTCAATAAAAGGCCATGATCAAAAAGCTCCATGTTCTTTGTCAGTTCTTTAATTGTGAAGATTATGAGTATCTAGGAGAGCAGGTACATCCTCTACCCTCAGCCATTATTCCATATTACAGAAATCTGCTGTTTAAATTCATATATGTGTCACTGAATATCATGGTTTAAGGTTGGGCCAGCTATTAAACCAGTGGCAGATGCTCTCTATTAACCCTCTTCTCCCCTAGAAGGGGAAGGAAAAGAGAAAAGGGAGAGAGACTTATGGGTTGGAAAGTTAAAACAGTTTTAATGAACTATAATAATGAAAAAGAGTTAATTATTTCCATTATTATTATTATAATAAATATAAATATATACAAAACCAAGATCGAGCTCCCCTGATGTCGGTCATGTCACCACCGGCACTGCAGAGCAGGCTCCGTGAAGGCCCAGGCTGGGCCCAGCGATGGACAGCAACTGGGTTCAGGGATGCATGGATCAGGATCGGGGGCAGCAGGAAAACAGACAGAGTCCTCTTCGGACACTGGCCATAGCAGAAGGGGTGAGAAGGTGAGAAGAAGGGTGAGAAGGCCAGAGACCCTCGTGATCCCCCCCGCTTTATATTGAGAATGACGTGTATGGGATGGAATACCTTCATCGGTCAATTTTGGGTCACCTGCCCTGTCCGCTTCTCCCTGCAGGTGCGGCCCTCCTGTGGCTCTTCACTCGTAAGCATTGAGGAATTTAGCAGTGACCTTGGTTTCTCTAAGAATAACTACAGCAAGAGCCTTTCTGCATAACATCCCTACCGGTGCCTCAGTGATAACCATAAACTTTGAGCGTTATCAGCCCTAGAAGCAGACACTGTCTGCAAAACATGCAGTTAGTTTCAGAAAGTGCAGTTACTTAGAAGAGACTTAGCTGAAAGCAAAAATCACTGAAAGAAAAATTGGTCTGTTTTAGGCCAAACCAGGACACTGAACAAACTTACCAACTTCATTATTTGCAAATACAGTAACTTTTATATAACCGAAATATATACTCATTCACAAATATCAGCTTGCAAAACTGTGAATTTAAACCAAAGTTGAATTA
The DNA here is from genome assembly GCF_013368605.1 of Nyctibius grandis. Lineage (NCBI taxonomy): Eukaryota > Metazoa > Chordata > Aves > Nyctibiiformes > Nyctibiidae > Nyctibius > Nyctibius grandis. The sequence continues at coordinate 26,363,362 of NC_090664.1, forward strand.
ACAATAGAAAAGAAGCCTGAATGCACTTTTAATATGAAGACAAATTTTCTTTTTTCTTTTTTTAATTCAAGTATGTATTTTACATATGTATATTATCATCGCATATTTATTTATTGCAAAACCACCGAGTTAGTGATCCTCAAGGGGATTTTTTTTTCAGAGATTAAAATTTTAGTGGTTTAGAATTAGAGGTCATGAACTGGGATAAGTATTTTTTTAGTTTATCCCAAAAGATAATTAATTGTATCTCAAAACAGGACTAGTAGGAGGACTGCTTTATGATTTAATTGAGAATAAGAGCTCTGTTCCATCACAGTTGCTTTTGTATTAAAACTTGACCATGATCTTCATTTACAATAGTGATACACTAGTGATGGATTTTGTTGCTTTAACACCTTATTTAACTAACCTGGATGCTAGGCTAAATTGTAACAATGCCTTATAAAGTGGGGTTTTTTTCTGCATTGGTCTAGCTAGAAGGCTCACCCTCTGCTATTTCTGTGTACGCTTGAAATCAAATTTTCTTGTGTGCTCACTAATATGATTTACTCTGAACAAATCCATTTAGATGTGCTTATTGCATAGAAAGTAAGGGGTTTCAGTGAGGAAGACATGCTAAAGATTTAAATATTAAGGTATCTGAAAATTCAGGGAACTTACGGTTTCAGTTTTCTTGTATTTTTTTAAGCTTCCTTTTGACAATTGTTCATATTAGTTTGGAGAAAATTGTTTCAAATATCACTATGGTGTTTAAAATAAACTAATTTGACTTTTAAAGCAGTCAGTCACAGAATTATTTCAAGTCAGTACTGAACCTCTGTCTTATCTTGTTCTGTAAAGGAACAACATCTTATATAGGGATATTAATGAAGAATTCGGTGTCAGATGACTAAGAGGAGCAGCTGCTAGACGTTGTCTTTCTGTTGGCCTTTTGGATGAGTAATCCACTAATAAAGGTATCCGTTATGAAGAACAACTTTAAAAACAGCTACTAAAATATTCCAATATTTATAATACTATTAACAATATTTTGCAACTCAGGCATTTAAAATCTGTTAGATAATAATTTTTCTTTAAGTTTACTTTATAAGGAAATAAAGCATTCTTTCTTTGTTTTGAGTTGTTAATGGGCCCCACACTTCAAGAAAGATGTTGAGGTGTTGGAGCGAGTCCAGAGGAGGGCGACCAAGCTGGTGAAGGGTCTGGGGGGTCTGACCTATGAGGAACGGCTAAGGGAGCTGGGGTTGTTTAGCCTGGAGAAGAGAAGGCTCAGAGGTGACCTTATTGCAGTCTACAACTACCTGAAGGGAGGCTGTAGTGGAGTGGGAGTCGGCCACTTCTCCCAGGCAACTAGCAATAGGACAAGAGGACATAGCCTCAAGCTTCGCCAGGGGAGGTTCAGGTTGGATATTAGGAAGAATTTCTTTTCAGAAAGGGTTATTAGACATTGGAATGGGCTGCCCAGGGAGGTGGTGGAGTCACCATCTCTGGATGTGTTTAAGAAAAGACTGGACATGGCCCTTAGTGCCATAGTCTAGTTGACATGGTGGTGTCAGGGCAATGGTTGGACTCGATGATCCCTGAGGTCTCTTCCAGCCTGGTTGATTCTGTGATTCTGTAATGTACCATAGACTAGAGTACTTATTCCCAATTTGCATGGTTAAATCAGTAAGGCTGTTTTTCTACTTAAAATATATGCATATTAGGATATAAATGCACCTGACTTTGTGCCAAGTACCAACTCATAGGACAAAGAACTCTGTCATCTATTGCTCATCCTTTATGATATAGTTCTGGTTAAACTTTTCGAAGTCTATAATATAATCATTTAGAGATAGTTATAAAATGCCTGAGGCAGTCAGGCCTCCCATTAACTGCTGCTGATAGTGAAGACCCTAAGTCTTGTTTGTCACTAGTGCAGTAATTGCATTTGCAAATAAAAGATAGCCTTTCTGCTCAGTATAATCCTAAAATAAAGCACTGCAACACAAATCCTTCTGTGAATCTTTATTTAGGGACTTCCTGAGAAAGAGGCTGTGGTTTGACTATCTGAGAATAGCTATTGATGAACCTCGTTCCTTTGTGAACCTGCTTATATTCTGTTTCAGAACCTTTTTTTTGATTATGAAGTCTTTGATTATGTGTATGTGGCTAATCGTGGATAGTGACAATTTTTTTTCCTTTTTTTCCAAAACCTGCTACCTGATCATTTGATTGGATGTAGCATATATGCACCCATATTTATGTATGACAGGATTCATTAGCCTTTTAAGAGACTCAGGCTAAGCAATGTGTCTAGTTTGAAATAACTGTAGATTATGGTAGACATAAGTAATGTAGACAGTAGTTAATGGAGGGAGAGAGAGGCGCCTTTGGAGAATGAGTAATCCCAGTTAACAAAGATGTTGAAATGGTGGAGTGAATTGCTTTGGCAGGTTGCATGCAGTGTAGATGACTAGCTTCAACTGCAGACCTAATGTGGCTAATATTGATAGGAAACTTAGCTTCTTTCTGAAAGATACCCCAGTTCTCTGTATTTCTCCTTATTCAACTATAGCTTTTATTTCAAATATTTGGGATTACAAATACGTAGAATGTTCAAGATATACGAACATACTGGATTTATATACTGGTACGATGATATTTCCTTTTTATTTAGAAACCTGAGAGGTGTATTGGGTTAATTCCCACTTAATGTGTTGAGTAAACAGGAAAAAAGAGGTAGTCTTGTTCAGGATTCAAGCTATTGTCGGTAGTTTGAGAGTGTTAACATCAGAAAAGATTATTTATTTTTTTTTTTTTTTTAAGTCATGCCATTTGAAGGAAACATTTGAAATCAACAACAAATTTTATCACCTGTAGTCTGAAAATTATCAATAGAGAACACCACAATTAGTGCTAATTTGTTGCCTTGGCAGTTTTCATATAACACAAAAATTAGATGGGTAAGAGGTGAACTGCAGACTTGACCTACTTTTAGGGACAGAGTTCCCAGACAAAAACCAGGGAATACACACTTTCTGTTTCAGTATAATGATGTGAAAAATGAACATGAAACTGAAGGGGTTTTAGTGGACATACAGTATTTCCTAGCAAAATACACTTGAGACTAAGAACATATCACCTCGTTCTAAGGGACCATTTTCTGGTCATTTTACTCTGTGTGTCTATCTATACTACTTTAAGCAATTACTACTGTAAGCAATGCCATATCTTATTTTAAAAAAGGATTATGAGTTCAGAGTCACAGAATTGGACCTAGGAGGTCTCTCTGTAATGCTAGCAAATAACTGAGATTTTAATTTGTATAAAGAAATTTTACAGTCAAACTTTTTTGTTTCATATTGTTCCAGTTTTGTGTTTTGTTTTTGTGTTTGTTTGGGTTTTTTTTTTTTTCCAAGGCTCCTTACAACCAGAAGAATTAGTACAGTCACATTTGAATTAAGGAATAGTGCAAAAAATAAATAATCTAATGAAGCTTGCAAAGGAAATCAATACAAAATACACTCTGGAATCAACGCTGATGTCTTCTCCAGATAAATTGCTGTACTGATTGTCATGAAGTGTATTGATGTCACTGTCACTATGACAACATTGTGACAAGAACTAGTCACTCTAGGCTACCTTGTAAAAGGATCTGTCATTTTTTTTTTTTGTATAAAAAGTAATAGAAATGAGAGCCTTTCCCGTAGCACAAGGTTTCATTTAAGGTTAGACGATTTGATATAGACATTGGATCAAGGTATTCTTGAACAAGTGACAAGCTAGCTTTTCAAGACAGGTAAGAACAACATATTATTCAAATGTAATATGCTTTTACTTTTCAACTAGTGAAAACAAGAAGAAAAAATTTGCATTCTCGGAAACACAAGTATTTGTATGCAGAAAACTAATGTTTTGATATATTTCTCAAAAGTATGGCAGGATTCTATATCTGAGGAAGTAAGAAATATTTAGAAGTGAAATGTGTGTAATTTAACTTATAAGATGATGCAGTTTTTTTCTGTATGTGATTGTTTCTACCCTTTTAATTTGGAACAATCTCTCCAATCTCTCTGTATTTCTGGTTCTGTCATATTTCAGTCACAGAATCTGTGATATATTGCACTTTTTCTTTTATCTTTTTTTTTAAACCATGTTTTACCATCCATAGACCTAGTTTATTTTATCCGTGTGTATCTACTTTATTTCTACTGTCTCACAGATTTTGATGTTTGTGTTTCCCCACATCAGAGGTACTACACTAGTGTCAGCAAAATAGCTTGTGAAAATTGTAGTCTCTAGAAATATCACAATATTAACAAAAGCCATACTTTCTGTGTTTGTTAATCTACATATTACTGTTTTACAGATCTGTTCACCAACTATCGTACTTATTTTTTTATAATAACTGTTTAGAAACACAGAGTACCAACATGGTATCGGCATGGAAATACACATAGATAAAATTTTTCCAGAGGTATTTGTATTCCTAATAAATCTTAACCAGATCCAAAACTCCTATGGGGAATCCTTTGCATGTTTGTTTTGCTGTTTTTTAACTGTGCAAGCCTAAGTGAGCAGATTCATTAAGCTCTGGCTCTCTTGATCTTGATTTCAGTTAAACTAAGTTTAACTGGTTTTGATTTCTAAACATGTCCAAACATATTTATCTTAAAGTGATCACTACTTCAAAAGAGAGTTTTAGTCATTTATCAAATACACTAGTCAAACATTAATAAGAACAATTATGACTTTATAAGTTTCCTTTTTACATTAATACATTGTTCTATTCTTTAACTATTCACCAAGTGAGACCAATTTAATGGGAAAGTTGGATAATCCAAAAAAGTTATCATTTAGTTAATATTTTTTTGAGACACAACTAAAAAACACAATGTTGAGGCAGGATTTCCTGTTTGAGGACAGGCATAAGTATTCATGAGTTAAAAAGAAATCCCGTTTGAGAAATGGGAAAAATATCAGGGTAACAGCAGCAGTCATTGCACGATCGGTGCTCAATCTATAAGAGATCAAAAAATCAGAGCAAATTCTTCCTTCTCTAAATACAGGCTTGAGAACTTCCTGTTACGCTGTGGAGCCCAATGTGCATTACTGGGCTGAGTGGGTTAGTTGCTCTCCTCCAAGTAATTTAAGTTCATTTAAGCTTTCTCCATTGTAATGTGTTAGATTACTTACTTTAAAAGTATTTTAAGTTTTAATTAAACTTCTCTTGTACAAGCATGTTGAAGAACTTTAAATTTTCATACCAGAATTTCAATTAACAGACTGAAATGGAGTCACATGAAATACAATCTTTGTACAAAGGGAACAAGTAGCAACAATCAAAGAAGATGGTATGGTCTTTTGGCTTTCTTTCACTCTGAACCATGTGAGTTTGTTCTAAAGATGCCTTGTATCTATCTAGAAGCGAGTTACATGAAAACTATTCCTTCTCTTCCCAAATGCACTCAATACTCAGCTTTAGCTGAAAGATCTTACTCTGGTACACTAAGAGCACAAGATGGGTAATTGTTCTGTGGATGGATCCTAGGCACAGGTGTAGGAATACACCAGGGCATTAGACTGCAGGAGGTGGCTTTTCCCATAGAGGAACCTGGGGTAACCCTGTGGCAGCTGGGTGGTATAGCAGCAAGGGCAGAGGGCTGATCCTTCTGGTAGCACAAGTTGCCATTTTGTCTGTGCTTCCTTGCTGGCTTCAGAAAGGTACAAGTCCAGCTCACCTGGGCTCCATCCTAGCTCCAGTCTTTTCCTTCCCAGCTCTGCTCAGGTCCCAGCCTTGTGTCCTTTGGACAGGAAAATTTAGTTTTGACCATGTTGTGGAGAAACCCAGAGCTGGTTCTATCAATCCATACCTTTACTTCTGATAGAGGTTAGTTTAACTCTGACCTTGCTTTATGGTATAAAGTTTGACAAATCACATCTGGTTGCTACTACCAGGCAGTGAGATTGAGGCCTTATTAAAATTTAAATGTTGTTTTAAAAATTGCTTAGTTATTTGACCACTAAAAAGATAACTTGGTAGCTTTGTCATGATCAGTAAAAATGAGTAAATAATGTATTCCCATGTGCAAGTAAAAATTCTGATTTTTGAAATATTTTAGAGAAATGTGCCATCTTGGATTCTGTGTGTGTATTTTGTATTCTAACAAGGTATGTAAACACAGAACAAAAAGCTTGTAATATTTTTATGGATTGACACTAGAATTTTCAGTTTCTTAGAAAAGAATAAATATTTGCAAATAAGAATGGAGAGGAAGAGCAAAAAACCAGCATTTTCAGAACCAGATTTAACTAATTAAACCTATCAATTTATAGTGGTGGTATAAGCAGTAATTTGTTTTGGAAAAATGTAAAACCAGTTTGTAGTCAGCGCTCACTCTGATATATTTTATGGTTCCATTGTATGTTCAGTTAATGAAAAATATTTCCTAAATAACAGAAAAAGGATTCATAATCAGATTAATTAATATTAGCTGTTATGTGATTTAGTGTGTAGCACAAATATGTGATGCTAAATCCTTCATTAGTGTTTCAAATTACATTGATTTTGCATTATTTAGAATAAATCTTTCTCTATTTCTTCAGTTCTTCCAAGGGTGTCATTCTGTAGTGTTCTCAATAAGTAAAACTAAAATTGTAATTTTTTTTTAACTTTAAGCTATAAACTGAGAGCTGAGGGGCTTTTTTTATTTGTTCTAGGTGAAATCTTAGAAAGCTTTTGAAATATTGTTATTTTAATTTCAGTGAAATTTTGTAAAGTTTGTCAAGTTTTGAAAATTTACTCCAATTCTAATATGGTAATATCTGGTTGGAATAATATCTATGACCACCAAACTCTCTTCAGAAAATGAATTGGAGTCCACAGCAGAGCAAGAAGAATGATAGGTTTGAAAAATTTGACTGATTATGAAAATTTGAAGAAAATGTTTAACAGTCTTCTGTAAAAGGTTATTATTTAAACAGGATGGTAATCAAATGCTTCCTACATTATGAGACAAAAGGGTATATTTTGCAACAAAGAAAGGTATTGGGAAAACTTCTTAGGTTTTAGGACAAAAAACTGGAAATGTAGAATCTTTCATTGGAAATTTTTGTTCAACAACAAGCTGTTATGGGAGTCAGAGTTTTTAAAAGATGTAGAACAAACATAGGATAAGATTGCATATTTTCTAAATCATGTTAAGAGGTGTAAATCTGTAAGACAGCATAATTCTGAAATAGTTGTATAACAATGGTGCCTTTTTAATAAGCATTTCTACCTGCTGAGTATATTCTAAATGGTAGTTTGTGTTCCTCTCAGAACAGATGATTTACTGCTTTTAATCAAGTCAGTGAACACACATGAGGGAATGAAGTTGATTCTGTTCTTTCTTTGACTTCAGGAGAATTACTGAATACCTGTATACATTCCAAACCAATAAATAGCAAAGTTTTAAGCAAGGACATCATAAAGTTTCTGTAGCTACTATTGCAAATTGTGATACACAGGTTATAAAGAAATCAGTCTGAGCCTCAGTTTCCTATAGGTATACATCATGCATAATAATAATAATAATAACAAATTTAAAAAATGAAGAGGAGGAACTCCAATACATGAATTGTAATTCAATAAAAACATTGGTTTCAAAATCCTAAAGATGTAATACGAATGGAAATTTATTTACTTTAGTCATTTTCCTGCATTTAAAATTCTGCTTCTATACAGCCAGCCACACTACTTAAATGAATAGGAACTGATTCTGTGGGCCTTCTCTTTCTATGGATAGTTAATAAATGTCTTTTTAATTTTGTGCTACACAGAAGTAATCGTTTCACTTATAAAACAGTAAAAGGGAAGGGGTATGGAATATTTAAATTTTCATGCATATGTCTTTCTGATTACAATTAAAATTGTCCACAAAATATGTGAAATATGTATATACATATTTTTCCATAGGTGGCTATTTTTATACTTTTTGATGCCTAGGGATTATTTAGAATAACAGTTTTATTTGGAGTTTAATTTTTTTACAGTGGCAACTTCAAATTTAATTTAATCGCATCTTGGCATTAGCTCAGATCAATCCTCACATAAGAATAATCCACAAAGGGGAAATTTTAAGTTCCCTTTCAGATTGTTTTTAATACCCTTGTATGATTGTCTCTTCAAAAATAAATGGGAAGATGATCCTCTGTTTTAATTTCCCACTCAGCTCTGGAGTAGATTCTTTTAACATGTTGGATACTTCATACAAATCTGCACTTTTTCAGAGAATGTTGAGAAAGGAACGTGACCATGTTTCTTTTACAGATGGCAGATTTGCTTCCAGTGTTCCTATTTTGTGAAAATATTGAGTGACTAAAAAAGGAAAGTATTTTTTCCTGGTCTTAGTTTATTCTTATTCTTTGATCTGACATCTCCCCCATGATGCAAGTAAAACTGAGAATTTTTATCATTAATACCATGTTTCAAAGAAACGTGTGCAATGTGTAATGGAAAAACTGCAAAATCACAAATAATGGATAAATTTTCTGTTGTTTTGGTTACCAACAAAGGCCTTTGTGACACAAATGCCTTATGCTTTGTGTGTTGCAGGAATATTGAGTCTGCTGCTCATGATGGGAAGTACATACAGCTGGAATCAAATAACACAGAGCTTGTTTCAAGCAGACCTCTTCAAAAGCAGGAATCTAGGGAAGATTATGAGATTAACAATGTCCTCTGTATTTTACTGTCTTTTGATAAGATTATTTTATGAAATTTCAGTGAAATCCAAAAATAAATTTGTAGGAAAACCTGGTTTGAGATGGAAGTTTTGATTAGACTATGACTTTAATGAATGAGTATGACTTTAATGATGGAAGTTTTGATTAGAGTATGACTTATCAGAACTAGCAGGTGTCTTTCAGAGGGCTTTGAGCTTCCCTCTTCTGCTAGAAAAGTGGAGAGAATATTAGTGGATTGAATGTGTATTAATGTGGCATGTAATACATTCTTTGTGACAGAAAAATGTAAATGTTTAGAGATGAAAGTAAAATGTCAAAAATTGGGTGAAGGGTGCAACTGGATTAAGAAAAATTATTAGGAATAGAGCTCTGGTAGGTAAATAAAATATTTTTCACTTCTGAAGAAGTAAAAATGCACTGCTAAAGCACAGGATAAATAATCTTGACTTCAAAGTGAAAGCTTTTTGAAGCATTTAAAAAATATGAAGTAGTCATTAAAAACTTGATGGGGGTTTCAAAGTAGAAATTATTCTTGTATATGCATGAGTAAATATCCTTTCAGTTAGAAAATGGAAAAGTAAACCTCATAAAGATTTGGACTACCCCATGACATGACCAATATATCTTCTCTAAAACAATTATGAGATCGCTGCACTGATAACAAAAATCCCAGCAACAAAGTGAAAATACAAGTGGAAGATTTGAACCACAGCTCATGCAGAAATAAAATCAAGTTTGCCATTGAAGATTATAAGAACCCACAAAGATAAGGTACAGAATGAGATAGGCACACATGATCGCTTTGATATTACTTTATTTTTTCTTCATAAAAGGAAGAACTAGGACTTACCTGATGCTCTGAGACACAGGAGGAAAAAAAAAGGCTCTGATATTAAACAGATACTTTATGACATTTCATTTTGAAAGCTCAAAAATCAAGGCTAAACGCAATTGAGACATTAAATTGTGCAGAATTGTGGACAAATTTCTTGAGCACTTTCTTTTTGCAATTTCTTGTGCACAAGAAATTGCAAAACTTCAAAATGTGTTTGTAAGAATAAAAAAAAGGGCAGAAATAGTATCAGATGGAAGAACATAAGAGAAACAAAGGTTAAAATCTCATTCAGAAACATACTTATTCAGATATTTGAGGATGAGGCCAATGAGGTTGCATCAAACCTGATATAAAAAAGAACTTTGAGGGGCTGACACTCAAACAGAACAAATGCTAAATGCCACTATAGCAATGGCAAATTTTAACTAGATAAGAACCCACCCCAGGCAGTATTGTATATTTTTATTTCTACTTTTGCCCTGACAATTGCTAAAATCTTAGGAATATGAATATAACCTTTATATATACATTCATTTCCTTGAGGATAATGACCACTGAAAGAATATTACAGTTCTGTGATAATTTTTAGAAGTAATAAATAGCTCAATCATTTTAAAAGCCTGTTGTTATTCATTAGACTTAAAGAAATCCTTACTTGTCTATAGAAATGTTGGTGGTGAAGGAATGTTGCAGGAATTTCTGAAATTTAAGTAGTACAAAGATATTATTTGAATATGGACTATAAAATCCATTAAAGTATAAAACTTTCAATTTGGTGAATTCTGATTGTAAAGCATATGCAAAAAAATTACAATGCCTTGATATAATATATGGGCTCTCCAATAAACATAGTATCTTAAGGATGATGATAAAACCACCACATTGTCAATTGTCAACCGTCTCTGAGGGAAAGTAAAATAAATCTGATTGACTTATATAAGATTATATTTTAGTGATGGCTGAAGTTTTGAGGATTTTTTGTTTCATAAAATTAATAAAAGGAAGAGCATTCTTGCTTTACTTTATTCAGGAGCTTATGTTGATCAAATAGCCACACGAGATGAACGATAGTAAAAATAAGCCTCCAAAAACTCCTTCAATTGACAGAGAAAGAAAAGCATGCGACACTCTCCTTCACACTTGGTTTTGGAATATCTTCAGGTGTTGCTGTCTGCCAACACGAATAGTTAACATATTGACAGCTTAAATCATGAAGCATGAAAAAATTCAAATAAGCAAAACTTGAGTGAGCTTGAGAAAACACTGTTTATCATAGGCACTGCTGTCAGATCCAGTCATTTTTTTGCCTCATATGTTTTGCATTGATATTAATTTCATGATGATAAAATATGTGGATTGATATAAGCAGCCTGGATTCTGCATGGTGTTCAGTTAGTAAATTTTGCTCATGCTCTAGGCCTGCTAGCTAGAAGTTCAACCACTATGCAAATTAAAGATAATATTAAACGTACAGCAGTACAAAAGATAAAAAAGTAAAACACAGAAAAACAGGTTCTAAGCAAGGATAGTTATATTTATGGTGATGCTCAGTGCATCTGGCTTTTGGAAATGACTTGAAAATGCTTTGCCTGTCCCCCTTCACGTCTCATATTGCCTTTTTGGTGGCACTGTGATCCAGTTCCAATCGAGGGCAAAACTGGGCTTTTGCACAGAATAAGGTGGTGGTGGCATGGTGGGCTGGGACTGCGTTGAGCCAAGGTAGTTTTTAGAGTCCATGTCTTGTCTTTCTTAGGAAAGTTCGTTCTCTTAATGCTAGGCTACTGTGAAAGATAGAAGAGTTAAACCCTCCTTTTGTATTTTCTCAGCCAAGTGTTTTAAAGTTTGAAATAACTTCATCAAGGCCAGACCATGTTCAGTACATCTCTAAAGGGCTTAACTGTGTAATGTTTACATACTAAATAGCTTTAGGCTGATGCTAATGGAGATAACAAGCACAGAAAAGGCAGTAACATGACTTTACTGTCTATAAACATGAAATCTTTAAGGACATAATTCTTAAGGACATAACCCTCCTAACTTTTTCTAAGTAAAGGTGCAATGGACACAACTGAAATATTAGAAATTCTGTTTAAACATAAGAAACTTCTTTACTGTAAGGGTGGTCAAACACTGGAATGGCTTGCCCAGGGATTTTGTGGAGTCTCCATCTTTGCAGATAGTCAAAATACAACTGGACACAGCCCTGCATAACCTGCCATACCTTACCCAGATTTGAGCAGGATGTTGGACTATATGATCTCCAGAGGTGCCTTCCTATCTCAGCCACACTGTGATTCTGTGTTTTGGGTTGCCTTTTGCAACTTGAGCATACTCTAGGAGCATATTTAACCATTTATAGAGAAAAGAATAAGAAATGCTTCTAACAAGAACTTTAGATCTGCCATAGTGCTTGTGAAAGGTAGTATTAAAGGTGAAGCAGTAACATACTTGACAAATTTTAATCAATATATTCGTTCGGAAAGAAATTTTGTAAATAGAAAAAGAAGAAAAAAAAGGCACAGGAAGGAAGACTGTAGAACCTTAGTCATATTTAGAGGTAACTTTACATGTTTTATTCTTCCTCAAAGGCATAGAGATAATGTTATCTTACAATAGGTAATCCAAAATATTGTCTATGAATTTTTCTTAAAGTATTTCAATTAAAAACACTAGAAACTTGGACTGAAAAACTATCCTCAAAAACTAGAGGGGTTGCAGGAATGTTATATTAGAAGAGTGGTAATTTCTAGAAAGGGTATTGTTGAAGAATTGGAACAAGTTTAATACTTTTCTAGCATAAGGAGACTCTTCTAGCTAAAGCAAGTAAATGATACAAGACCACATTCATCAATATTCCCTTCAGTTTTAAGGATTCTTCAAAAATAGGGAAAAAAAAAAGAAATAAATTTGCAATAGTGTTGGTCCACCACTAGCATTTACAAGTGAATTACTTCATTAAACACAGAGCTATGAAAGACAATCTGAAATGTGGTTCAGTATTCATTGTTGTATAGCACTGTGTTCCACTTTTCTCCAAATATTGATGAAAGGTAATTAAAGGGATCTGTGCAGCCCTCTTGTCCTGCACTCAGGATGCAGCTGAGGGATAAACTGGTATAATAAATGAATAGGCTTTTCTGCCCTAAGTTCTGCAAATATGATTTTAAGCTACTGCCGGTCAGCAATTAATTGTTTATTTTGAATGTGCTTATGACTTGTTAAACCTATATCTTTATGTGTTTGTATACATACTCCAAATAAACAAAGGTGACTTCACTGGTTCTGGCATACACTGGAGCCTGGATGTACCCAGAGCTAAACAGGCATTGTAAAGTAAAAAGTGTTACTCTTCTTTTAGCTTTAACTGTGCTATTGAATAGGAAAATGAAGACTTGAGTACTCTGCTATAAGCATACAGAATCTAAAATATCTGATTTCACTCTGGTAGACAGCTGTTCTTCCAGTTGTGAATTTTGGTATGGTGCATAATCCTCTGAATCAAACGAAGTACTCCGTGGAAAAAATGTGAAGAATTCCAAAGAAGTACCCACTGGAAGTGGGGGGAAAAAAAAAAAAAAAACAACTAAATAAATCTTGCAATAGAGCAAATCTTTACACAAATTTTTTTGTTGTTGAAACTAAGTTGGTGGTCAAAATAATTTGGCTGCTTATAGCAGCTACATGTCACTGTAAGTGTGAGAGAGTCAAACAAAGGGGTTTCCTCAGAAGTTCTGGGTCAAAAAAAACAAAGAAACAAACAACTGTTTGGTCCACTTTTTGTGGTACCCAGATGTTTCAGATGTAGTGGAGAGGGCTGCTACTTCCCAAGACATGGCTGCTTGTTGGCAAGTTTATTGTGTCTCCCCACAAAAGATGACCTCTGCATACAGAGGGCCATTTCAGAAGGAGGACCCATGTCAGCCAGCATCTGATACTTAGAGAGCAGGCAGGAGAAACTTGCCTCTTCCCACACCTTCAGCAGCAGCGGAGAGATGAGCACAAGTGAGCACAGGCTGTTTGGTTGCGCTCTGTGGTGTCGGCACCTACTGCAAGGGGGAAACATTGTTCAAGGGGAACAGAGAGATAAAGGTCTTCTTTCAGACATAAGCTGGGAAAAGTTGTAACTCCTACTGGGTTTATGAAGAGGAAGAAATGTTCAAAACAAGCATAGCATTATGTTTTCTGTAATCTGCCTGTCTTTAGTTGGCTCTTGCCTCTGTGTCTCAGAACATATAGAAACAGTGGCTCCCTGTAACATCTTGTTTTATACTTAAGAGCTTTAATCTTACTATTGGTGCTTAATATTTTATACTCAATGCTAACTTCAGAATGTGAGAAATATTGCAAGTTAACGATTGAGGGGCAAAGAGATTAGAAAGCTGGAGAGACAACAAAGAGAGAGATAAAGCAATGGAGAACAGCTCAAAGGCCACAAGCAGAATATCATGGCACCTTGGTTTTAATGTCAATAGGTGCTCTGTCTTAGGTTATGTTCTCCCAGCAAGAAATATATATTGTTATTTGAGAGGTACACCTTTCAAAAGAAAAAGTTCAATCTTGCGTTCTGTATAGCATGAAAAGCCAAAGTGAGCTTTGTTTAAAATTATCCAGGTTTAAAACCACTTCAGTTGAAGTGAGAAAATAAGGCCCTCATACAATAGGAAAGTCAATTTATGATGATTCCTGTCACTGGAGTTGCTTTTCAGCGTTGACAGGTCTGAGAGATATTATATACTGTCTGAAACCTTGTCAGACAAAACCCCTGAAATGAAGGAAAACACTATCAATGGAATACTAATGGTTTTTTGTCTAAATGAACTTTATGCTTCCTTAAAATTACTGAAGCTGCGGGGAAATTTGTTGTTCAGTTTCCAGTAGCATTCACACCTTCAACTAACTATTTCTCTCTTCTTTATTAAACTGATGTATTCTTTTTAAGAAGGGAGTTAGACTTTTTTTTTTTTTGAGAGTTAAATTTGTGGTTGATATCAATCATGTTAAGTTTGTGGTTGATAGCATCAAAAGCATCTCCACAGATGGTTTTGAAAGCTTCCAAGGCTGCTTGTGGTGTTGTGTGTCAAAGTTATTGTGAAGAGCATATATGGGGAGAAGTGAAGTAGGTTTTTTCTTCTTTTTTTTTTTCTTTTTTTTTTTTTTTAATTTTATTAACATTAATTAAATTCTCTGCCAATAATGCTAACACGATTCTTTTGGTACTTTCAGCAGAAGTTGTATCTCCCAGTTAAAAACTGTTTTGACACTCTCAACTGTCTTCTGTAGACAAAAATGGTTGAATGTTAACTAACTGGTTATAAACTAAACCAATGATTGGTAGGCAAAAGAAATAAAATGTTCTAAATCCTGAAGAACCTTCATTGTGTTACTTAATTGCTTCACCTTTCAAAAGGTGAAATTTTGAGAACTATAAATTCTTGACACATTTATTTATTTATTTACCAACACTTTTTAGGAAGATTTTTTTAGTATTATGCAAGCTATTCTCCCCTGTGCTTTTTAATATTATGTAAACTATTCTCCCTCAGCACCCTAACTACAGGGTATATAGAGAAACACTACATTAGGGAAGAAGGGAGGAAAATAAATTATGTGCCAATTCTACAATAACTTTGGCTCCAATTATTTTGGAAAATTTCTGCACTTCCATGTTATGACACATACAGGAATGCTTATTATTTGTTAAGCACCAGGGGAGGCTAGGAACTCTACAGGACGAAAAATGAATGCCAATTTTGCCCGAAGTGTCTGACAAACACAGTAGTCAGCTTGGTTGTTGAGCGTAATTATAGATATCCCATTCTTTTTACATGGCTATCTTGATCAGGTTTCTTTCTGTCAAAACTGTAGAGGCTTTTAACAGAGTTTTGACTGAGAGGACTGTGTAAAATATGGATGAACTGTGTCAAACAGAGAGAAGTACAAGGAATTCTCATTTCCATGTCTGAATTAAAATTCTTGAGCTAACAAAGAATTGTCAGGTTATGTCATTACGTGGTATAGATCTAATATGTAAATTCTATTTCAAGAGAGAAAGTGAAGAAGACTTCAGTGAGTTGCTTTTCATGTAGAAATTTTGGATTAATTGATTTTCTAATCTTTATTTTGACAGTTAGTCGTACCCAGCATTACAGCAGCACTCGCAAAAGAACTTACCATGGGTTTTATACTTGCTGGAATGTATGTATAAGCATTCACTCTTACTGAGTATATTTTTAGATTAAACTAAAAGGCACATTCATATTATAATTTAGTTATATTTTAAATTAATGATAATGGTTATAGAAAGGATTTTTAGCACGTTTATCCCCTATGACACCCCTTACAATTACAGAAACAGACATAAGTGCCTATAAAAAAATTGCATAGTATCTGAGTCACCAGTTAATCCTGACATATAGGTATTTGCCACTATTGTAAAGAAATTGCTTGATTACAGGTAGTCAGTTGGAATTCAGAAAAAAATAAGCTGATATCCTTGTTTCTCACGTTATGTTAATAATTACTTAAGGTTCCACAGCACAGACAGACCTAACTACTACTTAAAGTTCTACGATAATGTATGTTTTGTCTTCAAACCTGAGCTGCTTGCAAACACAATAAAAAGATTATTTTAATTATTGTTTAAAAACAGAGTAAAGTTATGTGAACTGATTTTGAATATTTTTTCTGAAAAACTAAAATTATTTTGGTATGTATTTACTCATCCTTTTCTTGTAATGTTACTTAATTGCAGCATCAGACTTAAAAACTAAGCTTAAACTTAAACTCTTAAGTTTCTGACTTCTGTAAGCATTTGCAGGATATAATGTTGTTACAAGTTAAGATAATACCTCCAGATGAAATCTTGTAATGAATGTTTGTAGAGCTATCTTTTATGACCATTTGATATCATACCATATAGCTTTTTTTTTCTTTTTTTCCCAGGCTGTAGCCATATTCTTACGGTTTAATTAGCACGTTAAAGAGTTAGGTGTTTCAGTATATGCTACCATGGCCTTCTTTGTATTCAGACAAGACAAAAATGCAACCCTTGAGGACAGCTCGTACCATCCTGAGAAAGGTCAGATGACTCACCCTCTGTGATTGCCTGAATCTTGCCAATAACTGTGAAATAAGTTTAGCAGACAGATTTTTAAAATGCTGATCAACAGTATAAACTTACATACGCTGGTGTAGTTTATTTCAGAAGCGTTAAATGCTATCCCAATGTGAAGCGATCTAAATGACTGAACAAGCAGGTTAAATAAGCAGTTCGGACTCTGAGGAAAACTACAAGCTAATGGGTTTCAGGTCAAGCAGACAAGTGATGAAAACAATTTCTAATAGTCAGATTGATATCATACTTTTATATATGAACTGACTGTTTAAACAATACTTAAAAATGTAACAAACCTGTTGTTGCGAGATTCTCTCTTGCTAAAATCAAAGCCTTTTTAGTTGGTTTGTAATAACAGCTTGAAGGGTTATGAAGTTGCCAAGGGCTACATTGAACAAAACTTATTTACACTGATGAGAATTTTCTCACGTGAGCTGCTTGACTGATGTCAGTGGAATTCCTCATACAAACAAGTTTCACCATTTGAAAAACTGTATAGTCCAGTCTTTGAGTTTCAAATACAGATTAATTCAGTGGAATGAACTGATTGCATAAATTCTTGACAACTTGATGGTGCCAGTATAAATTCCTCTAGACAGTAATTTAGCTTCTTGTAATTACCTGATACCTAGAACATTGTGGAGATCAGAACCAATATGTTTTTCCTTTTGCAGTGTTGAGTCATGTAAATAATCCACACAAGGAATTTCTAAGGTAGTTTTGAAATCAGACCACATTAGGACTGTATTGATAGCCTAATTGTTCCTTTCTTATTACATGAAGATTACAAGTTCCTTGAAAAATATTTTGCATTTGTAATATTGCTGTTTTTCTTAAGAAACCAGGCGTAGAAACCTTGTCAGGTTTCCCATGGCATAACACCTACAGCTCATGATATTATATCTTACATATGCTATCATTCCTGCCAAGCAGGCCAGTATTGGAAATCATAATGCCGCCCTGGTATCAGATGGAAAGATCTCTCTTCAGAAAACCAATAAATGTCCTCTTTATTCGGAGCTGACACCACTGAATTAAAAGGAATAAAGACTAAATTGCCAAAATAGAAAGTAATATATATATACATTTAGTTCTAAATTGAGAACAGATGCCTGTTTTTCTTGTCCCATCACAGTTACAGCTCAGTGAGCCTATTGGAAAAAAATTTATGCCATGAGTTTCATACAGCTAACCCCTTTCCACCTAAAGTTTAGGGAGGGTTGGCACTATCCTCACAGAGTGATTTGATTCAATATATAGGGTCAGTGTTGGGCAGTCATTTAAAGACCACCTATATTTGTTATAAAAGGGGTATCGCTGTTAGCCCAGTGAAGATGGTGATAGTTTCAATAACATGGTGGAATGTAGGAGTGACTGAATTTCAAAACCAATTCTCAGTGTTTGAAATAGTGGTGAGAGATCTGCAATAGTAGACATGTGGCAATCTGTGCTCAGTTTGGGGGTGGGAGGGAGATTTAAGATCTTCCCACTTTTTTAATTTTAGGACAGATATAATGCTAATTTAAAGAACTATGATGAGGATTATGTTGAAGATTAAGAATATAATGGAGATGAACTATTAAATTTTAGTTTTTCACTTAGAGGAGATGGTTTTTCTGAGGTACAGTGTACCTCATTTCATACTTTGCCAGACCAATTAAAGAAAGATCCTGTAGCGTAAAGCAGCTTTGTGAAGTCTTGGAAAGAATCCAGAATCAAAATCAATTTACTTCTATCTCAGCTGATGCTGAGACACATCCATATTAGGCCCAAGTATTCAAGGGTTTTGCAGAGTTTCATCTGCCTGTTGTAACTAGGTAACGTAGATAATGTTGCAAAAGCTCTGGCCTTCCAGAGTTCTTTGTTCTCCTGCACAGCCTGGGCCCATTTTCACCATGTGCAATTGAGATTGACTGTTCCTGGACCTATAATTATTTATCTTGCGCTCATGTCTTGTCTCTGTGATTTTTTTTTTTTCTAGATAAAATCTAAATTAGGGCATGAATTTAATATTGTAATTGTTTGACTTTGGAATTGCAGAATTTAGCTCTTTTCCCTCCCAGTTATTATCCAAAGTATACCTTGTTATTTAAACAGTTACTGGGAAAAAATATGTTGTCGATACACAGACAGAAAGATAAAAAGTGCATACAAGGCCTTTTCAGTTCAACCTTTTCAGTTTTTCGTTTGGTTTTTTTTTTTTTTTTAGGATTATTTAAGTATGGTAGTTTTATTTACTCTGACAATAAAATGTTGCTTATACTAATGGTGACTCACAATGTTTTGCTGAGTCTCTGTAATTAACAAAATACAATAACAGTACAAAATTACTGTAATTTGGGGCTTGGACCTATGACATGACTCCACTTTTCTGTTTGCTTTTCTTTGGGGCTGAAAAGGTTAGATGTCTATAAATAGGATATGATCCAATAATCTGTAGAATTGTCTGTCCTTTGCTTTTGAGAGTCTGTGACATTTTCTTTTGATGATACTGGGTTCAATAGCTTTAGAGAAGTACAATTGTGCTAGAAGGAAATGGTACCAAGACTGATTTCAGCTCCATTTCCCTTTTTCTTTTAGTACTTGCAGTTTTTTTAATATTATCATTTCCAAGAGCCAGTTTCTGGATGGTATATTATTTGCTAGGGGGTGGGGGAAGCGTTAAGTCTGATAGCATGGTCATATCCCCTTCCACATGCAATGTATTACTATATTGCCCTAATAATAACCAAAGAATTTTCCTGTGCTTCTGAGAATGGAGTTCATACACTTATACAATTATTTCAAGAAGTTATTTTTTTTCCCTAAAAATTCCTTTCACCTGTCAATTTCCACTAAAATCAATACAAAGTTTAAAATTATGATCATTACATAATGTTAATTTTCTTAGTGGCCGTCACTTTAACTATAGTAATTCTAATTTTCTACACAGCATCTACAGAGAATTGGTTAGATTTAGTGGATTGCTTCTCTTTTTCAGATTGAAGAGTGGTATTTTGTACCTGAAAATTAAAGGATAATTTTTATATGAAGACATTTGCATACTTTGCCCTGTATAGTGTTTAGTGTACAATATGGAAAAGTACATGTTCCATTGTGAAGCCTATCTGTATTGCAAGCCATAGGCAATAAAGATGTCAATAAATGTCTGATGCTCTAAAATGTGTTCCTAGTTCCTATGTATACTAGCATATCAAATACCAATCCATTTTGACTGATATAGACAGTTTAGCAGACAGCAAGATGCTTACACTTGGCTGTCTACAGGCAAACTTCTAAATACATGTTTAGGCATAAAAGTTCTAGTGAAGTAATTTTCAGGGTTTTTGAGCCTTGGCAGCTGCTTTTGACTTGGGGATAATTTTTAGTTATTCACTGTTTCTGAAATCATTAATGATAGTAAATGGCAGTGAGTGGGTTGTATGAATTGTATCTTTTTAAAAGAAAAAAAAAAGGAAATATGAGAATTTAATCATGACTTGGAATCACTGCAATCTTATTTGTCTATTCTAATAATAACTGTTGCCATGAATAGATGATACTTTTTACCATGTTCACATCTGGGCAGAAAGTCAGGAGATGCTTTTACCTCAGTTCATTTACATACAGAAGAATAACTTGCATTGTAGGTGCTGTGATGATTAAGGGAAGTTTAAAGTATTGATAGGTAAAGGGCAGCTATTGGAATATGCTAACTCCCCATATTAGAAACATATCATGTTCCAAGTACTTCACTATCCTATATCTCAGGAAAAAGGGGCTATAAAAAGTTTCAAAGACTGGAATGGATTGAGGGCAAAACATTATGGAAAAAGAACAAGGCCAAAGTGAGGTTAATTCAAAAAGAATCAGCATTTTACCCCTCTTGATTTCACTTTGTCCTTCTTTTATGTAGGAAGGTTCCTTTTTTTTAACCAGTGTCCCTTGTTATGCATACTTTGAATAAAATACTCCAGAAGAATACCAAATGTAAATGGAAAATGGTAAATCCTAAAAAAAATATCGTTAATGTCAATTCTTGCCTTTAGAAAGCAAGTTCTTCCACTCTGATGGTGCATTACTGATATATGCTGGCTTATGATGTCTTCCCTGTATTTAACTACTTCCAAGACAAGTTGACACAACTCTTATTTGCATCTCATTTATTAATAGCAATTAAAATGTACAAGTGGCTAAAGTCTGGTATGAAGGCTGAAGAGAAATTTCCTGCTACCTGTATGAGTAACTGTGGCAAAAAGTTCTGATTGTCACATATCTTCTGTGTTAAGCCTTTTCAGTCTGAATCTCAAGAGAACAGCAGAAATAAAACTCTTTCTCAGTAGATGAGCAGAGTCTAGAGACCTTTTCTGTCTCTCTTAGAATATATAAAATTAGTTCTAAAATCACCATGCCTCATTCAGCAGCAGGCTTCAACAAACCTCATCCTGACAAGAAGTTTAAAAGATTAAAGCAGTACTTCATAAAATGTACAACTAATTTTTTTTAATTTATTTGATTAAATGAGCATGAATAATAGAATTTGCAACAGTGCCTCACTGTAGCAGGTGCTGTATGTTTATTTTTATAAAAATGCAAATATACTGAATATATAATATTTTAACCAATGTGTTTAGATAAAGTAATTTAAATAATGAAATTATATTTCCCTAATTAAGAAATAACAATAATTTAAGTGTTTGGACAATATTTCTATCTCTCACTGCATTTTCTACTAGACAGGAATCTCTTGTTTCTGAATTACTTTATTTTCCTTTTTGGGGAAGCATCAGAAAGGCATAAGATTTTCAATTTACTATTACTAGTGAAATCAAGAGAAGCATTTTAGAACTTGTCACTTCATTGACTTCCTTTCTAATTAGTATGGTTACCATTAAAATTAAATTCAGATGTTTCTATACTGACTCTTGCTCTACTCCTAGACTCGCTCCATTAAAAATCACCACATCTGCCTGAAACGTAACTAGTACTATTTATCTAGTACTATGTTTTGCTGTTTTATGTTTTTAAGAACAACATAATATTAGCTCAACACCTGTTTATGGCATTCTGACTTAGGTCCATAACGTCACAAGTAGCAAGAAGTAAGGGAAAGACTTCATACCCATACAAGCATGGACAGTGTAATTATTTTGGAATGATAACTATAATGGCTCCAAAATCAGCTGGATTAAAGAAGCATCTTCATCCAGTGTCAGTACTTACAACCACTTATCGGAACATGTCTTCTATTACTCACTACACATGATAATACACATAACATTGTAGAGTTGAAATACAAGCCATATGAATGATAGCTCACAAATAGTTGGAGTTCATGCACTGTTTCAGGGGACTATTCTTGATAGCATTTAGATCAGCAGTGGTGGTCAAAGATAAGACAATATCCAGTTTTAAACTCTAGAAAGTAATTATGCAGAGCATAAATCATTAAGGCCTAACTGAAATGGAAATGAAATTCTATTAAAAAAATTATAAACTCAGTCCTATCTGAATATTTGATTCTGCAAAGATATATTAGGTATGTGCCACTATGAATGGAAGGCGCAAGCTTGTTTCAGGATCATAGAGCATTATCAATCCTTCCATTTTCAGTTAAAAACAATCATAGAGTAGTATGTTAACTATATGCATGGAATGAACTTTGTGCTTCCTTACACTCCGTAGCATAAGGCTGTACATCACAAATTGCTGATCAACAAGTGTGTGTATTTTGTTTAACTTCATTGCCCAAGAAGGGTGCAATAGCAATAAATAAATAGTTTAGATAGTGGGGGGTAAAGGGTATTTTATTAATCGTAATAATAGGGATTCAAGGAGTTTTGTTTGTTTTAATGACTTCAACAGCTCTTTAGATGATGTATAAAAATAACCAGCCTTTTAGGCATTTTCTGAGAATTCATTAATTTTCTTGTAAGAGTCTAATTATTTTTGCCAGTGAAGATAATTTCTGATCAGTCAGATCCCAAAAGGTGGAGACACAACTGTCCTATCTTTCATGAACTTATTACATGCACTTGTGAAAGTAGGAACAGTGACGGCTGTGAAGAGTGCTGGTGAATATTGCATAGAATAATTACTCCATATTTCCTACATAAACTCTGCTTACATATGTTGCAATAGTATGCCATTTTTCATTCATGAGCTCTTTGAAATTCATTACCCTCTCTGAATCTCCAGTGTACCTGGTTGTTCCCCATCTTGTATTTTCCCTACTGAAGAATATCTGCTAAAGCTGTATTATGCAGAAGATAATAGTAAAGGAAGACTATTGTTGCTGTGAATCCATAAATATTAACAATGTATGGTGGTAGTATGAATTATAATACACATAACATTAAAAATACATTAAAAATTGGAAGGTAACTTCCATTATTCATACATATATTTTGTTTGTAGCTTTTTCAGTACAGAATTCCCCGCTGTGGTTCACACTTAATCAAAAACTGCCATCTTTGTGGCCAACTGTTTCTTCTATAGTTTAACACCTACAATTTGGTTTGTACCATACTTCTCCTACCTGAAGATATAGCAGTTCTGTAACTTTTAACTCAACTGGGATAGAAAATTGTTGCGGCAAAGGCGGCTGTGGTTTCAAATTCAAATATTGTGAGGCAAACACTAGTTTTCATTTTTTAATCAGTCCAAAAGGCAAGAAACATGTCTTATATTTTTTTTCTGTTAAATATTTGTGATGTACCTAAAATTCATGCAGCACTCTATCTAATGCTGCTTTGACCATGGCAAGTGTTGAGACTGAACTGGACTAGTATCAAATAAGGTTAATACTTGTTTCCTATATAAAATGGTAATGCATATATGGTACAATGTTTTTGAATGTCAGTGTCTCTGTGCTCCATTACCCTCTGTAAATCGGATACGTAGTCAGTTGTTCCTCCTCTTGTATTTTTCCAGCTGGAAGTTATTCCTATGTGTGATACTTTGTACTTTTCTTTATTGAATTGCATCTTTTTCTCTTTTTTTTTTTGGACCACTTTTTCAATTTGTCAAAGTTACTTTCAATTCAAATCCTATTCACTAAAGTGCTTGCAGACGCTTTCAGCTTGGTATTGTCTGCAAATTTAATAAGTGTACTCTCTATTCCATCATCCAGGTCATTAATGAAAATATTGAATAATACTGGATCCAGGACAGGCCCTATGAAAACCCATTCAGTATTTCCTTCCAGCTTGACAGCAGGTAACTGCTCTAAGTATACCTTCACATCTGCTGTGCACACAGTTACAATGGTGTCATCTGGATTTCCTAGTTTATTTATGAGAATGGTATACACAACTGGCACACACTTTAAAACAATGAACATGTATCGTATCTACTACTTCCACCTATCAGTAAGGCCTATTGCTAGTCACAGGGAGAAAGTGGATGGGATTGATGTTTTCTCTTGAGAAGGTGATGTTTGCTCTAGTTTGTCTGTAGTCTTTACCCAAAGATAGATATTCCAGCATTTTTGTGAGAATTTAAGTTAGACTGACTAATTTATTATTCTCTGGATCCTCCTATCTATTTTTTCAAAGTTAAGCACGACTGCTTACATCTTTTGATCCTACTGTCCTCCGCATTCTCTGAGGAAAGGTAAATGCTGAGAGTATTTCAGTTGATTCCTACAATTGTTCCGGTAGCCTGTAGCTTGCTAATTAATCAGTTTAGCCATCTTTTTTGAATAAAAACTGGAAAAAAAAAATCACAGATCACAGAATCAATTAGGTTGGAAGAGACCTCTGGGATCATCGAGTCCAACCATTGCCCTGACACCACCATGTCAACTAGACCATGGCACTAATGCCATGTGCAGTCTTTTCTTAAACACATCCAGAGATGGTGGGTGACTCCACCACCTCCCTGGGCAGCCCATTCCTATGTCTAATAACCCTTTCTGAGAAGAAATTCTTCCTAATATCCAACCTGAACCTCCCCTGGCGAAGCTTGAGGCTATGTCCTCTTGTCCTATTGCTAGTTGCCTGGGAGAAGTGGCCGACTCCCACTCCACTACAGCCTCCCTTCAGGTAGTTGTAGACTGCAATAAGGTCACCTCTGAGCCTTCTCTTCTCCAGGCTAAACAACCCCAGCTCCCTTAGCCGTTCCTCATAGGTCAGACCCCCCAGACCCTTCACCAGCTTGGTCGCCCTCCTCTGGACTCGCTCCAACACCTCAACATCTTTCTTGAAGTGCGGGGCCAGTAATAACTGTTGGTAGATTCCCCTTTCTTTTCTAATCAGCTTTTTGACACTTTCTTACTATATTGTACTTACTATATTTGTACACTTTGTACAAAGAAATTTTTATTCACGTACACGTCTTTATGCTTAACTGTGTCAATATATCTTTTTTTCTTTTCTAATTCATTCAGTTTTTACAGGTACTTTTGCAATTCTTTGTAATCAGTTTTTCACTTTACAGCCATGGCTAATTTATTATCACCAGCAACTTTGTCACCTTACTGTTGAGCCTTTTATGAAAATGCTCAGAAGTATCTCTGTGGACTTCTGCTGGACTTCTGCTGGCAACCTCTCCCCACTTTTTTGTCTTAAATTGTGTCACCTTATACTTGGAGTATTCCTGTGTTCTCACTTTCAGTTGTATGAATTAGTTTCCACTCTTTGTAAAATTCCTTCTTGAATTTTTGAATAAGTGTTATTTACCCAACCCTACCACACTTCCTAATTTTAGGGGGTTTTGAGATGTTCACATTGTTCTTTCATATTTTTAAGAAACTGCCAGGTCTTCTGTCCTCTTTTATTAAAATAAAAATTAGTGATGAGCCCACAAGTACTCAGTAGGCCAGTGTTTGAGGTACAAATAAAAGACTTCAGGTTGCTAAGATGCATTATTTGTTTAATTTTATCTGACTAGGGAGTATTTGAGGAATTCCTGCCACAGCCTCAGTAGGGCCATGGAATGTAGCACCATGGCACCCTGTAAAACAACAGGGGGAGATTTACAGTAAAAAATGACCTAAATCTCTTCATGTTCAAGGAGATGGCAAAAAAAAGCATGAAGTTTAGTGGGAACAAAATTAAATGATTTTGAGTGCCAAAGTATGTATTAACAAATACATTTGCAAATTATATTTTGTTTTTATCATTCAGAGAACAGTAAATACGATTTAATTTAAGAGCTCTTATCTTCAGCCGCTAAATGACGGATCTTGATTAAAACAACTTACAATGAATTAGAAAATTTTACAGTCTCTAGAAAATATAGCAAGGAGTAGGGAAAAATATTACGTTAAATTTCAGGCTGAGTTTAGAGCTCATGAACATACAGAGGAACTGCATTTGCTTAAACATTGAGTGCTGTACTTCAGGCTTAAGAGCAACACAATCCAAGAAAATGTCAAGAGAGATTTTCTTGATAAATGTTCTCAAAAAAGTATATTTCGATGGCATATGATACAGCAATTTCTGATGGAATGAAAAATTCATGTTGAAAGTGTACATGGTGTAATTAATTATTGGTAGGCTAAGAAATGTTTCAATTTTACAGTAGCTTACCAAATCAAGTTTAACCAGAAGAGGGAAGGATGTAAAGTTGTATGTGAGGTTGTCTTAGCCAACCAAAGACATCTTTTCATTTTGAAAGTTAGGGTGAATGGAACCTGAATTTTGTTAGGCTAAATCTATGAAACAAGACTTTTGGTTGAAGAAGGGGTTTTTTGACCTTGAATGATCAGAAGTCTTAAATTACTTCTGAGTTAGAGACTGTTTGATCTGAGTTTTAGCCTTAGGAGGAATAAACCATTATACTTTTGGTGTTGCTGGAGGCAATGGTTTCTTCACAGGTGGTCAGCTGCTATTTTCTTTCTTTTGCTGTACTTTTCTTTTGATTAAAATTAAAGAAATCTAGCTACAACCATCTAGGAAGCACAAGATAGTTATGAAATAAGTTACTATAGATAAACTCCTCTGCTTTCATCTTAGCTTTTAGATTTATAAAAGTATTCATAAATGCATCTTGAACATTTATAAAAATATTAGAATCGTCTTAATTTTTTCAGCTCTGACAAATACAGTTTTCTTTATATTTAATATCATAAAAAACACTATAATCCTAAGTCTTTTAGGAAGTCTGAAGAAGTTCAGGAATTGCTAAAATGAGTACACTTAACATCTGATTTAACTAGTTATAATCAATCACAAAACTATTTGTCAGAACAAACAATTTCAAAGATGCATGAAAAAATAATCTTTGATATTTGCAGATGAAATTTTGGAAAACATGCTTGTTACCCGAGCTGTTTTCAGCTAAATAATGAATCACTCATGAAAATAAAACTCCAATTCCTTTGGCAGATTCCCCATTTACAAATGCCTTACTGTAATGCCAAAATCTGTTCCACTGCTCTCAAGTTCGTTTTAGCTACGAGAATGATGTGAAATGATACCTACCAAAATCCTGTAAAGCAGAGCATACACCCTGAGTAGTAATGCATCACACAATCTAATTATTTTTCAATAAATAATTTAAAGTTACAAAAATTGTACTTCTATGGATGAAGCTGCCTTCACTAAAGGTAGTATTTTGCCATTCATTTACATGTATTCAAGTTTCAAAAATATTCTTAAGTCTCAAAATGAGTCCAAAAAAGTACTGTGCAGAACAATGTCATGTAGGCTACTTGAGGGAAATGAAAGGATGTCAGTCTTACCCTTATTCCATGGTAACAAAATTCTTCAAGGAACCTAAAGGGATTTGTTTTTCATTATTTTTCTTTCTTTATCTTTCTCTGGGGTCTAAAGATTGACCTTAAGGGGTTGTTCGAACTTTTCTTTGGCTACGTATTTCCTGTTTGCATTTTAAAAGTTTTCTTGGTTATAGTAATATCAGCTGTGAAAGCAAGGGAAAGCAAATCTTTAGTGGCAAGACCCTCATCTAAAATTTTATTACAGTAAGACTGTGTTAGTGAAACCTTGCTTAACAAGTCTATCAAAACTAGTTTCTTATTCTCATTTGTATAGGTTGTTTCCAGGATAGTATTTGATTATATTCTTGCAAAATATGCAAGTACACAGACTCCATGTTTATACAGAAGTAAAATTAAGGTTCTCAGCACATCTCTGAATTTATTTGTGGTAATTTGTGCATCTCAGCTATTTGTAAGTAAAGATGACTTGACTAGTGCAAAAAACACCTCTGTCTCTTCACTTGGGAATATACCAAATCTTTTCCACAGCCCTTGACTCTGATGTTCACAACACAAAAGTGAACCATACAGAGCCTTCTTTTGATACCTCTGGAACTGTTTGCTCTGATTGCCACGAGCTCTGCTTTTATAAGCTTTGAGCATGCAGCCTTAGTGCATGTGGCTTTGCCTGTCTACAGTGGGAAACTGGAAATCCTTGGATTTTCCTTTTGGGGAAACAGATGATGGTAAAGCTGTGGATGTGGTCTATCTTGATTTCAGTAAAGCGTTTGACACAGTGTCCCACAGCATCCTCGCAGCTAAACTGAGGAAGTGTGGTCTGGATGATCGGGTAGTGAGGTGGATTGTGAACTGGCTGAAGGAAAGAAGCCAGAGAGTGGTGGTCAATGGGACAGAGTCCAGTTGGAGGCCTGTGTCTAGCGGAGTCCCTCAAGGGTCGGTACTGGGACCAGTACTATTCAATATATTCATTAATGACTTGGATGAGGGAATAGAGTGCACTGTCAGCAAGTTCACTAATGACACCAAACTGGGAGGAGTGGCTGACACACCAGAAGGCTGTGCTGCCATTCAGAGAGACCTAGACAGGCTGGAGAGTTGGGCGAGGAGAAATTTAATGAAATATAACAAGGGCAAGTGTAGAGTCCTGCATCTGGGCAAGAACAACCCCATGTACCAGTACAAGTTGGGGACAGACCTGTTGGAGAGCAGCGTAGGGGAAAGGGACCTGGGGGTCCTAGTGGACAGCAGGATGACCATGAGCCAGCAATGTGCCCTTGTGGCCAAGAAGGACAATGGCATCCTGAGGTGTATTAGAAGGGGCGTGGTTAGCAGGTCAAGAGAGGTTCTCCTCCCCCTCTACTCTGCCCTGGTGAGGCTGCATCTGGAATATTGTGTCCAGTTCTGGGCCCCTCAGTTCAAGAAGGACAGGGAACTGCTAGAGAGAGTCCAGCGCAGAGCCACGAAGATGATTAAGGAGGTGGAACATCTCCCTTATGAGGAGAGGCTGAGGGAGCTGGGTCTCTTTAGCTTGGAGGAGACTGATGGGTGACCTCATTAATGTTTATAAATATGTAAAGGGCAAGTGTCATGAGGATGGAGCCAGGCTCTTCTCAGTGACATCCCTTGACAGGACAAGGGGCAATGGGTGCAAGCTGGAACACAGGAGGTTCCACATAAATATGAGGAAAAACTTCTTTACGGTGAGGGTGACTGAACACTGGAACAGGCTGCCCAGAGAGGTTGTGGAGTCTCCTTCTCTGGAGACATTCAAAACCCGCCTGGACGTGTTCCTGTGTGATATGGTCTAGGTAATCCTGCTCCTTCAGGGTGATTGGACTAGATGATCTTTCGAGGTCCCTTCCAATCCCTAACATTCTGTGATTCTGTGATTCTGTGAAATCTCTTTCAGTCTTTCATCATTATTTCAGCACTGCATAATCATTTGAAAATAACAATGATATTAAATCTATTGCAATACAACATTAATAAGAATGCTATTTTTATCAGACATGCGATGAATTTTTGTTTGCTAAATAGCAGCTGTCATAGTCATATTAGTTCTGGGCCATAAAAAATGAAACATAGATTCTGAAGCCAATATCTTTGTATGGAGAACTGTTAATGTTTCCAGTATTGTGGGCGTTTCTCCTCCAAATAGAAATCAGATAGCACCATCAAAAAAATGATTTACAGATGAGCATATATTCTAAGTGTTCATTTCTTATTTTATACTGTCAATTTTGTTTTCCTTTTGCAGTTGCAAACTACAGTCTCAGAAGGATTTTAACATCTAGAAGGTCTATCCTCAAATGGATTACACTTAGCTTAAGTGGGTTACACTAAGGAGAGATTTCTACAGCAACTATGAATCAAGATTGAAAAGACCGAGGAGCTAAACATAGCCCCTGCTGCTTTATGCATGTGAAATATTAGTAATTGGATTTGGAATATATTATGTACACTTAATCCAGAAATGAGGTTGTCAGTTATGCATATGCAGTTTTTTTCAGTTGTGGATTTATTTTGTTATGCATTTATAGACGTTCAAGCAGACTGTTCAGACTCTGCTCAAGTTTGTCAGAACTGTTCTTCCAGCTGAAAAGTAGGGGAGTTGATTCCTAGGTGAAGGATATCAACAGGCAAGGTTGAGAGAGGACATGGGAGGAAGATAAGGAATAAATGAAAGGGTGGAAGGTAAACCTTAAACATACACTGCTCTTTCATTATCCTGAGGCTCATTTATCCTCTAAAGATCAGATCCTATAAATCTTGTTCAAACTGAATTTCCACAGGAGCTTGTTTTGATTAAGGAACAAAGGTAAAATCCTAACATCTTTATTGTGTGCATCAAAGTCTGCTTAGCAAAAGTGTTGAAAATCTGTTATTTTCTATTTCAAATTTGTCATCAACTTATTAAGTATATCTATTTCATTTTAAAAAAAATAAATGAAGGAGTAGCTCCTGTATGCCTGCATGAAAATATATAGAATAAAATATATTCTGAAAGAACAATGTAGCAGAAAGTGTTTTAAAACATTATGCAAAGCTTAACTCCAAAATAAATCCCTTTCTCATCAAGCATGCTTCTGCTTAAGAAATTTATCCTGCCACCTACTTCACTATTTGGAATTTTAAGAGTGCTAAGTCAAAGTGTATGTGTCTTAAGTATCTGTGACAGCACTGAACATGTGCCTAAGTCAGTGAAGATGTTGAACCTCTTGTTCAACTCGTTTTGAGTACTACTTTCTTTTCTAACCTATTTGCTGAAGTAGGGCTTTGCACACCTTAGATGTCGCCAACATGGTGTCCTGATATAATTATTGTCATGAGGTCCAGACCCTCCTTTCTGCAGTCCAAGGTTTGATTTTCTTTTTCTTGTTCCAAAATATATATTAATGTAATTTTCCTATTTTAAGTACTCCGGAAGAAAACATTTCATGGACATTTGAGATGAAGTTACCTTTCAGCTGACTGATCCTCTAAATTTACAGATGGAGATAAAGGCAGATGTAATGTTATAAAGTGATACTATTTCACTATAGTAAAACTATTCCTGTTTTTTAAAAAAAAAATATTTAAAAATGCCCTGAAAACAACAAAATATAGCAATAATTATAATTGCTGTAACTCATGTCTGGAACCTCTAATGGGCGAATGCATTCTCTCTGACCTGTAAGCAAATATTCCTCTTTATTCAAAGCACTGGGAGAAGAAGACAAAGAGAAAAAATGCCATTCTATGCTACATAAAACATCAGTTTTCACTCTTTTTATTAAATACAGTTTGATCTTTTTCCTGCAGAAAATAGTATTTATTATTGACCATTTCAATAGCCATTGTCAAAATTTTATCTGCAGGGCCACTGTTTTAGCCTGGTATGTTGGGTGTAATTTGCTCTTTTTGCTATGAAAAACATAAAATAATTCGCTAATAAAAGTTTTTACATGCACAAGCCTGTGCTTTCTCAATTCCAAAGAATCTGGCTATTTTTACTCAAAATGTATGATTTTTGCTCTTGCCCATTTCCTTTTTATTGTCAAGTTCTACTTCTTATGTACAGATCAATAATGTAATCCTAAAGCTGCTCTAAACGGTACTGCTATAATGTCAATGTTAATACCAACAGTATATATTTCTGATATCAGTATTTTTCATGTCGTGTGTGGAAGTTCAATAATTTCCCATTCCACTGATATCCTTAAACATTTTAATAGAGTAAACAAATATGTTAAAAACTTTCTAGTAACAAGTAAAATGATGAAGAGTTACAGATCATTCTTATAAAAGTAAATAATTAATAGTTTCTTCTTTAACAAAACCCTTTGTGTTCTTAGTCTTTAGTTCAGCTGGGTACATTTGAAAATCTATTGATGACCAAAGAAGTATAAAGTGAAAAAGAATAAATTGTATGTGCATCATTAGGAAATATGTTTTGATAACATCAGTGAAATAGACTTATCATTACAGAAATATAACTTCCCTTTGATCTTTCTGCACTTTTTCTGCCTCAGTTAGTAATTTAAACAAAGGTTTGCACTCTTGCAGCAAGTTCATCTTCATAGAATGAACTTTCTTACTGAGTAGCAAAAATGTGTGCAGTTAGTTAAAATTAATTTTCCAGAAACTTTTGAATGAATAGGGAGATTCTGAGTCAGCTTCTAGCAAAAGGCTTATCTAATGCCCCGTGTGAATGCTCAGCGTATTGTTTTGATTAAAGCTTGAATGGAAAACTGCTGATCTGAGGTAGCGCATGTTATTCAAGATGCAGACAAAGCCCTTTTCAGCTGTGTAAACTGCAAAAGTGTTAGTGGTAGAATAACATAAATTGTGTGCCATTCAGTGGGTGTACAATATGGGTTTGGATTGCTATTATATGATGATTAAGCATAATACTAAGCATATATGAAAAATATTTCTGCTAAATTTATTTGCAAATATGCCTTATTTGCAAAGACGGAGTTTAGCAGGAATATCAAGGAACGTGTGGGATAAAGCAAATTCGTATTAGAGAAAGAGTCATCCCTGACTTTTCTGTTGTATACTGGTTTTGCTTCTATACTCTTCCACCATATACCAACTGGTTTAGTTTACTGTAACTTCACAGTGGTTCCATTTCCTGTAGTTTACACACTTCCATCTGTTTTATAACCAGCCTAGAGTACTAACTCCATCAATCTTGGTTGTCACATTGCAAGGCTGATGTTTGTGGCTTAGAAGACCCCTCAAAAATGCAGGCTTAGTAAAAAGCAAGGCAAAATTACTTATGAAAACACTCTGATTCAGTGATGAAAACACCTTGATTTCAATGGAACTACCTTATAGGTAAAAGTAACTGATTTCTTTAACAAAGGCACAGTTGCTGTAACTGTTATTTAGTGATACACTTCATATGTAAATACATTTCAAATGTTTTAACTTGCAGATTAAAGGAAACTGAATCCAGAAACAAGGACAGTTTTTGAAACCATGCACTGCCCAGCTCAAATCTGTCAGATAATTCAGCTGTTCTGTTCTCCTCCTGATGTTCCACAGTTATAAATGAACAGAAGATATGCAGAGCCATAAGTGATAAGCATGTTTGGAATAAACAATAGACCACAGTAGTATTTTTCTTGCTGCTGGGTGCTCTTGTTCAAA
Organism: Nyctibius grandis; assembly: GCF_013368605.1. NCBI lineage: Eukaryota > Metazoa > Chordata > Aves > Nyctibiiformes > Nyctibiidae > Nyctibius > Nyctibius grandis. Next base: position 26,396,320 of record NC_090664.1, read on the forward strand.
TGGTCATGTTAAATCAGAACACATTGTTAAATCAAGTACTTGATAAAACAACAAAAGTGATAATTCTCTGCATCATACAGTTTATTTTTAGCAACCTGGTTTACATTTTGATGGTAATATATTTTCTCTTTTTTTTTCCTTTTTTGTTTGGTATACAATAACTATTACATTTAGTTACTTTTAAAAAAAATATTTAAAAGAAACAAACAAAAAACTTATTCCGTAACTGATGCAGCTCTTGCCTCTATATTGCTGTGTAGGAGCAAGCCCCTGACATGGCTATAACGGTAGATTTTCTACCTACCCAAAATATTTACCTTCTGGAAAATTCTTTGCAGCATCTCTGAGACACCAGAGTGGGTATTTCTCATGATCTTATGAGTGTCTCATAGTTCAGACTGTGCCACAGAAAATTCAAACTCATCACATCTGACCATGACACTCATCTGTGCCCGCTGCTCTTGAGGTTCACCCAAGGGCAGAGGAGACCAGAGATGATCCTACAGGGGCCCTGTTGCCTGTGTCAAAGATGGTTGGCCTCAATAGGTGTTCTGAAGTCAGACCAAACTGCCTGCCTGTAAGAAAAATGTGAATATGAAATACCAGGTCTGTGAGACACCCAAGTTTCAGGGTCCTACTGAGATCTCTCAGGTTAGAGAATTGCAGGTGTATCTATGACATCTGCAAAAATGCATATTGTTCATGAAAGCTGGACTGGCAGAAGTACCGTTGTCCTGGTCTATGTTTTTAAACTAGAAATTTTGCAGTATTAGTAATACCACAGAGACCAAACAATCCCATTGATTTAAAAGGAACTGCTACTGATTTGCAAAACAAAAAGTTAATTACAAGAAGGTCAGGGCTGCATGCTCCATTTTAATTAAGGACACTCTGAATATTATTAAAAAATGCACGTCAAATAGTCCTATAAAATAAGAAAAAAAGAAATCTGTTACTTTCCTCTATTTTAAACACAATTTTAAAGAAGTGCTTAATGACCGACAACAGCAAAATTCAACTTGCGGATTGAGACACTGGAATTTACATGCCCATATAGAGATGCCTAGATACAAAAAAATACCCAGCTATTATAGCCAGTAATGATCTGGTTGATACAGCCTAGAGAGATGTTTAGCTCACTCTGAACTGGACACCCGCAATGGGGCAACTGAACATCTCTAGGTTTTATACTCTGCTTTGATTGTATTTTCACTGACTGTAATTGAAAACTAGTCACCTTAAACTGTGAGCTAAATCTCACTTAAAGGATCCTTAAGGCTTATGTTATAGGGTTGTTGTGGGTTTTTAAATCCACTTTCTATGATATTGTGGGGTGTGAACAAACCTATTTCCCATCTTCAATGCCAGATACAGAATTTAGTATAAATATATAAGAATTTGAGATAAATCAGTCTTAGAAAAAATTAGATCTTTTTCACTAAATTCTGGTCCAGTGGGCTGATGATGCATGTTCACTTTTTAAATGATCTTGTAAAGAAGAACATATCTATCTGGAGGCAGGTTTCTTATCAAATTCCTTAATAGTTTTAGTTCTACTTTTGTTCCTGATCTTTTTTCAATAATTGAGTCTTCTTGCATTAATTATATATGGCTATAAATTATTTTGACTTAATAACTTTAATGTTATTGTGTATTCATGAGCTTTCACTTCAGCTTGGTATGCAATGGCAATGTTTTGTATTTCATTTCAATTTTTGGATAAACCCTACGCTTTAAAAAAGAGAACATCTGCTCAGATTTTTAGGGGTAAATGGGTTGTAATTCATAAAATTTTGAACTGAGGGTAGTTCTTGAACAGTGTGCAATTATCTTAATACCTCTAAGTAACATAACTTCACAAACTACAGCAGTTTAATTGGGTGCCTTTGTATATACATAAAATACAAAATATTTATTGTTATTCAAGGACTAGTGAAAATATACAGAAGTGGAATGAAACCAATAGAAGATATGCATACAAATACTAGAAGAATACTTCAATAAGAATCTCCCTGTTTAGAAACAAATTAAAAATAAGAAAAGATATACTGACTGGTATCCAGAAGGATGTTAACTACTAGTAATGCCCACTGTAGGAGAAGATCAGGTTGGAGACCATCTGAGGAACCTGAAGGTGCACAAGTCCATGGGACCTGATGAGATGCACCTGCAGGTCCTGAGGGAACAGGCGGATGAAGTGCTAAGCTGGTATCCATCATTTTTGAGAAGTCGTGGCAGTCTGGTGAAGTTCTCACTGACTGGAAAATGGGAAACATAACCGCCATTTTTAAAAAGGGAAAAAAGGAAGACCCGGGGAACTACAGGCCAGTCAGTCTCACCTCTGTGCCCAGCAAGATCATGGAGCAGATCCTCCTGGAAACTATGCTAAGGCACATGGAAAATAAGGAAGTGATTGGTAACAGCCAGCGTGACTTCACTAAGGGCAAATCATGCCTGACAAACTTGGTGGCCTACTATGGCGGGGTTACAATGTTGGTAGATAAGGTAAGAGCAACTGACGTCATCTATCTGGACTTGTGCAAAGCATTTGATACTGTCCCACACGACATCCTTATCTCTAAATTGGAGAGACATGGACTTGATGGATGGACCGCTCAGTGGATAAGGAATAGCTGGATGGTCTCACTCAGAGTTGCAGTCAACGGCTTGATATCCAAGTGGAGACCAGTGACGGAGTGGCATTCCTCAGGGATCGGTATTGGCACTGGTCCTGTTTAACATCTTTATCGGTGACATGGACAGTGGGATTGAGTGCGCCCTCAGCAAGTTTGCCGACAACACCAAGCTGTGCGGTGCAGTTGACACGCTGGAGGGAAGGGATGCCATCCAGAGGGACTTTGACAGGCTTGAGACGTGGGCCCATGCGAACTGTACGACGTTCAACAAGGCCAAGTGCAAGGTCCTGCACATGGGTCGGGACAATCCCAAGCACAAAAACAGGCTGGGCGGAGAATGGATTGAGAACAACATTGAGGGTGTTGGTTGATGAGAAGCTCAACATGAGCCAGCAATGTGCTCTTGCAGCCCAGAAAGCCAACCATATCCTGGGCTGCATCAAAACAAGTGTGTCCAGCAGGTTGAGGGAGGGGATTCTTCCCTCTACTCTGCTCTCATGAGACCCCACCTGGAGTACCACGTCCAGCTCTGGGGCCCCCAACATAAGAAGGACATGGACCTGGTGGAGTGAGTCCAGAGGAGGGCCACAGAGATGATCAGAGGGCTGGAGCACCTCTCCTATGAAGACAGGTTGAGAGAGTTGGGGCTGTTCAGCCTGGAGAAGAGAAGGCCCTGGGGAGACCTCATAGCAGCCTTCCAGGGGCCCCCTTCAGGGGCCTACAGGAAAGCTGGAGAGGGACTTTTTACAAGTGCATGTAGTGATAGGACGAGGGGTAAGGGTTTTAAACTGAAAGAGGGTAGATTTAGATTAGATATTAGGAAGAAATTCTTTAGTGTCAGGGTGGTGAGACACTGGAACTAGTTGCCCAGAGAAGTTGTAGATGCCCCCTCCCTGGCAGTGTTCAAGGCCAGGTTGGATGGGGCTTTGAGCAACCTGGTCTAGTGGAAGGTGTCCCTGCCCATGGCAGGGTGGCTGGAACTAGATGATCTTTAAGGTACCTTCCAACCCAAACTATTCTGTGATGCTATGATTATATGAAGTGTTTCTTTAAGATTAGGCTGTACACACAGTGAGGTAGAAGAACTTCATACTTGTCTCTCACAGATGCTTCCACGTTTCTGTTCATACTGTGTGTAGCACTTACGATGTATGAATCAGTTGGCATAACAGCAATTTTGATATAGACACGCACATTTAAAAACAATGTTTGAAATTATTTTTTAATTAAGGCAGATGTTATTTCCCATAGTTATAAACAATTTTTATTGTTAATTAATGAATAATAACACTAGACTTTCATTTGATTTTTCATGGCTAAGGATTCACTTTGCAAGGCACAAATTATTTTGACATAGCTATCAAGAGATAATGAGGCAGCAGTGAAGTTGATTATGGAATGTCCTGTGGTGTAATCACCTAATATACAATATATGTTACTTTATGTTCACTTCCCCAAAGCAATTTTAGTGCTTGAATTCTGAGCAGCTTAGCAGTCAGTCCATTGCAAATCTTGCATTAGAATTCTCTAGTTAAACCTCTGTACTGTGCTTAGTATTCTGTGTTGCTTACAGCTAAAACTTAATAACAACTAGGGCAACTAAAGAGACCATTATATATACTATCCAAAGAAGAAAGGGGCTCTTACTCTATTGAACTACACTTCACTTTTTCTGTCCTCAGTTCTGTGTGATGATTACCCTATTGCAGAAAATCTACTCATTACTTATAAGCTACACTGAAATAGATATGATTTCTAATTATAAGAATTAGGGCAAAATGTAAATATTAAAGGCAGTTGGTTGTGAAACAAAATGAAAAAACCTACGTAGACAAAAATCTTCTTACCATGTTTTTGGGTAGTTTGGTTAGTTGACTCTTTGTAATAGCTCTGTGGAGGGAAATTTCACTATAATCCAATGGAAATGTAGTTAATGAGTCTAGATGGAAAGTTAATTAAATATGTGGTTTCATATTTGCCATTTTCAGTGTTTCTGCTTTTGTAAAGAGAAAGCCAGAAAGAACTTAGAGACCACCCTCTCTGGCTTATGTGGAGGTACACACTTGCAAAAGGTTGATTTTTAGTTATTTATGTGCTGGTTCCAGAATATCTCTCAGTTGTCTCACCAGAGTTTCATAAGCCAATAGTGAGTTGTACTGTGTGCATGCTAGGCACTGTACAGAAAGAAGCAGTTCTACCCCATACACATTTAGACAAGACAAATGAGTGGAAAAGCAGAACTCAAGTAACACAAACAGGAATCTCAGAGTTATCCTGTAAGTCAGCATCAGGACCAGGAAGTGCAAAGATCTCATGATACTCACTATAATATCCTGGGTTTTAGAGCACAAAGGCTGTGATTTTTAATAAAAATGAATAACTAACATAATTAAAGAAGCACCTTGAAATTTTCCATTTGTTTTGCAGCCCACCAATTTTTTATTTTTAATGCAGCACCTGATTTTTCCACAGGAACTGAGTATCTGTGCCCCTTTAGTCAACTTGGAGTGTATGGGACCAGAAAAAAATATTCCAAGCTTGTGCCATGTTTTTCAGTATTAATGAGTGTCCAGTGTCCCAGGGCACATATTCTCAACAGAAATCACTTGATTATTTGCTGTGCAGCCCAACTCTGCTAGTTCCACAAAAAAAAAGAAAAAACCCACCTCTGGGAACTTAGGGAGCTCTTTGCCCTGACATTCTTTTCTAGAAACTGTAAATTTCAGGTAGGGCTTGCTATTATGTGAATAAAAATATTTCAGTAAGACCATTAAACTTGCTTTTATTTGCTTTTCTCTTATCTGCATTAGTAGAATACACTTGCCCTTAGCTATCTGATCTATCTGTTGCAAGGAAAAGCTGCTGCTGTTTCTTTTCCTTCTTTTTCTTTGTTTTTGAAAATACATGAATTTAAGAGGAACCTAATTATAATTAAACAATTAAATAATTTTCTTTCTGCATTACAGTTATTAAATTCTTGGTTCTACTTCTTTTCTGCAACATCTTCAGTCCCATTCTTGCTTATATATTATTTTGCCAAGCCATAGCTTTGGTTCTGATGTTACGGACCCAGTCCAAAAATCAATTGAAGTGATTGAGACTCTACTTTTTCACCAGTTGGTACTGGATTTTATTTTCATAGCCCAGTGGGGAATTAGAAAAGTAATTACTTTTATTAAGAAACTTAATTCACTGAAAAGACTCTTACAAATAACTTAATCTCAATTAACAGCTCATTGTGCCATTAAAAAGCAATACAGGACTAGAGCATCAGCAAACAAAAGCGTTGCTTCCTTGCAAGTGATTTTACAGTCAGTGTTAATGATTTAGTTCTTTTGTGAATTATGCAGCTTTTTTGAATTTTTAATCTATTATATCAATTCAGCTGGGAAAATTTGAATGCTTTTAACTGCAGCATCACTTACTACTACTGTTCCATAGCCTTGACAATTATTCTGAATGCCTTTTAGTAAGAAGATGTTTTTCAAAGTTATTTTTCTTAAGAATTAATATTACACATTTATTATTCAGGTGCATAATTTGGACGCAGATGCAATATATATGATTTTGACCCATTACTATACTTTACAGCTTCTCAGAACTGTTTATCTCAGGATAAGGAGCCTCTCATTATCTGTTTCCTGAAGACTCTGTATTTTCAGTTGTTTTTCTGCAAAACTGCTAAAATCACATAACCTCCTTATGGACCTTATAGATATTTAAAACAAAGTATATACCAAACCCACTGTTATATTTTTTCTAGCTGCAGCGTGATTATTAAGAAAATGGATTGCAGACTGATAGAGCATTCTAACTTTGGGAATTTCTCTGTTATCTTCCTTTTTTAGATATATTTCAAAATTCTCCTTAATTTACAGCTCATTAAACAAACTTTCAATTTCTCTGGTGTTTTCAAGATATTTTTATATTTCCTCTTTGTCATTATTTAGTTTCTTAAAAATATGGAAAGTTAATATGAGTCATTTCGTCTGGTTGCATCCCTCAGCTTTTCCTCTGACCTCTTTACTCGTTACTCTTTGCATATAGTTCATTGGATTAATTATTTTCTAAAAATGAGATTAAAGTATTTCTATAACACTAGCTAACAAAGACCTCTCCATTTTAATATGTCTAGGATCCCATCTGTAGCCTCTGATGACGAAAAAAAACCCCACCAACCTTCTTCATGAGTATTCAGTAAAATGGATTGAATCCTCCCAATATATAATGAATGGTATAATTTAATAACTTCTAATTGATTACATTTGTGACATCTAATTTAAAACTTTACAATAGTGTGAAGTGAGGGATTTTAAAATTATTTGCTGTGGTTTTCAGTCAACTCAAAGCTCAGCATTTCTCCTAAATATGGGGCACTTTTTCTTTAAGAAGGGGAGAAGCAGATCTTATATACTTTCTCTTCTGATAAAATTTGCAAATTTTGCTGTTGTGGGAATAGATTGGTCCCTCAGGCTGAGAAAGTAGCTCAGTTATTTAAAAAGTAGCTTTGAACAATTAATGGTTGTATTTGCATATTAAAACTGTTTTGCTGCAACTTTTCTATTTAAAATGGAAATGTGTCATTGAATGACCAGCTTTGCCGCAAGTCCCTAGTTGTATCTTGAAAAACCTGCAAAGATCTGTGAGTCTCTGGAAGGGCTGCACTGTAACTCTACAATACCTCACGGAGTCCTTACAGGGATAGAGTGCTTGTACAGTATCAGCCTCATAAATTCTCCCCTCTCTATTTCTGAATGCTTCATGCCAGGCATTACCTCTCTAGTACTTCCAGGTCTCAAACAGACCTTGCACTGGGTCTGTGTAAATTGGAATCCTTATTCTTATACGGAAATAACCCAGATTCTTGCTGCTTCCCACTGTGTGCAGGTGGGTCAGCTGACAGACCAAACAGAACAGATAACTGTTTCGCTCATGCTGAAACCTTTCTCCCAGTCAAGGTACTAAACTGAATGTCTCTTACCTTCTTGGTCATTGGCTTTCATAAAATTTATAATAATTTATCATCCCTGAGATTTCTGCTCTTCTGTTCTTAACCATCTCTCAAACTTAGTTAAAATTGACCACTGTATTAAAACGTTATTGAAAGATAGATCCAACAGGGAGTAGGAACACATAAACCTCTTTTTTTTTTCTTTTAAAGAAACCTGAACCTGGCTACAGACAAGCTAAACCAAACCCCTCCCTACTCATAATGTTATTAGATCATATTTTGACTTTTTAAGAGTTTTACACATGAAGAACACATTTTTCTAATAGGTATTTTATTTTAGAAAAGATTTCCAGCTTCAGTTAGTCCATTAGCTCCTCTTGGCAATGTATACCACGCTACACTACTTAATGCTATACAAAAGCACTGTTCTTCCAGAAACACCAAAGAGCAATACTGCTCTTGAACATTTTAAAAAATTATAATATATGAAGACATCATAGCCTACTTCCTGGTCTTCCCAGGTGTCCTATTTCATTTATTTCTCTGTACCTAACTAGAATACTTTCTTCATTATTCCTGCTTTCTGATTTCGCTACTTGCTACTTGCATCGCTGCTAATTTCTCTGTTGTGTTTGAATGTTTAGACTGCAATATATGATGATATCTGATAATATATTATGAAATCAGATAACTTACAATAACTTAATAGTAAGCACATATGAGTAATAGCTACATCTAGATTGCCCTGCTAATCCATTCCTGAGGACCACCCTACTAGGGCTTCTCTCTGTGGAGCACCTCTGTTCTCATCAACATTTAAATTCCTTAGACTCCAGATCCCCCTTGCTCGTTCACCTTGCATCACAGACAGAAGCTACAGGGTACAACAGCAAGCCCCTACTGCAGGTCCACAAAAGTGCTTTTTGTGCTTGATCTTCCTACTCTGCCTTCTTTCTGCATTCTGCACTTCTCATAGAACGAAGTCCCTGGTGAGGAACTCATCTGACTCTTTTCCTCTCTGTCAGTGGCTTCTAGTAAGCGTAACAGGAAGGACAGCGTAGAGTGGCCAAGAGTATTAAAGCCAATATTGCTCTTGTAGACAAAATTCGTTACTACATTAAGTCTGAAATAAGTGAGTTCTGAAGAGGAACCATAACAGAGAGACATATACAAATATAAATCAACAACTGCTGCAGTGTCATCAAGAAAAATGGTACAAAGGAGCATGAATGCATTTGTAAGAATACTTCAGTTATTTTAAGTTCAGCATTTCCACTAAATCAAATGGGGAATAGTTAATAAGCTGCTGTTATATGTCTTAGTCTTTCTAACATTAACAACAGCTTTGTGAATAATGTTTTTAATTAAATATTCTGTCACCTTTCTTAAAAGCAAACTGCAAGCTGTTTTTAAAAGCACAGTACCATTTGAATAAGATCTGACTTTACACTTATCTCTAAAAAAAATTGTGTTGTACCTTTAAGATGACCATCACAGAATTGATAAAAACCCAGAAGCGAGGAAGTTGGCCTTCAGCAATTTCAAGCCACATTTACATTTTCTGAGGTGATTCAAGTGAGCAGCTGGAGAAGGTTCTATATCTTACCCAAGAGCCACATACATCGTAGTAGCTCTGCTGGCTGCAGCACTATTTGGAATTGTTGAGCAGGATGATACCACACTTTCTTCTGCACCAGGCCTACTTTCCTCAGTATCTATGTCAGGTAAAGCCTCCTACAAAAGAATCAGGGACCAAGTAATAAAGAGTAAAAGTGGTGGATAAAGTCCGAAATTCCTACTCACAAGTGCTAAAACACTGCACCAAGAATAACTGTATGCAGGTGGATGACTGTTCATACATATGCAAATGTACAAATATCAAGGAATTAGTTTCCAGATAATATGCCTGAATATATAACTGATAGAAATGAGCAAAATTTTCAGCATCAGGACTTTTTTTTTCTTCTGAGATGGGCTGTGCCTGTTTATTCATATTAGCAGACAGGCAGAAGTAATTCTATTCAAGACAGAGAAACTAGTCTTGAAAATAAGGGCTCATCAAAGTGTTTGTTATACATGGAAATAGACTCAGAATTGCAAAGATATTAAAACTAAAATATAATAAAAACTGCTAAAGTAATTACAGAAAATGGAGGAAGCAAGATAAAAGGCTTGTTCTAAAAATAGTATAAATGATTGATTAGATGATCTAGGCAAACATTTAGAATCTAATTCCAAATATGTGGTTCTTGCATCTTGCTGTTTAATGCTAAATTCAATACGTCTCTTGTTCTTTAGCACTTCTTAGAAACCCAGAGTTGCACATATTCACATACAGAAAATGGTGCTGGTTTTCATAGTTGAGACATCATGGCAGTTCATGCAAAAGTTGAACTAGAGCCAAAAGCAGATTTATACCATAGTCCTTCAAACAGCTTTATTTCATAGGCCCTTCAGAACATATCCAACAGGTATTCACATCATCTTCAAAACCATCACCATTTCTTTTAAAAACTTGTCAGGAGAATTAGAAAGTGACGACGTAAAAATTAGAAGAACTTGTTTCAAACCTTTTCTGAAGGGGTTCAAAGCCTCTACCTCCCCCTACGCCAGAGTTTTAACATTCAGTCTGGTCTTGATGGGATCTGTCTCTGTCACTTCTTTTGAGTTAAGGAACAGAAATTATATTGTATTAAAATTCAGCTCAAAACATGGCTTTATAGACCCCCTACATGGAAAAGCATCCTGGATCCCAGAAGAAACAGAAAATAGAATCAAGTCCTTGGCCCTTCTGGGGGAGTACTAGTACAGTACCATTCCTGGGGTTTTGGTCCAATTTGTCTTTTCTGTGTTGGTAGATGTTCACAGGCAGTGAAGATGATTAATTATCTTCTTGTGAGGTAAGATTTGCGAATTTGTGTCCCTTCAGGAAGAGAAGTCTCAACTGGGGCACTCATAGCATGTACTCCAAATGCTGGGCAACCCTGGGCAACCTGCTCTTGGTGATGCTGTTTGAGCCAGGAGGGTTAGACCAGGTGACCTCCAGAGGTCCCTTCCAACTTCAACAATTCTGAGAATCCACTAAGTTTTTGGAACATTACCTCTTTGTCCTCTGGCTCTGTTTCTGAGTGAATGTAATCAATTCCCCTGTGGTTTGTACAGACCTTGACTGTGTGTTTGCAGTGGAAATGATTGAAACATGGCTACTATATTTAGTCTCCCAAAGGGGATATGAAAGAAAATGTCCCACTGGAGGCTTAGGCATTGATCTGCTAAGTACTAAGAAAAATAAGGAAGTTGTGGCCATCTTTAAAAGTAGAACTTCAGTTACCCAGGGAAATTTTTTTTCTGACTAAATACTTGAGTTTTTTTGTGTTAAGGGAGGATTTTAAAAATTGCAGTCTTAAATCACAGAGCTGGTTTTATGTATATAGATCCTAGATGTCAAAGTCAAGTAATGGACCAACAGCAGAACTGGAGTATACAACACAAATATCTAAGCATGCCACTGAGTGCTTTACTCACAGGATCCTGCTGCTCTCAAAAAGCATTTCCTTTATTTTCATCCTATTCATATAATGTAAATCTAGAATAAACTATGTTGGTAGCTGTGACAGTGCAAGTAGAACAGAACTTAGCTTTTAAATAGCATGTCCTGTAAAACAAAATACAAGGGCAAATGACGTGTTGGTAAATTGCTATTTTTTTTCCCTGGAACCTGTATGTGAATATGTTCCCAGAGAAGTGAGTGGAATATGTTTTTGTTACATATTTTCAACTGCATGTTGAATATATATTAGAAAATGCTAGCATTTTAATGATAGTAGGAAGTATTAAAAAATAAAATGTTTATTAAATTTTAAGAAAATATTTATATAAAAAATTAGTTACTTGAAGTATCTGCAATGTAACACTGATGTGTATATTACATATAAATACTTCTAATAAAGATATCAGTGGGCAAAGACAGCAGTACAAGGTACATCAAAGAAAAATGTATGCTTCTTTAGAGATCTGCTCTATTTTAGCTATAGCAAAATATCCTTTATTACATTATTGTAAAATATGTTGTTCAACTGACTTAAATAGATCCCTGACCTGTCAGCAAAACACAACTTCAGAAGGAGAAAAAAATATTCATACATTCCACCAAAACCTGTATAAGAATCTGAGACTTAAGGGCTGTAAATAGAGCAGGTGCTAGCTAGCCACTATTTGCCACTATTTATTTCTCTTCTTTCTCTAATTGCCTTGAATCCATTAAAAGTTTCTTTTTGAAGACTGCTGGTGGCTCCCATGTCACTAACTTAAAGAAAAAATTATCTTCTCTTTACTTTCTTTTTTCATTGTTGAGCCCACCTTTTCTGCTTTTTGTACTTAAGTTTCACTGATACAAATCATCTTTGGAAACGTGTTCTTTGTCTTCATTCCATCAACCCTTTGGAAAACCTTTCTTTTTAAACTAATTAAATATAATTAGTTCTTTCTTCTTCTCTACTATTTATTTTCTTTCAATTTCCTTTTACAGATAAGTCTTCTTAACTACTTCTAATTTATTTCAGCTTTCCAAATTTGAACACTCTATCTTGCTTTTAAGTTCTGTTCACTTTCAGTTATAATAATATACATACCTCTGGAATATGTAATGTAGTAGTACCCAAATCTTTAAGTCTTGACTCTGACTGTGGTGGTGTTAATTGTTCTCTGCAGTCAGGTATACTGGTTAGTATAGTTCGATATACATCTCTGGCTTACTAACATAGTGTATCTCCTTCTTTGTATTGCTTTTCCAAAAAATTTCTCTCCTGAAGACATTTAATGAAAATGTAAATGAAGTAGGTCTAATTAGTTAGATCTAATTAGTTAAGAAATGCAAGTTTTGAATTCTTTTAGTTCACTTGATTGTTTTATGATAAGTTATACTCAAATACAGTGACTGACAGGCATATGTGTAGTTTTTAATTTCAACAGTACTTTAAAATAATTTCTTACAATTCTTTTTCTGATGCTCACTTTTTATAGGGTGTTTTTTCAAGCTAAGGAAAAATGTAATACCATTAGCTCTCTATATATTTCTTTTCCTCTCTGCTCTTTACCTTGTGCTGCACCAATCAGGAAAATGTTACCGTTTTCTTTTGTGGTTTACACGGGGTGTATTTTCATGGAAATTCCTAGATTAAATTCACCCCATGAATCCTTGCTCCGTTTCTCTCTTCATTATTGATTCCTCAGTTCCTTAGTCAACTGTTATCCTTCTCCCTCATCTTTGTAAGCTCTGCACCTGTGTTCTCTTTTGTAAATCACTTTGTGCTAATACATGTTTATTAATAATCTGTAAAAGTTCTATACTGCCTCTGTAGTAGGTATACATTCTGTTCTATGCTACTTCTGTCAACGCATAAATCAAGGAAAAAGTAGCTGATCTCCATTCTGTTTTGTTGTTCCTCTCATCAGAAATAGTGTAGGGAGATGATTCTTTCTTACAAATTTCTTCTGTGTATTTATTTTTTGAGACATGACATCCTACTGTTGCCCTTTCATTGATCTACCTGCAGGAAGCATAAATGCAGGCATGATGTTAAACATAAGCCACATGAGCAAAGCAAAATTTAGAAGAAATTTTGAAAACAGAGGAGTAAAGACAACAAAACTAAGAATCTCTCAATATGTCTCTCATTTTGTATTTTAGTAACAGGAATGATCTCTGCGCAAGGTGCATACAGTGAACTAAAAGCATCTAAATTTAATAATTTTGTCCATCAGATTTTTTTAATTACCATCAACCAGAGAATATATTACACTTTGATTGCTGTTTAGATAAGTTTAAAATAAAACAAAAAGCTTCCCTATAACAAATTACATTGGTTGCTGAACGTTAAATAGTGATTCCGCAATATGTGTTGAGATTCAACAAATGTTTAAGGACATGTCATATCTTTTCACACAGTTGAGACAGTTCAGTAAACATACAGATGATAATTAATGTATTATAAACATATTTTAAAATATAAAGCCATATTTGAGATATTTTGTATAAATATATATCTCTTTTAATGTCTGCTAGCCATATGCTTCTTTTTTATATCCTGCATATATGTATGGTGAAAGGTGGTGAAAAAATTATGCATGTTACTGTTATAATGCTACATCACGAAATATACAGTAAATGTATTTTGCCCCTTACCTCCTGTCCCAGTTGAGTACTAAAGAATTTGTATAGAGCTTAGCAGTCTTTATATTATAGCGTTTCAGAATGAGTGAGCTACCAGACATCTGCTTCTTAGGTAATCTTTAACTAAATAGTGTCTTTTCAGACTGAACAAACATTTCTAATTCAGTATGACTAAGGGCTCATTCCTGCATCCAGTTGAAACCGATGGTACCTTTCATGTAGATTTTATTAACTTGTCAACCCATTGACCGCTGATATTTCTGAAAATCTTCCCACTGGGTTAAGATGGCTTTTGTCCAAGGCCTATCTTTGAAATAGGAACATTAGACAGGAAAAAACTGCATATGTAGATGGAGGGTAAAGATGAGAGCAAGTTGTAAAGAAAAAAATAATTTTAGATTCACTGGAAGGTGCTCTGCTATAACTCATTTGTCTTTGCTTCTTTTATACTTGCCATTCTGTAGTAAGGGGAAAACCGGGGGAGGCGCGCTTGCAGGTGCTGGGGATCGGTCCGGAGTAAGCTACGTGATCTCAATGTGAGTATGGAAGCTTCTCGTTTATTAACAAAGAAAGCAGTGGTTATATAGACTATGCATATGTTAATCGCGCGCCCCGATCACACTTGTGATTGGTCCATAGGTTTACATATTCAGAGCCGTGACCTCCCCCTCCCCTCCCGGATGTAGTTTTGCTTCCCGCGAAGCAGGCACCACGAGGTTCTTTGTTCTGCTCCGTGCAAGGGGAGTGCAAGGTCGCTAGCTCTGGGCTTAACCCTTGCTCAAAGCCTGGGTTGCTCAGACTGCTCAGTGACTGACACAGGATCGTGCCCCTTCTCACTCAACCAAACCTCTACAATTCCCCCTTCTTGTTTGTGAGCAAGCCAGGCCTGATTCACAAGTTTCATTAATGCTTTCTGCAAACAAGATAATAAACATGGTAACATTAACAAGATAACTGCAATCACAAGAACTCCTGTAAGAACCATTTTTACCAGTTCCATCACCCATCCGATTTCTCGGGGAGGTGTGGTTTTACTGATCGGCTCGGCACCCAAAGTGGTCCCTGGTCGGTGGCCACGCACATATATCCCCGGCCACTAAGGATCACTGGCACTGGTCCTTTCCACTCCCCTGTAGCAGGTTCCCGATAAATCACCTGTAACTGAGGTATAATGGTGTTGTTATTAAATTTCAACTGCTGGTGATGCACAACAACCGGTGGTTCTTCTCGGTCCCCTGTTAAACACAGAAAATTCAAAGTAAACAACACTTTATGCAACCGCGATGTTGGATCAGTATCTACCTCCTTCTGCCTCCTTAAATATTCCTTTATGGTTCTATGGGTGTGTTCGATGATCCCTTGACCTGTCGGGGAGTGTGGTATACCAGTAACATGTTTCACTCCCCAGCGTGTTAAAAATACACGAAGCTTTTGGCTGGTGTATGCTGGCCCATTATCTGTTTTGATCTGTTCTGGCACCCCCATAACGGCAAAACACGCCAACAAATGTTTACAAACCTGTTGCGCCTTTTCTCCGGACATTGCAGATGCCCAGATTAACCTCGAGAAGGTATCTACTGTGACATGTACATATTTTTGTCTCCCAAACTCTGGAATATGTGTTACATCCATCTGCCATAGCTCAAGCGCTGCCAAGCCCTTCGGGTTTACACCAATACCAATGCCTGGTCCCTGAGCCCCACACCTCGGACATGCCTGAACAATAGATTTTGCTTCATTTTCCGTTATTCCAAATTGTCTCTGTATTCCTTTTGCATTTTGATGGAAATGCTCATGACTTTGTCTAGCTTGTTGAAATTTGTCTAAAGGAGGAATATGGCAAGCAGGGCTAACCAGAGAGTCTGCCACCTGATTGCCCTTCCCCAGACCAAGATCCCATTGATGACTCCGCACATGTATTATGCAACAAGGCTCACTGCGTTGTCGCATAATAGAACGTAATTGCAAGAATAACTGCCCAAGGCGGGGATTTTGTGTGTTTCGGAGCAATGCCTCCTCCAATCGTGGGATGACACCTGCTACGTACATAGAATCTGTGACTATATTTATAGCCCCATCCAGCCAATTTGTCAAGGCCCAGCCTACGGCAGATAGTTCCAGAGTCTGTAAGGTATCATCGGTCTGACCATACAGCATGTGGTGTACCCAATCCCCTTTTTCCTGCCACACACACACCGCTTTGCGCTGTTTCTTTCCCGCATCTGTATAGACCGTTAACCCTTCCACTACTCGTGTTTTCTGTACTTTAGATTTTTCTATCCATTGATTTTTCTGTAATATCTGCCATAATTTACCTTTCGGTTGCTGTGAATGGACTCTTCCTTCGTACCCCAAAAACGCCTCCTGAATGGGTCGAGAATTGCGGAACCACCATTCTAGGTCTACAGCATTAACAGGAATACTAATGTCCGCTGGATCCAGTCCTGTTAGTTCTACAATCCTAGATCTACCCTTTCTCACTAGTTCCCCTATGGCTTCTGGTCTAGTCTGTATGCTTGTCTTTGGTTGTACACTAAGGAATACCCATTCCAACACCCAAAAATCTTCATCTTTATCCTGGCATTTGTAGTGGCATTGGTTGTAGCCCTGGGGGAGTTCCCCCTTTTTGTTTTGCCACTGACAAATGACACCACAAACCATATTTTCACTGTTAATTACAAGCAGAGACACAGGTAGTTCACGAATGCATCGCGACAACCATGCAGTTTGTAATTTGGCGATGATTGACCGCAACGCGCTTTGTTGAGTCTCAGACAGCTGTATGGTGTCAGCAGGGTGTGATCGTCGCAGCAGTTCGGTGAGGGGGGCAATCTCGGTGTTCGAGATACCGACACAGTTACGGACCCACTGAATATCTCCGAGAAGTGTTTGTACATCCCTCAGGTTCTTCAAATCTGTATGTAGCTCCACCTTTTGAGGCCGGATTTGAGCATCCAAAATTGTCCATCCTAAGTATTTCCAGGGATCAGTTCGTTGAATCTTTTCTGGTGCAATCACGAGACCTTTCTCCGCCAACGTTGTTGTTAGTTTCTGGAGACTTTCTTCTGAAAAAGGATCGGTCTGACATAACAAAATATCATCCATATAATGATAGATGATAGTCTGTGGCCATAGCTGGCGCAATGGTTTCAGTGCCCATGCCACATAAAGCTGACATAATGTAGGTGAATTTTTCATGCCCTGCGGTAGAACTACCCATTCATACCTTTGAGCTGGTTCCGCTTTGTTGATAACAGGAACAGAAAAGGCAAACCTCATGGTGTCCTGAGGATGTAAAGATATGGTGAAAAAACAGTCCTTCAAGTCTACAATCAATATATGCCATCCTGCTGGTAACATGTTAGGTGACGGAATACCTGGTTGCAATGCTCCCATTGCTTGCATTTGCTCATTAATTTTCCGTAAATCATGTAATAATCTCCACTTTCCACTTTTCTTAGGGATGACAAAAATGGGTGTATTCCAAGGACTAACTGAGGGTTTGATATGTCCTGCTTTTAACTGTTCCTCCACCAGTCCCTTAGTAATCTGCAGTCGCTCTTCAGTCATAGGCCACTGGTCAACCCACACAGGCTCATCTGATAACCAAGTCAAGGGTGGATTGGGCGACTGCTCTCCAGCGGCCATTATCAAAAATGGGTGGTTGTAAGAACCGCACCAATCTGACTTAAAACATCTCGCCCTATGAGTGCTTCCAAAACCCCAGGCAAGGACAAGACATAAACTTTCAAAGTTACACGCTGTCCCTCTGGAAAGTGTAAGGTCACAGGGTGATGACTAACAGCTGTCATAGAATTCCCGCCAACGCCAGCAATGTGTGAATCAGGTGTTTCTAGTGTCCAATTCCTTGGCCAGACGCGTCGACTGACAATGGTGACGTCGGCACCTGTATCCAACAAGGCCTGTACCTTTATATGAGTGTTGTTCTGAGACATTGTGATTGACATATTTGGTCTGTTGTCCATTCTCGTGGTAAAACATACCGCTGGTCCTGTGGAGCCAAATCCACGATCTCCACGGTAGGTAGTCATATTAGCACCTTGTTGATAGACAGAAAGGGGGATTATTTGTCCAACTCGACTACCTTTTGGCACAAACATAGGTGGATTAAGTGTATACATCATAATATATACGATCCCGAATCATAGTCTGCATCTATGATTCCTGGAAGTATTATAAGTCCTTTTATACCAGCAGAAGATCGTCCTAACAGAAGTCCTCCCATGGGATCGAAATCCCCGCTTAGCGGACCCTGTACATTAGTAGGGACCTTCTGTACTTCTCGACTTCGCAAAGTGACATCTACTGTAATTTCCACGTCGAACCCCAGGCGTCCTCGGGTTGCTGGTTGGTGCTGTTGTAAAAAACCTTTGGTTCGTATGATGGGTTGACTTGTTTCCTCACGCGGCCCCTCTCCGCGCTCCTTTGGAAGTTTCCCTGACACGCCTTAGTTGAATGATTATTCCTCTGGCAGGTATCACACCAGACAGCAGCTCGGCAATCTTTTCTGACATGTCCGTTCTCTCCACATCGATAGCAATTTCCTTGAAAGGATTGTCCCGCTCGCGTTGGTCGTCGTGTCCCTTTTCGTTGTACCAGCGCTGCCAAAGGTTGAACCACCTCCTTAACAGCACTTTGCACAGCAGCAGCAACGGTATTGTTAGCTCTCTGCATATCAGCACGTTCGACTCGCTTCACCATTTCTTCCACTCCTGCACCTTTAGGTAAGCTAGCGAGCAACTGTTTAGTTTGTCTGTTTGCGTTATCAAAAGCCAGGATCTTTAACATCTGCTGCCTGTTATCCTCATCAAGATCAGGATGATTCATTACGGCTTCCCATAGTCTATTAATAAAGTTCTCATATTTCTCCGTAGCTCCTTGAACCACCGATCCGAATGACGGGATCGCGGAGCCAGGCAAGGCTTGGAATGCTTCAAATGCAAGCTGTGCAGATTTTTGTAGTACTACTGCTGGTAACTGTAACTGTGCTTGCACTGTAGAATAAGCTCCTTGGCCTGTGAGAATATCCATAGTAACTCCATGTAAAGGATCATTTGGATCGTTCATTCTCCGTGCAGCTTCATTGGCTGCTCGTTGTGCCCATTCTGAACCCCACAACAGGAACTGAGTAGGTGTCAGCAACAGTTTCATTAAATTTCGGGAGTCATGCGGGCATAAAAGATCCACAGAAAAAATCCAGGAGACTATATTCCTTGTAGCATCTGATTTTACTCCATACTGGGTAACTGCAGCTTTTGCTTGTTGGAGAATTTTCCAATCATGTGGTTCCCAAGTAGCTACTCCATTCTGTTGTAGCACTGGAAAAGCTCCTACTCCTCCTAGATTTGCTGCTGTACTCCAGTGTCCTTCTAATATGGCATCACGAATCACCCCACTCCACCTCGGTGCCCTAGGTGCAGGTGGAAGCGGAGCATCCCTGGAGTTGTCTTTGTTTTGTAATCCAGGAGCGGATGCTCTTAATTCGGGTCGCTGCACCTTTAAATCCTGCAATTCCCGCAAAACCTGTTGCAGGAGACTCGTGACATCCGTTTCTAGGTTCCCACGGTCAGGTGGTGTGGATCTTGATTGACAGGGCGAGGGCGGAAGGGGCGGGTACTCCGGCAGCGCAGAGGGGATGAGCCCGCCTGTCTCTCCGCCAGCCAGCCGCGCAGCGTCCGGAGGGGCTGACCACCCCTCCCCCTCCTGTTTCCGCTCCCCTTGCCACGCGGTCCTAGGAGCGCCACGTGGTTCTTTGTTCGCAACCTCCTCCTCTAAATTCTTACCGCGCCATTTCTCCCGGGATCTTGCCGCTTCTACCGCCGTACGAACCTCCGCCAGGGATGGCTTTATGTTTGCCGACATGCCCTTAACCGCCGGTAACCCGAAGAAACGAGCCAGAACCCCAGGTTTTTCTGTTTTAGCGGGGGGGGTGGGCTCCGGCGGCGCCGGCTGCATCTCAGCAGCCGCGCGGGCGACCTCTCCTTCTGCCCTCATAGTTTTTAAAGTCTCTATCACATTTTGCCAGAGTTCACGCACCTCCTTAATTTCTTCTTCCTCGGGGTCCCTCTCAACAGTCTTTTCCCACATAATGTCTCCCACTTCTTTCCATTCCTCCACAGAAAATACAAGCGCTGTGTCTTTAAAATGTCCCCAGCGCTGGCCCAACTTTATCAGCTTAATTAGCTGTTTCTCCGCTGTCTTGCTCCCTCTCTTAGAGAGGATATCTGCAAGCAGCACGATTGCAGCTTCTATCTCCATGGCTGCCCTTTTTCCAGTGTCTGCTCTGCCCTTTTGACCTGAACAGCACCTGAACCCTGGGAGCTGGGTGGCCAACCCTTCCAGTGTCTGTTCTGCCCTTAATTGAACCTGAACATCACCGCTCCCAGCCGTCTTTTTCCCAACACCTCCTTTTCGCTGCTTACCGCAGTCTCGGAGAGAGCACGCCGAAGGGAACCATCCTCTGCTACCAGTTGTAGTAAGGGGAAAACCAGGGGAGGCGCGCTCGCAGGTGCTGGGGATCGGTCCGGAGTAAGCTACGTGATCTCAATGTGAGTATGGAAGCTTCTCGTTTATTAACAAAGAAAGCAGTGGTTATATAGACTATGCATATGTTAATCGCGCGCCCCGATCACACTTGTGATTGGTCCATAGGTTTACATATTCAGAGCCGTGACCGCCCCCTCCCCTCCCGGATGTAGTTTTGCTTCCCGCGAAGCAGGCACCACGAGGTTCTTTGTTCTGCTCCGTGCAAGGGGAGTGCAAGGTCGCTAGCTCTGGGCTTAACCCTTGCTCAAAGCCTGGGTTGCTCAGACTGCTCAGTGACTGACACAGGATCGTGCCCCTTCTCACTCAACCAAACCTCTACACCATTCTTGCCCTTAAAGCGATAGAGATAATATCATAAAACCAGGGTAGAGACATATCCATTAGTAATTCAAGCATTGTCACACCCGTACAACAATCTGTATAATCACTGGCTTATCTAGGCTTGTCCAGCCTGACAAAGGGAAGGCTTTGGGGACACCTAACAGTAGCCTGCCAGTACCCACAAGGAGTCTATCATGAGGGCAGAGACATTCTCTTCATAGTTATGCATGGTGTGAAGAGAAGAGATTATGGGCATGAGTTGAAATGAGACGTTCAGACTGGATATAAGGAAAAACTTTTTCGCCATGAGGACAGTCCAGCACTGGAACAGTCTGCCCACAGAGGTTATGCGGTCTCTGTCCTTTGAGGGTTTCAAGATCCAACTGAATAAAGCCCCAAACAACTTGGTCTAATCTCATATTTGATCCTTACTAGATACCTCCTGAGACTCTTTCTAGCCAGAATTATCCTGTGATCCAGTATTCAAGGTGTGATCTACAAAATACTGACTAGAGGGGGATAATAACATCCCTTGAGCTACTGGCTGTGGTCCTGTTCATACAGCCCAGGATGGTGTTGGCTTGCTTCGCTGCCAGGGCTCGCTGCAGGCTTACGCTCAGCTTGCAGTCTGCCAAAACCCCCAAGGCTTTTTCAACAGAGTTGCTCCCCAGCCAGGCAGTGCCCAGCCTGGCCCCATCACTGCAGGGTTTTTTCTTCCCCCAGAGCTTTGCATTTGTTCTTGTCAAATTTCATATAGTTCCCACCAGCCCACACCTCCAGCATGTCTAGGTCCCTCTGGGTGGCAATCCTGCCCTTGAGTGTGTCAATTAGTCCTCCCAGTTTGTCTGTCTCACCTGCAGACTTAAAGAATGTGTACTCCTTTGTGTCCTCCAGGTCACTGATAAAAATGTAAGGACAGATCCTTTATCCTTAAAGTTGTAAGGATAGACCCCTGGGTTATGCCACTTGTTATGGTCATCTAGATAGAGTACAGCCCATTAACCACTACCCTCTGATCCCAACCACCCAACCAGTTATTCACCCATCTAGTTTCCACCCATCCAGTCTGTAACAGCCCAACTTGGACAGAAGAATGTTGTGGGAGAAAGTGTAGAAAACCTTGCAAAAGCCAAGATAGTACCATCCACTGTTCTCCTCTCATCCATATGTTCAGTCATCTCGTCACAGGAGACAGTCAGATTGATCAGGTCAGATTTACCCCTGGTAAATTCATGTTGATTGTTCCCACACATCCTGTTCTTCATGTGCTTCAAAATGTGTTCCAAGAGGACTCACCCCAGGGTTCTCGCGGGGCAGAAGTGAGACTGACTGATCTGTAGCAGTTATATCTGTAGCAGATCTGTATCTGTTGCAGGAATCGAGCAAATATACCTGTATATCAGTGTTAATCCAACAGATGTGAATTCAAATGCTTTCAGTGTTATATCTTGATTGCACCAATGAAAGGATAGGTAAAGATTTGGTTAGAATAACTGGTATACTGGATAACAAGCTCACAAACAACAGTTCAGCTGATTAACGTAATTTTCTCTGGTCTGCCAACAGTCCTTGGTTTTCTGAAGTACAAATATTGGCTCTGTGGCATATTTTCCTTTAGCTACCATAGAATTTTTAATATATATTGAATATCAGTAATGTGAAAATGCCTCTGAGTATTTCACAAGATTTTTTTTCCCTCTTAAACTGTGCAAATAACTACGCTACTCTATGCATCAAGTGTGCTGTACATACTATTCTATGCTATATCCTTATTTCTTCAGTAGTTAACATAAAGTGAGGTAAGCATGATTTATGTAAGGTCTTATTTCTGACAAAAATGGTTTGATTCCTCTTTGGATCCCTATTACTAATTGCCTGTGAATTTGGTATTTCTGGGAGGGAGCAGTATAGTCCTACTGTATATTGACATTTACAGAAAGTATAGAATTACTGTGTGAAAGATGTTTTTTCACTATATGCCATTTTCTTCACAAAAACCTTCATAAAGTATAAGAATGGCCTAAGTTAGATGAATTGAGTTTTGAGAAGACTCTTTTCTTTCTTTGACAAATTTGGTGAACTATATTTGCTTCTGATAACCATGTATTCTGAAACAGATTTTCTTTATATATAGCTTGCTGTTATCTCAGCTGAATTCACATGGAGTTAGATTAGTTTTCAACAGTTTGCACCTGGGACTTTGTGCAGTCATGCTACCACTGAAGTCAGATTTGGAAGACTGAACCCTGTTTCACCTGAAAGTGCTAATATACGATAATTGCAGATGACTAATATTGTTGCAACTTCTCAACAGCAAATAAAAAATATTGGAGAATGAGAATTGTTTTTGCTGTTAAGATTCTTGAGTTTGGTGCTTTTCTCTTTCATGAATGATATCAAAACTTAGAGCCTTGAGTTCATAATAAAGGCTTAAGTGAGCAACTTAAAGTCATGCTTAGCAACACAATTTATTTAAATATCCAAACACAAATCTAAGGCTATATTATAATAAATATAATATTCAAAATTCTGGCTGTGGATTCTAGACATCTGTTACTTTCTTTGCTGTGAGGGAGTGAGCTGTTAAGAGAGAAACTTTCTGCATATTTTAATCTGCTTATGGTAGGAGCTTGATTAAAGGAGGACAGGAGCACATACAGTCTGGGCAGCATCCTGCTTCTAGAACAGGAGACAGCTTTGCATTGAAACCAGAACAAAGCTACGTACGCAAATGTGCTACTCCCAAAGACTGCCACTGAGCTCTATGCTGAGGAAGCAGCTCTTACGTATCAGCCATATTTCATCTATCTGCCATCCTTAACCTATGCTCAAAACTGCGTGTACTACAACCATGTTTCTAAGGCTAGCCACGTGGATAGCAATCTACCAGAGTACTTTCCAGTGCAAACAAAAAAAAATCTTAATGTTAGTGTCCCTTTATTTTGACATCTTTTACATTGATCTTTCACAGCTCAGCTGTAGTGAGTTGGCTTCGGCCTGCGTAAGGGTTGCTGGTTTTCTAAGGGAAATCAAATGTTTAACGAACGGGTTAATTGTCCTCCTTGTGTCACAGGACCTCAAATTTAACTTTGGTGTTTTAAAGCTACAAATGTCAATGGAGTTGTCTTTCCACACTGCGTATGAACTTGCTGGATCTTTTCAATTTCAACCAATTTTTAAGGCAATTTAGTCATTCAAACCCAGGCCCTCCTCCCCCAAAACCACTAGGTCAAGCATTTTATTGCAAGGCCTACAAAATTTTTGTGTTGTACTGGAATGATTTATCACAATTAAGTAGCTATTAACTGTACTTCAGTGTTTTGATACATATTTAGTAACTTGAGGCTTAAATATACTGGGACTGAATTCCTTCCCTGAGAGAAAAAGAATCTCTTGAAATCAGTGTTTTAAAGGGAAAGCAATACATTAATCATGGGAGACTAAAGCCAAGTACTTGTCATGTGCTACTAAGAAGCTGCGGTTTGGAAAGGTTGACTACTGGATCTGAATTTAAAGGCTAATGTGTGTGATACTACACCTCCTAGAACATATTTTTCAAAAGTTATAGAGAAATTTTTGCTTCTTTTGGTTTTGTGTGCATATGAAGAGAGATGAATGGATTTTTTTAATAGATTACAAGCTTATTAAGGATCACCAAAACTGAAATTTTAGGTGTGAATGCCTTTATATTCCTTAGTGTATGGTACAAATATGTATCTATTGCATTATATAACATAAAAATGTATTTTACTTGTACCCTTGAAGCTCATCTATATATTCAAACTCTTTTGTTAAACAAAAAGTTGGAGTGTTAATGAGCTTTGGAAATGCAGTTAAATGTCTTTTACCATGTTGTGTAGAAGTTAATTTACAGGCATTAGGTACCATATAGTCTGAGGAAACCACTTACAGTAGTCTATATGAATTAAGAAATTCTTTAAGGAACCAAAAATCTTTATAAGGAAAAATCGGGCTGGCAAGGTTTTACACGGTTACTAAAATAAAGAGGATTCCAAAAATTTCTAGCACTTGTGTGTTATGTGAAAATTAAACCCTTCAAATGCAGATTTCGGGAAGGAAGAATGGATGCAGTTACAAAATAAACAAAAAATCTTGCTAAAATGTTTCGTATTTCATACTTCTGTGGTCTTATTATTATATAGAATTATTGGCAGTATGTTAAATTTTCATCTCTATTGCCCAAAACACTCTTCAAAGCTGAAGTCTTTTTAGTTCCATATACCAACAAAGTGAATTTAGATACGAATTAACGATCTTTAGAGTTAACCAAACCACCAGGATCCCAGCTGACATTCTGAGGTAGCTCTGGGAATGGCATCCGAGACTCGGTGAAGATGGAAGTTTGGCAGTGTTTGCACTGCTTAGAAATCTGCCAGTGTCTCGGAGGAATTCCTTTTGGTCAAGACAAATTGCCATCAAACACACTGGGAACCTGTCAGTGAAAGTTTGATCTGCTCCCTTTTCTGTGCCTTGGTAAGTGGGAGACACTGGCATAAAGATATTAATTTTCATGTCATTGCTACTCTCTTTCCTCTTTTCTCCTTTTTGAGTAAATCTGCAAATTCTTACGGGCCCTAGCTCTGCTGTTGCTACCCACAGAGAGATTACCACACACGTGCTGGAGGAAAGCGGGGGGACAGGGCAGCATTCCCAGCAGGAGCTTTGTGAAGGTCCCTCAGCAGGGACGGCCGAATGGAGGCTGTCGAGCCGGGCACGGCTGGCAGCTGCTGAGCCGGCTGCGGGACGCGGAGCCGGTCACCGGGCCGGCCTTGCCGAGGGACAGCGGCTGCGGCGGACCGGCCGGAGCCGCGGCGGGGAGGGAGCAGTTCCCCCGGCCCAGTTGAGCCGCGGACCCGGCCGCGCAGTGCCCGCGCACCTGCGTGGGAGCTGCTCCGCGCCCGCCTCCGATTTTCGCCGCCCCGCGGCAGCGCTCTTACCCCCGGCGGCAGGTACGCGAGGGCGGACGTCGCGCAGGTGCGCAGGGCGGGCCGCGCACGGACCCTCCGCGCGGCTGCGCGGGCGCGGCCGCGGCCGCTGTCACAGCCCCGCTGTCTCGTAGCGGGCGGGAGGGCGACCGGCAGCCGGCGCGGCCACCGCCGGCGGGGAGAGCGGGTAAACTTTGAGTAAGTATTGCGCGGATGCGGGGGCAGCGGCTTTCGGCGCCGGGGAGGCGGGTGAGGAAGGGGGAGCGGAGCGGAGCCGAGCCGAGCCGTGCGCGGGTCTTGCCGCACCGCCGCCCGAGCGCGGAGAGGACGCGGGGCCGCGGAGCCGGCGGGCGGCGCCCGGGGGATGCAGGCGCCGGACAACAGGTACCTCAGCTGCGCGGGGGGCGGGAGGGGCTGCGTGCGGGAGTGTGTGTGTGGGGGGGGGAGGGGAAGTGTACGGGGGTGTGTGTGAGAGTGTGTGTCGCCTGTCCCCTCCCCCCCTGCCGCCCGGCCAGAAAGGGGGTGGGAGATGTGCTGGCACACAGCCGCTTAAAACCGCGCGGCCCGGCGGTGGCTGCCTGTTCCCGGGAGGAGGGCGGCTGCCGGGGTCCGCGCTGCGCCGCGGACGGCGGCGGGGAGCGAGCGGGGCGGAGGGCGGCGGTGGTGGCCCCGCGGGGCCGGGCGCGCTGGGCTGCGGCAGCCGGCGGCGGGGCGGGGGGGGGGCTGGTGGTGGCGGCGCCGTCGCTGGCGGTCGCCCGGCTGGATGGCCTGTTCCCGCGGCTGCCCAGGGCGCCGGGCTCTCTCACATCCCAGGGCCGCGCGTTTCCTCCTCTTGCATCGCACTGCAGTAAGTTCGCGAGTCGCTGGGCGGCTGAACTGGTTGCAGTCGCGGAACTGGGCGGGGGGGGGGCGCGTATGTACGGGTGTGTGTATGGACGTAGTGGAGGGGCTAGGCAGAAAGTTGTAGCTAGCCGTGCTGTATTGAATTTGTCACGGTTCATGGCGTTGGTTTCTAGTTAATGTCAGTTTGCCTCGTTGACCTACATCACTTTGCTCAACCCCAGTCAATGTCCTGATGCTGCCCGGGCTTTCATTGATAGCTGGGTTCAAAACAGTGAACTGCTGAAGCACGCAATGTGGGTGCCAACACAGGGAACGCAGGGAACAAAAGGTGCAGCTGCAAACTTATGCTTTGAAGGTTAGTCTGCTGAAACTTTGAGTGTTGATGTGACAGACTGTCTGTCTAAGGGCCTTTTCAAGGAAGAATTAAAAATCCTGTACTAATTGAGAAAACTTTTGGATGTCTGAAGTCAATTTAGATGCAGCTTATTCTTGTTTTGTGTGGTCCAGTGTTGTTCTGATTCATTTTGTTGAAAAGAGTTTTATTTGTCGGGAGTGCCTGTAATTACATTTTTCATTGTGAGTATCCTGTTTTTGAAATGGATGAAAGGTTTTCTCAGAAGATTACTGTAGCATATGTATTTTTTTTCCCTAGCCAAACCAGCAGATTATAGGGTCTTCAGTTAATTCTTCTATTTGACTGCTTTTCTACAAATCTAGTGAGAACTTTATTAATTTTAAAAAGCAGTTTTATCTCATTGATGTAACTTTAGAAAGCAGATGGAATAAGCTTTGAAAATCCATATCATAAAATAAGAAAGGGAATTTACCAGGATGGGGAAACCCAGTAATTCTGGCAGGAAAAAGAGTCTTTTTTTTTTTTTTTTTTTTTTTTTAAAGCCACTAAGCATTTCTTCTACTCCCATTTAGGTCGAATGACTTAACGTAGCAAGGTAATAGTTTTTATTCTTTGCACTTGAATGGTATAATGCTTTCACATATATTAAAATGTCATTATACATCTGAAGAAAATCCATACCAAGAAACTAATATGCATTCCCAAATGACTGGACTTGTGCTATGCTTTACAGATAAAATGACAGGAAAGAAGTTCTTTGTTTCTCCCCAAAGTGATAATCCAGTATTGCTCAGAACCTGCAATCCCTGTCTGGTACAGAATGAAAATGAGCATCAAGAAACATTGGGCATTGCAAAGTAATGCTTTCCTCCTGGGGCTTATGTTGTCCCTTGTTCATTTGTCAAGGTGGAAGGACTTTGTGGTTTATCATAGCAGGGAAGTCCTGAAACAATTACTCAACAGTCTGAAATGCCTGTGGAGTGAGATATTTTATGCTATGAATTTGAAATATTTGGGGCCCAAATCTGTTATTCTAATTCAGGTGCCTGCAAACAACTGAAGTTGCTCTTAAGCAAGTTTAGGAAAAATACACTTTCTTATGTTTGTTTAGGAAGAAGAAATGTATATAAACTGTTACAACTGAAGTCACGTTTCTGTACACACCTATAGGTGTCTCAAAATAAAACATTCAAAGAACAGTGTTCAGTAGAAATGCATATTGAACAGATAAGTTATTTTTGAAGAGTTGATGCGTTTTGAAAGTAACAATGTTAATATCTGTTTTGAAGAGCACTAGACATCAGTTTCTTTATTTATAAGAAGATTCTGTACCATTTTTGTTCTGGAACAAAGTGTCATTCAGGTGACACTTCATGGGATGTGTCTAGGTACCTCTTGCCAATGGAATGAGATCACTGGAACAGGAATGAAGAAGAGGAAACCTGCTGGAGCCGCATTTTTATAAAGCAGACTGTAAACAGAGCACATTTGGGAGTAAAGGTAGTAATAGGTCAACATTGGAAAACTTCAAAGTCGGTGGGCTGGATGGCTGGAGTGGACTTCTTTTGATCTGTGCTTGTATGACAGTAGCACTGAGTTGTTGTGTGTGGCACTTATAGAATGAAAGATACTGGGTTTAAGTTATGTTTTAGAATTAATTTAATAAATATTGTCAGCATATGTAGCTGATACATAGTGTTTCATTCTCTTTGAATTGTTATGAACTTAGAATCATTGTTATGAATTAGATCATTGATAAGTTACACCTTCTGCACACAATTTTAACAAGTCTTTTTAAAGCCTCAATTATTTCTGATATTTCCTCAGTTAAAGTTGACTTAGTTGCAAAGAGCACTTTATGTGATGATATCTATATTCATAGTGTATCTTCTCATCTTTTGTCATGGTGAGAGTTATGGATTGTTGTGAAAAGCATGTGATGAAACGTTCCCATCTGTATCTAGAATTATGAAAGAGTGACAACAATCAGAAGGGAGAGGCACATGGAAAGAACAGGTCTTTTTTGTGGTTTGGTGTCCAGGAGCAAAAGAATTTCAGACAGACTTTACCTGTGGAAAGGAGAAGGTACTTGGGAAAGACATCTATGTTTATTTTAAAGTTATAATGTGGAATCTGGGAGACAGCAACAGAGTATGATGCTATTGAAGAACAGGATGCTGGCTTCCTGAAAGTGTTAGTTTTGGATTCCAGCTCCCTACTTCTTGTTGCTATCGAGTAAATTTGCAACCTATTTCGGGAGTTGCCAGTTGAGCTTTGCACTACTGTCTCAAATGAAAAATAAATCAATAAACTATACCAGGCCTTGCTCTGGGTATCATTCACAGTTTTTTTTAATACCTGTGCAGAATGAGTTTTAAGCCTTACTCTGTAGGAATTACAGCATTTCACAGCCAGTTTAATCAATTGGAGATGGTATAAAAGGTTAAAAACAATTCTTTCTGTTAGAAGAATTCCTCATAAACGATCTGTTGACCTTCAGTTGTGGGTTTCTTCAGTCAGAGAACTCTTGTCCATTGTTTCCTGGGGCACTTACAAAATAATTAGTAGCAGTAATAGTAGACTTAGGACAATTATTTGTCCATAATTGTGGTTTTTCGTAACAGTATTTTATTAATAATTTTCTCTTTGGAGCCTAGCTTTATGGCTGAACAATCAAATTCAGAGTCTTGGAGGAAAGCTTAAGAAGTGACATGCTAGGTCTCGCTGAAAAGAATTAGATGGTTGTAGTTATTTTTGATACCTTGTCTACAAGAGTGGAAAAGGATATAAATTTCATTACACTAATGGTGTTCTTACTACAGGTAGAAATGATCTGACGCAGGTAAGATATTGAGGCCAATTTAGGAAGTTGAGAAATACATTTTTAGTTATTTACTTATTTATTTATTTGAAATTGGGATGAGTAACTGTCCCAAAACACCCAGTAAAACAGTTTTATGCAATGTAGAACACATTTTCCTTTTTTAATTGTTTCTGAAGAAAATAGAAGATTTCTCTGAATAATGTTTGCAGCAGTTTAGCCCTGAGGGGATATAGTCTTGTTTAGTTAGTTTGCCACAAGTTTAAAAGCTTAACAAATGTAAGTATTTGGAGGCTGTTTAATTATTTCTTGTCCAACCCTTTAATACCAGTTTGGAATGTAAATGTACAACTCTTGGCACTATAGTGCTGCCCTAAACTATTTTTAAAAAAATAAATAAAACAAAGAAAAGCAAACTTGCAAACACATTTGTCAGTTCAGTGTTACTAATTAGAATTCTAATTGCTGGGACAGATTAATGTTTTATTTTTAGATAATGTTTGTTATTTATTGTAATAAACCATGATTAAAATGACCTCTAGATACTTGTTTCTTGTCTGTTAAGGATTTTAATTTTCAGGAATGGACCTTTATATATGCTGGCAGAAATCTTTAGTTAAAGCAAATGCCATGAATTTTAATTTTTTTTTAGCTTGATTTCCAGCCACATTTTGATTGCTTGGTTTGAAATTGTGAATTTTTTGTTTTTTTTTCATTAGGTGTTTGGTGGATTATCTAGTGCTCAGTAGTAGTAATAAGTACTTGACTCTAGTCGTCACAGTAGGAAGAATCCCAATAGATACATAATGCAGTTTTCAGAAAAGTTTGTGTTGCACTGGGTGCATCAAACTATGTGAGTCTCCTGCTGTGAAATGGTGCTTCACTTCCCTTTTGGGTTGTCTTGTGGGACATAGTGAAGGATTCCAATGTAGTGGTGATTTATTCAGGGAACATGGAGAGCTCACACAGATAACAGAAAATTGATCCTGTTTTCCTTTGTCTTCTAAAACATGTTGTGTAAAGGAAAAGCAACTAGTCAAATTTATTCTGTTTGGTCTAAATTTGTCTCCAGGTGGACACTTCTGATGCTTACACTGGTTCAAGTTTGGAAATTATCTGAAATTAGTCCCAAACACTGTTGAAGTACATGTGGCTTTTACATGCAATTATGTATTTGTATGCTTGTGGTCTTAGATCGTTGACAAGCTAAATTTAAGCAAAAGATAGAAACAGTAAATAGTAGGGCAGCTGTATCAGCCCAGGAAAGAATCATGGATGATGTGAAATCAGCAGGCTTTCCAGTCTTGTCTTCTGAAAGGAAAAGAAGTGGTGTCTTGTAAATCTGGTTTATAGAGGCTGTGTCCTAGACATAACAGTATGAACAACTGCATCACAAGACTCAAGGGTCTGCTGCTTTTTTTTTCCTCTGGAATTTTTTGCTTCTTTAATTCTGAATTTTTTCATGTTTCCTGTATGAATGGTTGCATTCATCAACTGAATGGAAGGTAATATTAGGATAAGGGCAGGAAGATGATTTTAAGAAGGGAGGAAGGAAAAAAGAAAAAAATATTCAAAAAGGGAGATAACAGAATTAATAATCAAAAAAAATGATATTGAAGTAGATGAAAACAGCCAAATATGAGATTAGAGACAGGAATAAATTAAGCATGCAAAAGGAAATTTAATGGTTACAGTTATTATTTTCTATTTTTTTTTTTCAAGGTTAGTCTTCAAAGAAATTATTTTTCTAAAATTCCAGAGAATTTAAGCTAGTGAATTCTATTAAAAGGTTTTAGGATTAGAAATGTAAAAATTGGATGAAGCTCTTTTATATAGCAAAGATGATGTTTCCTTGTACTCCTAGAATTTTTTTTTACTCAAGATTTTCACTTTGGTTATTTCTTCATATTTTGACAGTTTAGTCATTTAGAGTTAAAAAATTTTGATAATGTTCAAAATATATACAAATGGGACTATTCTGTCCTATATTTGCTATCTAAATACCATCTGGTTACTTTTTGTGTCTCCTGTTATTGCTAACAGAAAGACAAAAGCACCTGCTGAGGGAAATTTTAATTTTAAGATGAGCATCCTATGTAGGTCAGTTGAAGTACATTCTGGATGTATCCAGGTCTCTCAATTCATTATAAAGGGTGCCTGGCTGGGATGACTTTTTCACAGTTTAAGGTCTAATTTTAAGGCATCCATCTTTGGGTGAGATAAATTATACCCTTGGATATTTTCTCAAGTAGAAGGAAAAGTGTAAGGGAGAATTGAGCTCCTAAGAATGTATCAAATCTTCTCCATACGTTACTGAAAATAAACATGAAGTAAAATAGCCATTAAAAAAAAGTAGTTGCTTAGAATGAGCCACATACCAGAAGTTAAATATCAAAGGACCTATTTTTAAATATATCTAAATAAACAAGTACTTTGGAGCATTTCCATTTTTCTTCATCTCCTAAAAAAAAGGCTATGATATGCTTTTATCAAAAAAGCTTCTGTCTTAATTCCTTATTGACAGAAAATATTCCAATAACACTTTTTTATGGAGAATAAAATTACAGAATTTTCTGAAAAATCTGTATTTACTTTGAAACTGCAAAGCCTTGCTCAGGCATTTAGTTTTACTTTGTTCTATGTGTCACACAACTTGAAAAACTACTATGGCTGTGCCCAGGTTTATCTTCATATGCTATTGTAAATTTAAAATTGTATAGTACTTCAATGACTTCTGCTCAGTAGGGGCAGTGAGTCATTTTGCCTTTTTTTTTACTTTTAAAGCACTCAGGAAAAGGTTTGTGTTTAAACAGCCTTACAACTTCTTTGTCAAAGCATTCAAACCTTCTAAACAGTGTAATCTTTTATATAACAGAGAGATAAAACTTTGTACTTTGTTGGGCTTAGCGCTGTTGACACAACCGATTCTTCGTAAAAGTAGAATGGCTGGAGGAATCCTGGGGAAACCTCCCAGCTTTGAAGAGTAGGTGTTCTTAATCACAGTAGATTACTCTGATAAGAATATTCATTTGCTTCCTCTTTAAATTTAAAATGCCAAGTGGTTATTTTGTGTTCCTTACATAGTAAAATACTATATTCAGTTATGAATTTTTTTTGCCTTTATGAATTCAAAATAATGACTCATAGAAAAGCTTTGTATTCTGTTAAAGGTTGTTTCCTATAAATAATTTAGGCATCCAGAAATGATAAAACCAGCTTGTGAGGTTATTTGTATGAGTGATCAAGATATTTTTCTACCCTGTATTACACAGTGCACCAGTATGGTGATTTTTACATGTCTCTGTTGGTCTTGAGAAAAATAATCTTGACGGATGATCCAGTATTTACATCTAGTTGCATCTCTAATGAACAAGAGGAAATTCAAGTCTCTAGTAAGGATTTCTGTGTGTTCTTATTGAGGTCCGATGAGACAGAGGTCAGGATAGATCATCTCTCAATGACAGAATTTTGTAGAAACACACAAATACAGTTTTTCAAATCACAGTAACTTATTAAATCATATTTCAATGTAGTTTATCGAGCAGATGGCTATAGAAGAAACTAAAAAGAATATATGAGCCATATAAAAGATCTTACACTTTTGAAGAGCGCTCCTTCAGGTTTGGGGCCATACTCCCTCAGACCGTATTTCAGTTCAGGGCACATTCCTGGTCAACTCTGGTCACTCAATGAAGCTTTTTCATTTCAGATCCTACATTAGCACCTCTAAAAATGCTGTACAGCTAAAGGAAGAGAAGACCGATTACGCTTTTAGTATCCTAACACGATGATGTATTAAGACAGTGAATTCTGCATGATTAGTCCAGGACCCTAACTAAAATGATAACCTCTACTATGGGGATGGAGTAATGCTTTCATCACCTAGAAACCTTAAAAACTTCTGTAATTCATCCTTAATTCATCTACCATCTTAAGATAAAATTAAATAAAAGCATTATTTGCAAAATCAAAAATGAATTACTGTGAAGCGTGGATTTATAATGACAGTAGTTACAGAACTGAAAGACATGCTTGCTTTGTTTATTTGTGCTAAAATCAGATCAAAATCTTCTATGCATCCTGACCACGTACAACTCCTTAGATTTACTGTGAGGTCAAGGTCTGGTTTGTCTTGCGTTATTTATGTTCTTGGCCAGCTTTCACTGGAGAGAATCACAGGCAGGAAAAGTTTGCCAATTCTTGTACATATTTCTTGGCATGTTCTACAGTTTTCATCCAGATTCAAATGCTTCATCCCTTCCCCCTAGAGATTATTAATCTTTAATTTATTCAAGAAAACTTTCAGTACTCCTCCCCTTGTCTTATTTACTGCTCTCTTTCTTTGGAAATGCAAATATGTGTTTGGCAGAGCAGGTGCCATCTCTTTTAAACTACGAGCAAATTATTAACTCATGAAGGAGTAAAACGCTGTTCTTCAGGGAAATTGATATGTGTATCCCTATATTAAGATCTTCTGTACGTGCTGAACCTTGTGTTTTCATATCAACATGTATGTTGATAACCGTGCTTAATACTAACCATGAATATGAATCACATGCGTAGCTCATTATTGCATGTTGATGACAAAATTGATTTTCATCCTGTTTAGGCTGACTGAGTACCAATTCTATGTTTGAGGGATGCGTTGACACTTAGAGGTGTATAAACCTATATAAATAGAACCTGTATGTCTACTTTCTTTATAGAACATAAATGCCTCAAACACTTAAAACCACTATCTTTTACCTCCATTTAAATGTTTTAGTGATATGCAAGAAATGGTAAGGCTGTTTAAAGAGAAATTTCTTGTGCAAAGCACAAAGTTTGGAGTGATTTTTAAACTGTTCAAAAAATCAAGCACCTGAAGGCAGAACAGCTGTGGTGATGATCTTCAACTTGTGGGTGTTGTATAAGGGAAGATAATACTATGTCTTACCTCGTATTTGGCAATGTTGTCGTCGATCGTGCAGATTTAACACACATTTCACTGAATTTTTTTTTTTTTTGGATAACCTAATGGAATTGAAGAGGGGAAGGGAAAGAAAGACAGTTCATGACAGCATAGCCTTTCTGTCTTAATTCTTTAAATGCCCGGTAATACCCTTAAATACCTTAAAACGGATGTGAACAGCATGATGTGTGAAGACCTTAAATATTGTCATTATATTAAATTTTTCATGGAGAAGAATCATATGTATAGTAGATGGATTCATCTGAAGAGTTGATAATGCAGATGCCATTCCTCAATATAGTTGCAGTAGGTTTCCATAAATGGCTGCAAGCACAATTAGAATTTAAAGGGATGTTTTCCATTAGTTATTATCTAGCTATTTTTGAAAACTGTACATATTGTCAGTAAAACCTGTTGTTTGTATGCCCCAGCGTTTATGGGAAGTATGTGCTGTATATGTGGCAAGTGAACACGCACAGTATGGAGTGTGGTAAACATGGTAGCATTTACTTTTTTTCAGAGCAAAGTCATTGCTGTTAAGCCATTTTATCTGGACTTTTTATTTTTGTGGGGTTATATTCTTCACATTGTCCTTAAACTTCACTGTGGCTTATTCATATCCATTTCAGGACAAGGCACTGTTAGCGGGGCAGCTGAATGGGATCATTCTTCATCCCTCTTAGAAGCATAAGGATAGCTTTACTGGATCAGACTAGAAGTCTGTCTGGACTAGTATGCTGTCTCCTAACAGTGATTATCAAGGGAAGAATATAAGAAAGGCTGAGCATCCACAGAGCATTCCTCCAGGCTCTGACATTCTATACACATTTCTTATTTTCCAGGTCTCTGCCATAGCCCATTGCTTCTTTTTGAAGCCAAAAGAATTCTAGTGTACTCTTTTGTTCCTTATGAGCAGGTTGTTCTTTTTCCAGTTCTACTCTAATCAATTTGAAAATCCAAAAACTCTGTTCAAAATGCAAGTGTACCAGGGATTTATACAGTGGAATAAATTGTTTTATTCTCTGTTTCTTTCTGAATACCTTTTTTGAACGCTGCTGAGCACTGATCTGATGTTATCTGTTTATAATTCCAAAATTTCATTTCTGAGTGATAACTCATCACTGATGAGCTCACTGCTCATCACTTTAAGTGTACTGCTAGGATTTTTTTTTCCTATGATGTGCATTACTTTATATTCATCAATGCTGAGGCATATCACAGAATTACAGAATCAATCAGGTTGGAAGAGACCTCTGGGATCATCGAGTCCAACCATTGCCCTGACACCACCATGTCAACTAGACCGTGGCACTAAGTGCCATGTTCAGTCTTTTCTTAAACACATCCAGAGATGGTGACTCCACCACCTCCCTGGGCAGCCCATTCCAATGTCTAATGACCCTTTCTGAGAAGAAATTCTTCCTAATGTCCAACCTGAACCTCCCCTGGCGAAGCTTGAGGCTGTGTCCTCTTGTCCTATCGCTAGTTGCCTGGGAGAAGAGGCCGACTCCCACTCCACTACAACCTCCCTTCAGGTAGTTGCAGACTGCAATAAGGTCACCTCTGAGCCTCCTCTTCTCCAGGCTAAACAACCCCAGCTCCCTCAGCTGTTCCTCATAGGTCATATGAGACTATTGCAGTGGGAAGTGGAGGGTAGCATTAGCAAGCAAGATAAAGGAGAGTCAGGCTATTAGGGGATTTAGTGCCTATATTATACCTAAATTCTGTTTCAACTCTAAATCTTTTCTTGTATCTATCCTTAAAAACATTGTGGTTTCTGCATTAAATGTTTCGTTGGTATGGGTATAATAATAAGTAGAAGAATGACGTGATCATCCATTGGAAATGGGTTGTTTTTCTTTGTTAATAAAATACATAGTGAACTTATGAAGTTTATCTTTTAAATAATTTTAACAGTCTAATGAATCACACCTCTTGCATAAACTTACTCATTTAAACAACTATTAGAAATAAAAATGTTTTAAAAATTCTTTTGAAATGTTTAGAGTTTTTTTGTTTTTCTGCGGTGGCTAGTCTGCTCACCATAACCTAATACAAAATATTCTGCTGCTTAATACAATTTAGAACATGGATGTGTATATATAAGCATGCATATATTCTATATAAGTTTATATTGACTACATGCTGAATATGCCAGCAAATTTTCATTGTATGTTGTGAATATGGTTAAATTTATAGCTGTCAGAAGGTGTCTATTACAGTTTAGTTACTTACAAGAATTGAAATTTTGAGGTGATAGTTAGAGAAACAGCTCCCAACCAAGTGACTAACCCTAACTGGGATCACATTAGTTCTGGATGAAGTCCAAAACCTGACAGAAATGCTGTTTTTTATCTAGAGCATATGTCCAATAGAAGTGGAGTTTTTAAGCAGCTGGTGCTATGTGTGTGTATGTATTATTACTAAATAGACTGTATATTACAATATTATTATTATTTTAAAAAAATCAACATCACCATATTCATCCTCCTTTAATTGACTAGTATAGCAATGGGAACGTGGAACTAGAAAGGATCACGTGAACCATTGTGTCTGGTCATTTACAGCCTCCGGAAACCATGTCATAGATGCTTCATTAAGATGGGGTTCACTGAGAGTCAGTTTTGCACACCCTTACCACAAGCCACAGAATGTCTCCCTGCAGTCTAAAAAATAACTTGAGATTTATGATACAAGACCAAGACATTAAAACAATAACGCTCCAAGAAGAAAGAGAGCAAAATACTGAGATAATTTTAGTTTAGAATAAAACGTAATACTTTGGTTATGTTTGTATCCCTTCTGTGCTCATCTGTGAAGATGTTTAAGCAAAGCAGTTACTGTCACAAGCTAAGGTCTGCTGTTTTAAATTTGAATATTGGAGAAGGTGGGAACAATGTTATGTCTTAATTTGTGAATGTGACTATTCTCACTGTGAGTCTATTTCCAGGAATTATACTTCTGTGAAGCTGGTGATCACACTTAATTGAAAAAAATACATTTCCCATAAATTATTCTGTAGGAACTGCTTGTCATTATAAATAATGCTTGTAAATAATAGTGCTTATAAAGAATAAAGTATATAGTCTTGCATTACATCATTTCTTTAATCCTTTTAGTACGAGTTACAGTTCTGTGACATATTGTATGAATCTAAGTGAAATATTGTCCAGTATTTCATCGGTAGTCTGAACTAATGAGATAGACTAGTGCTACCCTGTTAGGTGTACAGTACAAAAATTTGCATTACAAAGGAATCCAAGCAATTTTAACTCAGTAAGATATGTATTTAATAATAACACCTGAAATGTTCTGGGCTAGTAAACTTAATGAATACTGAACACTATCAAATGATAGTGTGTTATTCTGTGGATCTGAACTTGCAAAGGTGAATATGATAAAGCAGGGGAATAGTAAATGAGGAAGGCTGATGCTGTCACACTCCAGTTATTATTCTTTTTGAAGTTCACTTATTCTGAAAATATTGAGGTAGGCTGAGCAATGTTTCCTGTACTTTGAAGTTTTGAAGAAAAAATGATGTATAGTATAAAATCAATGCATCATAATGATGACTATTGAGATGTGACCTCTGGTATTGTGGGTATCTTGGCAAAATTTGTCAAGTTTATTTTCTGTGTATTTTCCCTAAGCAATATTTGTGTTATGGCCCTCATAGGAGATGCACAGAAAACATATGCAGGCAGCTTCTAACCTACTGATACTCTAAGGGAGTTGCATTAGAATTTAGACCAAGACGAATTCATGCCTCTGGAACTGTCAATGTCCTTCCTTTTGTGTGTGGAGCTGCTGCTGACGTATGTGGGAATTTCACTAGTGCAGAGTAGTCATGGTATGTGGTCCCTGAGAGAGGCTTCAGTTAAGTGATTTGCAGTCAGTAATGTGGGAGTTGGTAGTGAGCTGTCTTTGAAATGCCCTGCTGCAGTCACAACTTCATTCGTTTTCGAGAACTGAAACCAGAAGATGTGTGGATCTGATAGTTAAGTAGTTTTATAACCTTCAGATCTGTAGGCGATTTTCCTCATAATGGACTTGCACATTTTAAAAGATGCATGTGCAGATGTGAAAACAATATAAGCTTTTTCATTTTTAGTACAAGAAAAATATGCTTGAACTATTTTTTTTAATTATTTTTCTTTTCATCTGGATCTTGCTATATTGGAACAGTGCTTACAACTCTGCTTTCTAGGAATATGTAAAATATGTATATTAATTCACAGAATCACAGAATGGTTAAGGGTTGGAAGGGAACTCTGGAGATCTTAGAAAATTAATATTTCAGTTATCAGTCTCCAGATATGGCCCTTTGTTCTAGATCACTGTTGTTCTTCTACTATGCTGTATATTATTTATCAGCTATGCATTATACAATAGATTTTTATGTTGCATTGGTGCCATGGTGGTAAGAACCTTAGAAATATGGAAACATATTAATGTAATCTAGGAAGTTCTTTAGTAACAATTATGTATTCTTATGCTACATGGAAATATACATTCAGTTATAGATAAAAGTAAGTCTTTTTAAAATAAAAATGTCGATCTATGTGTGCAAGCCTCTTCCTACACTGTTATTGTAGAGTCAGTGAAATGTGCGACAGAAGGTGAGCTTAGCCCAGGGTTACTCCGCTTGTTGCCCACCCTTTTTTATGGCATTTTGGAAAAAATTCGTGTTACATTTCCTAAAACAGACCACCGAACGAGCAGCTGAGGAAAATTCCAACCATGTTTCTCATACCCCCTCTCTTACATCCTCTTAACTGCTGCTGCAGCCCTGTTTTTTAAATCTCTGCTGCTGTCTCCTCACTTTCCATGTCCTTGAGCTGTTCCTGCGTTTTCTTTTCCACTGGATGTTGATAGTGCACTCTGGGGATTAGGAACCACGAAGGAGCTCCTTGGGCTGATCTCAAGGGCTGATAAGGCACTGCCAGTGGTGAACGCAGTGGAAGAGACTGCAGCATAGAGAAACTGGATTTCTACTTGTCCAGTTAGCTATTTTTGGGTATTTTTTGTTATTTGTGGTTTTGGTTTTTGGTAGGTTTTTTTTTTTCCTTTTCCTAAAGATTGGGGAGAACTGGTGTGTGTAGGTAATGAAGGCAAAAAAGAGGGAGAATCATAAAAACTAGATCACAGAATCACAGAATGT
This sequence comes from Nyctibius grandis, assembly GCF_013368605.1. Taxonomy (NCBI): domain Eukaryota; kingdom Metazoa; phylum Chordata; class Aves; order Nyctibiiformes; family Nyctibiidae; genus Nyctibius; species Nyctibius grandis. The sequence continues at coordinate 26,436,044 of NC_090664.1, forward strand.
TAGGGATTGGAAGGGACCTCAAAAGATCATCTAGTCCAATCCCCCTGCCAGAGCAGGATTACCTAGATCATACCACACAGGAACGCGTCCAGGCGGGTTTTGAATGTCTCCAGAGAAGGAGACTCCACAACCTCTCTGGGCAGCCTGTTCCAGTGTTCAGTTACCCTCCCTGTAAAGAAGTATTTCCTCATATTTATGTGGAACCTCCTGTGTTCCAGCTTGCACCCATTGCCCCTTGTCCTGTCAAGGGATGTCACTGAGAAGAGCCTGGCTCCATCCTCATGACACTTGCCCTTTACATATTTATAAACATTAATGAGGTCACCCCTCAGTCTCCTCTTCTCCAAGCTAAAGAGACCCAGCTCCCTCAGCCTCTCCTCATAAGGGAGATGTTCCACCCCCTTAATCATCTTCGTGGCTCTGCGCTGGACTCTCTAGCAGTTCCCTGTCTTTCTTGAACTGAGGGGCCCAGAACTGGACCCAATATTCCAGATGCGGCCTCACCAGGGCAGAGTAGAGGGGGAGGAGAACCTCTCTCGACCTACTAACCACACTCCTTCTAATGCACCCCAGGATGCCATTGTCCTTCTTGGCCACAAGGGCACATTGCTGGCTCATGGTCATCCTGCTGTCCACTAGGACCTCCAGGTCCCTTTCCCCTACGCTGCTCTCCAACAGCTCTGTCCCCAACTTGTACTCATACATGGGGTTGTTCTTGCCCAGATGCAGGACTCTACACTTGCCCTTGTTATATTTCATTAAATTTCTCCCCGCCCAACTCTCCAGCCTGTCTAGGTCTCTCTGAATGGCAGCACAGCCTTCTGGTGTGTCAGCCACTCCTCCCAGTTTGGAGTCGTCAGCGAACTTGCTGACAGTGCACTCTATTCCCTCATCCAAGTCATTAATGAATATATTGAATAGTACCGGTCCCAGTACCAACCCTTGAGGGACTCCGCTAGACACAGGCCTCCAACTGGACTCTGTCCCATTGACCACCACTCTCTGGCTTCTTTCCTTCAGCCAGTTCACAATACACCTCACTACCCGATCATCCAGACCACACTTCCTCAATTTAGCTGTGAGAATGCTGTGGGAGACTGTGTCAAATGCTTTACTGAAGTCAAGATAGACCACATCCACTGCTTTACCATCATCTATCCACCGGGTTATGTCCTCACAAAAGGCTATCAAGTTGGTTAAGCATGACTTCCCCTTGGTGAAGCCATATTGACTGCCCCTAATGATCCTCCTATCCTTGATGTGCCTAGAGACAGCACCAAGGACAAGTTGTTCCATTACCTTTCCGGGGATGGAGGTGAGGCTGACCGGTCTATAGTTACCCGGGTCCTCCTTCCTGCCCTTTTTGAAGACTGGAGTGACATTTGCTTTCCTCTAGTCCTCAGGCACCTCTCCCGTTGCCCACGACTTAGCAAAGATGATGGAGAGTGGCCTAGGAATGACTTCCACCAGCTCCCTCAGCACCCGCGGATGCATCCTATCAGGGCCCATGGATTTATGGACGTCCAGGTTGCTTAATTGGTCCCTGACCCAGCCCTCATCTACCAAGACAGACTTCTCCTCTATCCTGACTTCCTCTTTCTTTTTAAATACTTATCGCCTTGAACAGATGAGGGCTTCCCCTGACTTCTTAAGTGGAATTCTAGTAAAAATTCAGGATGCGTCCATGTGGCCAACGTTCCAGGTTTGACTTAACTCTGCATCTTTTCTTTCAATTTCTGTGAACGTCGTTTGGTTCATACAGACATAGTATCAGGGAAAGTGATTTGCTAGCATCCGATTAATGGTGGGCAGAAGCTAACTGGATTGGCATATGCACAGTCATACTTGATTTGCATTTTATTTCAGAGTATTTTGGGTGTATTTCCTTTTCAAAATATTTACTTTTCTACTTGGGATGATTAAAGCAGTTAGTGATATGCTAAAAGTCAGTCTGCACTCCTATTTACCAAGGGCTGGGGCTAAAATTTCAGCATTGTGTAAAAGTGAGAGGTCCTAGGCAAAGATTCTCAGGGTTGAGCGAGTGTTTGCTTTTTAATTGAAGGAATGGACTGTATTATTTTGTGGAAATTACACTTCGTGAGGATTGCTTCTTCAGAGAGCTAAAGTGCTACTGTTAAAGATGGGGTTTGCGAGAGCAGACAAACAGATTGACTGCCAGAGCAAAGCGGCAGGAAAAACACACATAATCAAATAAAATCTGTCACTGGCTGCTTTTTTCTTCTTTCTTTTCTTGTGCGTGTGAGAGAGATGCTTAGAATCCTTTTCCTGGTAGGTAAAATCACAGAAGGAAATGGTTTTGTGAGTTTGAGGGACGCTGTGGAAATGCTGTCATGTTTTGTGGGAAAACCTGAGTGGAAGCCTCATGACCGCATCCTGCACAGGCAGAGCAGGAAAACTGCAGCTGCTGCCGGGTCTTCTTGTGCTGCAGAGGAAGGCACGAGAACATCAGAATGGGAGGTGAAAGATTCAAGATGGGCACATTCCTCCTCAAGGGTGAGAGGAGCCAGGGTAGCTCTCAGTCTGCGAGTGAGGCGATGTGCTGTGGCTTTGGGATGGGTAGAGCAAGGCATTTTTTGTTTGAGGGCATAAACTAAGCCCTTGGTGAATTCCAGAGCACAAGAGGAACACACAAAATGTTGTGGTAGTGTTTGAGCAACATCCAGTTACAGAGATGTGAAATGGTGCTCAGGAGAAAGAAGCACTCTGATGGCTGCGAGGTGTGAAGGGGGAAAGGTTCTTTGACGAGGGAAAGAAAGATGTGTCTTCATGTTGATGTTGCAATTGCTGTCATTTCATAACAAGTTGCTAGAAATTTTTTATGATATTTTGCGTGTCACTTTTTTTTATTATTGGTATTCCAGTTTGGACGTATTTTGGCAGGGATATCATCTGCATAACTAAAGCAATTCTAAATATGAAAAAAAAATCCTCCCTACCTCAGTGATATTCAAACAAACCCAAAACAAACCAACCCCAAACCCAAAACACCCATGTAAAGTGTCTATTGCAAAACCAATGTGATATCTATGTGTGATGTGTGGAGGGTGGGAGTTAGATTCAATATGCCTCTTATGTGTTTTAGAATTATTATCTGTATCTATAAAATTAAAGCCATTTATGGAACTGGTGAAACGATTGTTGAAGTTCTGTGATAATGCTCTTACTGTCATCTGGCTACGTTACTGCTGTCTGTCTGGACGATTGCGTAAAAGCATATGGTACCTTTGAACTAGACCATTTAACCAAAAAATACTAATAATCTAAGAGCACTGGTTATGCTATGAAAACATTGTCATTCTTAGATGATAGCTGTTTAATGAAGTTAATGGAAGCTTTTGTCCTAATTGTAAGTCAGACATGAGATAATATGAAGCTGTACTAATGCAGAAGGTTATTGTTCTTTTGAAAGGGATTTCAGATGACTTCACCAGGGGATTTCTGGAGATGTTCCTCTGTATCTGTTGTAAAATAACAGCTCTGGTGCAGTGTAAATAAGGATAGTATGCCTCTTAATATAAAGTATATGTTTTGGACTTAAATCAGAACTTTATGATTACTTTGGTATTTTACAGAGATCTCATTTTCAAAAGTAAGTAAACAAGGAAAGTTGTGGTGTTTTCACGGCATTAAAATTTATAGTTACATTTCGTGTCAGAGAAATGGTCTTAAAAGAGAGTAGACAATAACAAGACATAACAATATTTTCTTCCTTTCTTGTTCTGTAGAGCAGGTGAAGTGCATCTAAGGTATTTGGCATGATGAAATTTGTTCAGTGTTGACACAGACTAAAAGAAAGCTCACCCTCCCTCTGCCCGCTGTCCTTTCTGGCGATGTGGCATCCTCACTGTTTACAGTGTATCCTGTGAAAGGGCTGAGATAACACTGGTCAAATGTGAGAGCAATGTTAGACTGTCAGGTCCCAAACATTTTTGCTCATGGCCATCTGACCCCTCTAGGTCCGTGCCCCCATGCCTGCTTACTTTTGCTGGTATGGATGATGCTGTTGCCTATTCTACTGCTGCCACAGCATTTGTGGGTACCTGTGGCACAGGGTGTTACTGATGGGGGTGTGAATGGAGGGGAAGGAAACCAGCAGGACTCTCCTCCTGGGAAATCTGGGACTCCCCATGCAACCCTTGTGTCATGAGGATCCTCACCTGCCTCTGCAGCCATGGAGCTGTCCCATGCGTGGCCATCTGTCCATGTACCTTCTCACCTGTTTGGGAATAGATGAAAATTAAGAGGATAACTTAGTAGTAATGCTACAGCTTGCCAAATTTTTCAGAATCTTTTTAATCAAAAGTATTTAAGCTAGGTAAAAAAAGCACTTTGGGACATCTTGTTCCATTTATTTTTTAAGACTATTCTCCATAGAAATCACTGGAGAGTTCTTCTTAAAACAGATGGCACAATGTGGACCATTGTAATGCAATTTTCTTTGTAAAATGCTGTGTCCCAGGGCAAATTTACCACAAATGGGGCAATCATGATGTCCCATAAAAGAGAAGACATGTGTTTTTGCAACTTTTGATATATCTAAAAAATATGCATAACTCTGCTGACTCTGCCAAACAAGCAAAGCTTGCTATTTTCAGTAAAGTATTTTTGGGCTCTTGGAGTGTTCTGAAACTGCTAGTACAGTAACTGCTTTGACTATTCAGGAAAACTTTGTACATCCAAAATTTTAAACATCAATAAATACAGTATTATCTGGAATTATGACTAGCAAGAAGATATGTTAGATCTCCACTGGAACTTTTTAGCTAGTATGTATGGATTTTAAAGCCATGAAATAATGGAATACTGTATAGATATCAAAATAGAAATACTTAGTCATCTTTCTGGTTCACAACTAATCAATGTAATTATCTATCTTATCTTTTAGTTATCTGTGCCAACTTGGACTTAGTAATTCATTAAGCAACACTATTGTAAGAGGTCTGCTGCCATTATTGGTGACACCTGTTACTTAAAAGGCTAGATAAATTTAATGAATATTTAAAATAAGGGAGAAATATGCAAAACAATATGAAGGGTTATTTATTTTCATCAGAATAGTCTGATGTATCTATGCAGAAACGTTCATAATTTCACCTTTGTCGTAGGTAAATAAATATTAGCAAGATATAATAGCAGTAATGTTTGGTGTACTTGAAGAAAAATGAAAATAGGAAACATAAAATTATGTTGTATATATATTTATAACAGCATGTTTTTACAGTGACTCTTTTGCAGGTATACTAAATCTATGCTTTAAATTCTTTTAAGATGGCAAAAGAAATAACTTGCTTATTTTAGTAGTGCCAGTTTAAGAAATGTAAGCTAAATCTAGTGATGCAATTGGTGCCTGGGAACCTTGAGGAATGGGAACTACTAGTAAATATTAGAGATCTATAATAATCCCTTGAATAATCTTTTGTTTTGTATATCTGAGAAGGCCAGATTCTGAAAAAGGCTAAATGCACTGAATTCTAACTTGCTTCTGAAAATAGAGTATTTGAAGTTTTGCAGTTTTGTATTCCAAGCAGCAGCAGCTTTTTCTTAATTTCCCTTTACTCTGCTTAAGGTATATACCTTTTCCTCCCTTAAAGGGAAAGACAGTGAAGCAGTTAAGATTTGAGACTAGGTGATCTGTATTTGACTTGTACCCTAAGGCACGTTGCTTGGAATCTCCATCTTCCTTTTATTTAGGATGTTTTTACTGGGACAAATAAGTTGGCACATTAGGAGTGTTTTTGGTGTTTGGGATGTAGGCTCAGGCCCTGGGCACCTCCTCCCAGCACTGTTTTGGATAGGGCTTAGGTTTGTGCTGGCCCACCTCTGTGGAAAAGGAATGGAGCTGCTGGAACTGGATGGGAGCTGTGACATTTTCCAACCAGGTCCTCAGCGTGGATGACTGGAAAAGCAGGACCACTACACATGCTCAAGTAATTTAAAGGCAGCCACAGCTTTCCGGAATGGTGACATTATTGGATATGCATAGTTAAATCTGTAAGTGATAATGTTTCCTCAGCAGTATCTACTTCCTGTGAACAACTACTTGTTTTAATTAATGGAGTATTAACTAAAGGTAGGTGTACATGAGAGACAGGGAATTTTAATTAAAATTCTGTGGTTTGGGTAATTAGATATAAATGATAATTTTTATAATCTACAGCTTTATTCTAAGTTATTAAATACTTTTTGGCATTTAGACATAAATTTAACAATTCAAACTTGAAAGATAGACAACAATAAAGCTGTTAAAAAGTAGGACTGTTTTATTGACTTACATAAATTAGCACTTTTCATGTGTTTAAATACATTCAATTACAGATCTTGGTTCAGTTCCTGACTTTTCCACGTGCTTCCTGTGTGATGGTGAGCAAATTATTTGAGAACAAATGTTTCAGTGTGTCTAGTGAATTTGAAATGCAATAATTAATGCCAGCTGAGATCTAGCCACTTTTTAAGTTCAGTACTATATTAATTTTTCGGAATTTAGATTCTCCACTTTTTTTCTGTAAAACGGGATATATATCTTTCTCTTATTTTTCGATGTGCTTAAAAGTAAGCAGGTCTGTCCCTTGTGTATGTTGTGCTTTCAGTGTCATAGTCAATTTTATCTCTGTTTCTGCTTTTATAATACAAGCACATAATATTAACATAATTAGTAGTTACTTGACATTTTTCATCTGTTCCATTGGTCAAGCCAACTTGTAAAGAATGAGCAGAAAAACAAAGTACCGTGCCTAAATACAGGCACTGTTGGACATTGGAGTACAGAAAATCCAGTTTGGGTCAGAGAAGCAACATAGTGCCCAGGCCATGTAGTCCCAGTTGCCCAGTTCAGCTCATCTCTGGGATTTCTGGCTGCACAGTCTAAAGAATAGTATCTCAAATTTTGAATCACAGATTTGAATGGAATCATGGAATCATATAATCATTTTGGTTGGAAAGGACCTTTAAGATCATCAAGTCCAACCGTTAACCTAGCACTGCCAAGTCCACCACTAAACCATCTCCCTAAGCACCACATCTACATGACTTGATATGGATGACCTTTTGATGTGGTGTTTTTTTGTTTGTTTCTTTGCTTTTTCTTCTTGTGGGTAATAGTCTTCCTTTCCTCTTGGGGAAGACAACACGTTACTTGGCATGCCTCAAATTTTAAAACAGAGGGGCTAACTCTCTTTTCATTTAGTGCAAATAAAGCAAAAAGAAATGACTTAATTATAAAAGCTACGGGGGTACAGCAAAACCACTTCTGTGAATATCCATTGGAACTTATGAACAAGTTAATTTTAAATGCATTTTATCCTTTTGAGGATGGAGGGTTTATGAGGCTTTAGCTGATCTTTGGTGAATGTTTTCAGAAGATAAAATGTTTCATTAATAAGTATAACTTGGAAAAAGAACTACTCATGGAACAGTTTTAAATAACAAATAGAATAATTTTTTCTTTTTTTTTTTTTTTGTTTTTAAATGTCATGAGCTATATCAAAATAGAATGACCTTAGTAAACTGAGTGACTTACAGATCGCATAGCTGTGATATTCTTGTGATATAAAGAGGATGCAAGTAGAGCAAAGTTTTTTAAGGCTTATTTCATATGTAGAAGAATTCAACTATGCATGTTTTAGTACGGAACAGGTGAAAAGAATGACTCATAAATAACAAACCATTTAATGAAGTTAAACATTATTATTTATATTAATATAATTGTTTTTAAAATTTACATGTCCTCTAATTGATGAAAGTGAGTTTTAAATGGGTGGCTCCTGGGAAGGGTGTTATATATGTAGATCCTATGCCTGTTGATAAGGGTAGACCACACAAAGGACTTGGAAGATCTCTTCATTTGAAAGCTTTCATGGATCAACTTAGAATGAAACAATAGAGAATAATTCTTAACACCTAAAAAATATATTTTTTTTTTTTTTTTTAAAAAAATTTGCATTTATATATTCTCTCTTGGAAGATTTCAATGGAATCCGAGCTCTGTAATAGACGTATTTAATATACAGGCTTCTCATAAAACATCTAGATCTTTAGTGACGACTTTGTACAGGTAGATGGAAGAAGAACTACTACAGTGGTTACTAAGTACAGACTGAGCTATATGAAGCAATTATAGGATAAAAATATTGAAAAACAATGAAAGATGAAATGTGACTTAATAATCTTGTGCCTATTCGTAAGTAACAAGGTTTTTCTTCATGGTTTCTGTCTAGTAATAGAAAGCTGAGGATAAACCTTGTAGGTAATTTTGCAATTTGCAGGATCATGTGTGAGTTCTACGGGGACAACTTTTTAACACTTAAAACTTGCATGCATAGCTATCTTAGGCCAACTATTTCAAGACCTACACACTGAAACAAAGGTCTGTCAAACAGAAATGTTTAAAATTTCACTTACACTGATAAATGAAAAAGTTAAGTTGTAGGATCACAAAGTTTGAAGTGAAGGAAATGAATATTCAAAAGGACTTGAGCTTCTATGAATTAAAATTTTTAAAGTAGTCACTTTAACTGCAGAAGTTATTATAGTTCATAATGGAGAGTGAACTTAATTAACATGATTGTGTAAGAGTTGTTATTGAAAGGATATTTACTACTGAACTAAAATGCAATAAAAGGAAACTTTAATTGTATTCATACTTTTATAAAAACAATGGTGCCATCCCTACCCCAAACATATATGGTATCACCTTGCAGAGGAAATCTCCCATAATAGTATGAAGTCTTTTGGTCAGTTAAGAATGCTTAACAAGTGTTGAAACATTTGTTAAATGGGATCAGTACTCAAATTTGTTTAGTTTCCCATGAATTGAAATGTAAGGTTGCTGCATTGTTTCTGAGTCAGCAGGGTCTTAGTGACCTGGTTTCGGCTTTTTTGGTTTTGGGTTTTGTTTTTTTTTTTTTTAGTTGTCTTTTTTTGGACAGGGATGTCTTACCATGCTAACTTGTAATGCATCGAGTGCAGTGTGTACATCCCAGTGCTTCATTTGAGACACTAAACAAGGCAAAACAGATTGCAAGTTGAAAGCAGACAGATTTTTATAGCTATGAAACAGTGAAATAGATACTGGTTTGCGGTTGTTTGTAATTAGTGCTGCTGCTATAAAAGATAAGAAAATATGTTTATAGAGGCAGTACATGTGTAATTACTATTACCAGGAGTGGTAGCACTGTTATCTGATTCCTCTGTCCTGTGTGGGAGTGGAGTCCAGGAGAGTGAATTATATAATTATTCCACTTACAGAAGATCAAATGTAGTGTTACCAAGCCCACCAATGTCGTCTATTTTATTATACTTTTTTTTTCTATCCTCACTGAAGATAAATTCTTTAACAATTTAATCACAGAAACAAAAATAAATTGTTTTATTTGTTTCTTTTTGTGTCTGTTTATTCTGCTTTCCTTAAGTCAGCATCCCATTTGATTTCTGGCTTTTCATTACTTACCATATTCTAATATGTAAGTCTTTTTTATGTAAGGCTTAAAAATGTTGTCAGAATGGAATAAGTTGTGTGGTTTTTTTTTTTCCCCACTATAGGTATTTTTATTTTAAGGGAAACAAAAGGAAGTGTATCAAACATTGTGTATCTTTTGCTTTTTAAAGCTATGGTAAAAATGAATTGCACTGAAAATTATTAATTGTTTTCAAGTGACAATGTTTATGATTCAGAAGTATACATACAGGTAATTTTTAGTATATGAAAATAGAGTAACAGCAAAAGAAGGATGAATTACACTAGAAGATATCTGGTGCTATAAAAGGCTTCAATACAGAGATGGATGGAGATTATTTAATACTTGTTTGGCTCTTGACTACATTAAAACTCTCTTGGGCAAAATCCTGTGGGTTCCCAGCGGAACTGCAGAGCATGAGGAAACTCAAGCATCAACGTCCATCAAAGTCAGAGGAAATTGTTCCAAATTTCAAGCTACCGTTGGGTAAAGCGAGTTCAGTTTTACATTCAACAACTGCATATGTAAGACACATTGCTCACTGGAGTATCATAAGAACTTCACATGCGTTTATCCTGGGTCTCTTTTCAGGTAGTTTTGAGCATGTTTTATTACTGTATTCTAAGCAGGCTGTTGCCAAGTTTATCAGTAGTATAGGCAAAAAGAACTGGAAGGTGGCAAAATCAGACATTTGTCTTCGCAGGCTTGTGAGGACAGGTGATACTGTTGCCCTCAAGAGGTCAGGAGGGGCAAAGTGCCACCAGTGGCCCCTCCAGCAGTATATTCAGCAGTCTATAGACAAAGCAAGCAAAACCAGAAACAAATCCTGAAGGATATGTGCATGTGGTCCAGACCTGCAATAGGATACTAACTATGCTTTTCTCTCAAACTATATAATAATGTAGCATAAATTAAACTCAAAATGATCTCAGCCTATACTTAGATTGAGGTTGCCTGCATCTGCTCTCAGACTTGAGGAAAGGCTTGTGTGTCTAAAAGCTTCATGTGTTAGAAAATATTTTACTTCTTTCTGCCAGTCCCACATTTCTCCTATCTTTAGATAATCACACTTACAATAGCAATAATGGTAGTGCCAAGGACTACTGTGTAAAAACATGAACTAAATCTAAGGAGAATTAATTGCAACATTTAAAGAGAGAAAATAATTATGTAGAACTCCAGAGAAAAACATACCAGAAAAAGATAACAGAAATACAAGGCCTTTCTCCAGAGAAAAAATATTTTTAAAAAGCAAGCATAATATAAGCTAGCTCAGCCAAATAATGCCCAGGGGAAAGAGAAGACAGAATCAACTTTTTTTTTTCTTCTTCCCTTTAAGATGGAAAAAACACAGGGGAAATAGAAATTAACAAAAGTAAGATTTTGTATTGAAAACTGAACAGTATGGAAGAAGAACACAAACTTAAGTTGCGTAAAAGTGCAATTATATACCTTTGGCAGTTGAAAGTGCACTTGAATACCAATTTTTAGTTGTTTAAAAAAATCCATGGGAATATTGGCATTTGCTAGCTACAAAGCATTTTGGAGACAGCTTAATATGTTTAAAACGGTGGGGTTTAGGATGAAGTCTTTGGATGAAAGGCTGAACATTTACAATATAATGACTTAATATCCTGAAATCAGTAAGTGGAGGACAGAAATTTCATTGTCGTTTTCTCATATTCCTCTGAAATAATCAGCACAGTTAACCATGAGGAGGTGGTGTTGTCCCATCTGAAAGATGGGTCAATGTGTTAAAGTTGTGTCTTTACGACTGTAAGTCTGTCTATGTGAGATGGACAGACAGACAAACAAATGAAGGACCCTCAGTCAGAAAATGCACTTCCATCCCTGACCAAATATCTTGTGTGAAGTTCCACAAATGCCAGTTCTCTGTCTCAGTTTAGTCAATGGCAGATATAGCCTGTAGGAAAACTGGTAAGGATATAAGATGAGATAAGAGACTCGAGGTATGTTTGTGCTGTTGAAAGAGATGAGGTCAAGCTGCCTTTAAGTAGTAGTTTCAGGTACCGAGAGCTGTGAAACTGCAGCAGCATGGACTTCAGCTTTGCCTGAGCTTGTATGCAGGAGGCTGGGCAGAGGTGTAGAGCTTGCACTGGTGCTCATGGTGCTGGGCCGACTTGGCTGGTCCCTTCTGTCTTTGCTCCAGTAAAACTGCCTCACACGTGCTCCACTTGCACATCCACGCCTCTGGCGGCAGTGTGGACATGCCATTAGAGCAAGTACTAGGAACACGTGAGCGGTGATGTTAACAGAACCTTCACAAACCTAGAAATTATTGTCCTCTTGGAGTTGAATTTGAACAGGTCAGGAATTGTGTGGGTGAACAGGGAATAGTAGTTTGAGATGCTGCTGCCATTACATAGTTTCCTTTGGCTGCAGATGTGCATTCCTGTAGGCAAGGGCCCATCCTACTTTGATATCCCTTTTGGTAGCTCACTGTCACTGAACTCTTTTGTACTAATACTAATGAATAAATATGAAACCATTTGTAGTCGTCTAGGAGGCTCCAGACTATCCCAGTGGACAGTGACGTAGTGCCGGCTATTCATATCCCAGGACGCAATAATTTAATCAACTTGTGCATGTAGCTCTCTCCCTAGGGAAAAAAAGAAAAAAAAAAATCCATCTGGTAAAAACCAATGTAGCATGAACTTCTGCTATAAAATCCATTAACCTGCCTGCTAACCTGATCTCTATTCTTTGTACAGATTTCCTGTTGAAGTTTAAATTGGGTTCATATTTTCACAAGTTATTTAAAAGGAACTCCAGTGCCCTGTTCCCGGTTTATTTTAAAAGTGCATGAAGCCTTGGAATGAGGACAGCAGTTAACAAATCTTTTCCTCGAGCGCAGTGGAACATTTTTGTCACAAGACTAAAGCACATATCTTCAAAGGCTTATTTCCAGGCATGAAGTAGGAATTTCTGCCCCAGGAAATTAAGGATCATCAGAAATCTTCCCCAGTTGTAAATTACACTTTTCAGCTTTGCCTTCCTCTAATGTAATCACCCCTAGAGCACCCAAATATGGAGAGATTAATTAAACGCAACAATTAAACAAAAAAAACCCTGTAGCTTATTACTAACAAAAGTTAATTGTTATGCAGAATTTACAGTTCATCCCGTGAGAGAGAATGGAAAAAAATGAGGAGGATACACGTGGCAGATAATAGCTGATGAACTTAACACTCTGCCGATACATGTTCAGGTACTTGTGGTGCCAGTTGTGGGGAGATCTGTGTAGAGTTCACATCGAGGGGTGCGCTTCTGGAGCTGTCTTTCTTGGAGAAGGTGGCAGATGCACACTTTGGAAGGCAGAGGTTGTCCCTAAGATGTTTATTCTGTGTTGTTTTAAATTTTGGAGGAGTTTTTGGTGGACATATAGAAATAGTAGTGGTTGACATGGAAAGAACCGTGATTAATCCTTTCTACAGAGTGATTTATCCTGTGGACAGCCAAATGTGCTGTATTATAGAGAACTTCCTACAGAATACATAGTTATACCTATTAAATCCTGTGCTTTCTGTCCCAGATTGCTTTGTTCTGTTTATTAAAGAATACCAGTCATAAGCCTTTGTGATTCAGCCTGCTTTAAGGCTTTTAATAGGCAAATAATGTATTTTTAAAATTCACCAAAATACTAACAGCTGTCTAGAAATTTTTCTGTCTAAGCAATTTATTGTCTGATTTTTTGGTGGAGTGAATTTTGGGTTTTTTGTTGTGTTTTCTTTCCTAGTTTCAGTATGTTTATAATCAATTACTTATACAATCAAAATATTATACAGTGTGATCATTTAGTCATAAAATAAATGCTACCAAATTTTAGTGGCCCTATGGACAAATTTGCTAGTTTAATTATTGATGTAAAATGATAAGAAGGATGACTACTCGAATTTCCTCTATAAATTTTCACTTTTAAAAATCTGTTGACCTAAAACTGTTATTGAGAAGCTTTTAACATTGGAAACAGCTTCATGACTCTCACTTGGAGAAGATTTTTGAATTATGTACTGTTTCTCTCATAAGCATAAAATAAATTTCAGTCTGAAAAGGTGTCAGTTTATTTTTAGTTTATTCAGTTATATTATTTAAAGCAAGAAGCAAGCCTTTATAAATCTGTGATGCATCAGCACATATACGTTCTGGTATTTCCTTGTCCCAGATTCTCCTTAGGTATCATGTATTTCAGTATTTCTTTTAGTGAAGAAAACACTGGGAAATTTGAATGTAGTTCTTCTGACTTGATAGGTAATTAGTGTAGCAACTTGGAAATAGCAAGCATAGGAATTGGAAAAGTTGCTTTTAAAGTAGTCATGTGATGAAGTTAAGGTACATGAAAAGCAAAGTAAAAAAAAAAAAAAAATTGACAATTTATGCCTGTATTTTAAATGTAAGTAACTGTTTTCAGTGATGATGCTATCTTGCATTCTGATCAGTTTTTATCAGTGCTTAGTTTTTGTTGCTAATATTTCTCACTGTCTTCAACTGTAGTATTGGTGAAATGTTTTCTCAAAGATTCAAGTATTCTGCTTATCCTATCACAATGGTTTTTGTGCTGTATGTATTCCCAGTGTTTACTGATATATTCCGTATAAATAATTCGAGGGAGTGAATTTGAATAATTGCTTCTCGGAGGAATACAGTCCATATCTTTGTATTAAAATTTAAATGGATGTTTTTACATGCCCCAGACTAGTACACCTGGGGATAAAGTAGTCAAGAAAACATGCATGCTTTTGAGTTGTGTTGAACTCACTCCTTTAAAGGGATTGATTTTCAGCTTGGTAAGCAAATTTTCACTGATTTCGGTGTATCAATGTTTAGAGTTTATATTTCAGAATTATGTTTATTTACATCAGTAAGCATCCTTTGCTAAATTGGAACAGAATGTGTACTACTAAAATGACTTCTTGTATGCTAAATACTGAGAAAACCAAGAGGAGGATATTATGTAAAGTATGCAATTTATGTAGGAAAAAGCTGTTGTGTTTTGTTATGGGGTCTCTTTTTTCATCCATGCTGTTAATCCAACAGCAATTATAATTAATCATAATACTTCTGTATTTGAGAGTAAAGAAATCAGTATGGTGATTAGTAGATGATTTTGATTGGATTTTTTCCCCCCAAACTCTTCAGAATGAACTTTCAACTATGCGAATTTGGAGTATTTCTGTCATTAGAGACATTGTTTTCTACAAAGTGTAAAGGAATTGCAGGAATACCTACACAAATTTTCTTGTACATCTGTACATAATGCCTGCATTTCCAAGAAATTAGAGGTTGTTAGGTTGGGGGTTTTTCTGTTTGTTGTTTTTTTTTTTTTTTTTTTTTTTTGTGGGTTTTTTTTTTTTTTTTTGGTTCAGCTGTTTTCACAATAGCAGCCTCAGTGGAGAGAATGTCCCTGGGGGTTTGATAGCAAGTGTGGTCCTTCAGCACCCAGGAAATATTATGTACTTTGATCCTAGAATCTTAATTAATAGAGAATAACTAGTGGAATAGTGCGTCATAATCCCTTATATGTTAATGTCACATAGATCTTAAAATATGATCACAAGAAAATATATTTTACATGTGAAGGCTGAGTTGTTCTTCTACAAGTACTGATGAAATGTGTACTTTTCCGTTGTTTGCTAAACCCACAAATGACGCTGAGTTTTCAGAGGAAACTCTTGGTTTGGTTTGGAAACTCAAGTTTTGGTCTTGTCAGTAAAAAGAATGTACTTGCTTTCTGAACTGGTTGCAGGAGTTAATAGAGAAAACTGTTTCATGTGTATATGTCAGCATGTGGTATCTGACATGTAAAAATTCTCCTTTGGAAAATCCATGATGTCACCCACACTGAAATCTCAGGATGCAGCTAACTGTGGTGAAGGTATAGGACCCAACCAAAGGAAGTACCAAGTACATTCTGTACAGAATGGTTCTTGAAAAGTGTGATTGCTTCAGCCTCCATAGCAATTAAGGTATAAAATACTCTGTGTTATTTATTCCTATTTTTCAGGCAAAAATCACTAATCAGTCATGTTGTGGAGGACTAGTTTCCCTGGAAGGAAACTCGTTTCCTTAGGGTTCATGTTCTTTCTTGGTTTTCTTTTTTCCTTTTTTCCTTCTTTCCTAATAAAAACATACTAAAACATAATAAAAGCATACTAAAACAGAGGGAAATAGGAGAAAAGGGCTTGAAGGTCTCAGTCTCATATACCATGGAAGATGCTTACTTTAGATCTGTCATTTTGTCACCTGCACCCCTTCTTGCCATCAGCCTTGCCCTGTCCCCCCTTTATGGAGTAACTGGCAATTAATGATAAAATTGTATGTGAGATGTACATTATGGAAGGGCTGCTAGAAAGCAAAAAATGGCTGAGTATATTCCAAAAGTCAGTTTCTAGGCTGTTTTTGGTTTCCCTATTATAGCGAACAGAGAGATGCCCCTTAAAGCACGTGTTAAGAAGAGTGTCGTGCTTTCAGTCTCAGCAGTGAGGATGGACCCGAGAAGAGGAGCCCTCCTGCCTTTCAGAAGGAAGTGGAGGTAGTTGGGTTGGTTGAGGAGCTGGACGTGTTTGCACAGGCCGCAGTCCTCTGGAATCAAAGTTTGAAGCTGAACACAGTATTATTGATTGGTTTTGGAGGACTGAAAGTAATTTTTTTCCCCTGTACTCTCTGAAAACTCCTCTTTTCTTGCAGTGAGGGCTTTGTGAGATGATTTGAATGTTGAGGTTGGCATATAGGAGATGTGCTTTTATATTTGTTTTTTCCTCCATTGTATATCCCTTTCTCTTTTCTGCTCCTTAGCCTGGTTTCTGCAGAGCAACTGAGGATTTCGGTGGCATGGGGGATTCCTGTAAATCTGTTAGCACTGTTGGCTGAATGCTAAGTAATTTGATTTGTAGAGTTTTTAACAAAGCTTTGCTTCCTGGTTTGGGTATGTGGCCTGGTAGGAATCCTGACAGAAAACTTAATAAACCCTCAAATCCAGAAAGAAAAACACATTATGAAAGAGAAACTGGAATTCTAAGACTTATTATTCTCAGTGGATAGAAGAGGAAGATTTTTTTTTTTTTAATAGAATTCTTTTTTTGTGATAAAATGAATGGTTTATTAATGTAATGTTTTTAATTTCTCTTATTTGTGTCTGGTTGAGAGGGCTGTGAATCTTGCCTAAGCAGATACTAACAAAATGTGTACACAGATACAAGTTTCCTGGAACAGGTCAAACTCTTGGAGGATTGGTAGAAGAGCTCCCTACCTGACAGCCTGTGTATTTTAACTGTATGCTATAGTGTGTTCTTCAAAGTAATTTATCTCTGCATGGAGAGGTCAAATCACTGTTTGTACCTGTTTAGTGCTGCTGATCTTTATTTTGCCTACCAGCAAGCACATTTGATGAATGTTTTAGTTCAAGGTTTTGTGTGGTGTTTGTTTTTTTTGTTTGTTTTTTTTTTTTGTGTGTGTGTTTTTTTTGGGTTTTTTTGTTTGTTTTTTTTTTTTTTTTAACCTGCATGATAGTATTATCCCTGTTACTGCTTTCCTTTTCATGTACTTATGTATAGGTCTCTCACTGTGTGACCCTGGAGTACTGAGAAAAAGAGCCCTAAAATAAAGGTCAAAAGATGGCATTTAAATTAAACACTAGTGAAAAAGACAAAGTAAATCAATATTTTCTTCTACAGAAATTAAGATGGTGCAGATCATATAACACAAATACGCACTGATGACTTTTGTCCTCAGTGTCTATGTAATGTGCTTGTTTTCCTTTAGCTGCGTTATTATCTATACAAAATGGGAAAATGCCACTGTAAAAGGTTTAACTATGAAAACTAAAGGATGCAGGGATCAGGGACCTTTCCTTATTTAGGACTCCCCTGCAACAGAACTTAATACTAAACTAAAAAAGGAAGCCTCTCTAAGGTTCCTTTTGCTGAGATTTTCCCCATTATATTTTTGCGTATTCGTGTATCACACACATTGAGGTGTTGTACAGGACCTGGCTGCAGTCCAGAGACCAGCTGGTCATCCTCAGAACTGCCTGCCCACCCCATTACTGTTCCTGGATTAAATTTAGCAAAATAGGTCCACTAGATCACCCAGTCTTCCCTTTCAAAGGAAGGAACTTGCATTTGGAGAGTTTTCCAAGGTAATAATGTAGCCTTAAACTCTTGTATCTTCTGTGATAACTGCTGGCTTAACCACAGACTGCATCTTCTTTCCTGTGCACTGCCATGCGCATCCTAAATTTTTCCATTGCTCCCATCTCATTTAGGTCACGTACCTTTTCTTGCAACACTGTTTGTAGGCAGGAGAGCCTATGTGTCTGATAAAGGGGAATGGATATCAGAGGTGGTAATTTAGATCTGAAGCTGGAGAAGGGGAAGTCAATGGGAAAACATCCGTTTTCACTGCCCGTGTTCTGTGTTTACAACAAACCCTATAGACAGTGGTCAGCTAAAGGTATTGCATGTGAATAGATTGATCAGTTTAGAGTGCACAGCAGTTATTACCTTGCTAGTGATAGCAATTCTGATGGTAGGCTACTTATCACAAATATTCATATTAAAGAATTGAGAACATCTCTAACTGTACAGCATTCAGCAATGTTAGCTTTTGCAGGCAATGAAGCTAATGTAGTTAAGAATACAAAAAGTAATACTGGATAAAATTACGGTAGAAAATTTTGATTCTATTAAATCAATTATGCAAATATAAAAACATTTTCAGTAAAACCTATATATCTATTTGAAGAAATAAAACTGTCTTCAGTACAATCTAATCAACTGCCAGAAATGAAACATCTCTAATTTGATTAAAATGTCTCCATTGACCATAGTTATTTTCTCTGGTCATAAATAAGACGACTGAGGTTCTCAAGACAGAATGATAGCTTTTCTTACTGAATATCACCTTTAGGTTTTGTAGTTACTGCCCTTTTTCTGGCACTGATGTTGATTCACTGATGTTTGAGGGCTGTTGTACCTTGCAGTTGGGCAGTATTATCCACATTAATGTTGCTTTTTCCATCCCAATCTCTGTGCTCCTATTCACAGAATCACAGAATCACAGAATGTTAGGGATTGGAAGGGACCTCGAAAGATCATCTAGTCCAATCCGCCTGCCGGAGCAGGATTACCTAGACCATATCACACAGGAACGCGTCCAGGCGGATTTTGAATGTCTCCAGAGAAGGAGACTCCACAACCTCTCTGGGCAGCCTGTTCCAGTGTTTGGTCACCCTCACTGTAAAGAAGTTTTTCCTCATATTTCTGTGGAACCTCCTATGTTCCAGCTTGCACCCATTGCCCCTTGTCCTGTCAAGGGATGTCACTGAGAAGAGCCTGGCTCCATCCTCATGACACTTGCCCTTTACATATTTATAAACATTAATGAGGTCACCCCTCAGTCTCCTCTTCTCTAAGCTAAAGAGACCTAGCTCCCTCAGCCTCTCCTCATAAGGGAGATGTTCCACTCCCTTAATCATCTTCGTGGCTCTGCGCTGGACTCTCTCTAGCAGTTCCCTGTCCTTCTTGAACTGAGGGGCCCAGAACTGGACACAATATTCCAGATGCGGCCTCACCAGGGCAGAGTAGAGGGGGAGGAGAACCTCTCTTGACCTACTAACCACACCCCTTCTAATACACCCCAGGATGCCATTGGCCTTCTTGGCCACAAGGGCACATTGCTGGCTCATGGTCATCCTGCTGTCCACTAGGACCCCCAGGTCCCTTTCCCCTACGCTGCTCTCCAACAGGTCTGTCCCCAACTTGTACTGGTACATGGGGTTGTTCTTGCCCAGCTGCAGGACTCTACACTTGCCCTTGTTATATTTCATTAAATTTCTCCCCGCCCAACTCTCCAGCCTGTCCAGGTCTCTCTGAATGGCTGCGCAGCCTTCCGGTGTGTCAGCCACTCCTCTCAGTTTGGTGTCATCAGCGATATTTTTTCATTCAGTGTTTCTAGATCTTACCTCTTCCAACTTATCATTATGTTTTATTTTAACTTGAGGAGATGGAGAGTGTAGAAATCTCTTCTGGTTCAAATTTTTAAAAGACAAGGCAGCTGCCAAGTAGTCTGTTATTGTATTTAAATAGCCTTACTTGCTCATAATATAGGTATGTTTCCTCAAATCATTCACCAAGAAGGGCCTGAGAGCAATGAAAGCATGCTCTGGGACTAAAGTGTCTTTCTTCCCAAAATTTCTTTGTCCAGAAATGATACTTTTATATGTAAGTCAGGAAAAAAGAAAAGGTGTTGTCTGTCATTGGGTTAACATATCTTTTTTCATATGCTTCTGTTCCTAGCTACTCTATTTCTTTTTTTTTTTTCCCCTCTTTTTTTTCCCCTCTCACCCCCCTCATGACATCTTACTCCTTTTTCTCTTCTCTCCCAGCTGCCAACATCTTCCTCCTTAGCACTCTTTCCATTATTGTGTCAGTCTCTTCTGGTCTGGATTTTTCCTTTGCTCTTTTTGTAATTTGACCCTTGTAAATGTCACATTGCTAGGCACCTAAAGAGATTCCACTTATGGTCTAAAATTAGCTTTCTAGCCTAAACTTGTCATCTAGGCAACCTTTGTAATCAATAGTGAAAGATAAATACCCCAAGAAGGCAGTTCATCACATTTTAAGATTATGTTGAACCTGGAGGGATTAATTGCTGTCAGGGCCACCTGTCTCTTTCTGCTGATTAAAGAGAGAGCCCTAGATGACAATCTCAGATGAGGCACCTGACTTTCAGATGGCTAAAATTAGATGAAAAGTATCCTACCTGTTGTGCAAGAAGTGGTGTTGGTAATGCATTGCCTTTGTGTAAGGTCTGTCCTATGGAGGTAAAAACTGCATAAAATTGGAGTGAGATGGCACCCCCAGTTTGATCTTTTTTTTTTTTTTTTCTTGAACTGATTTGCAACGGTGCCAACAGTTATTTTTGATTTTCAGTAGTGACTTCAGCAATGTTGTGACATTCTAAAAATCAAACCCCTACTATTTTATTAGAATAGTTAATATTTCTACAGCTCTTATGTGAATTTCTCGCCAAACTGCAGAATCCATTTAATTTTTGACATGGGGAGTTAGAAGCTTCAGAACATTTCTGAGAAGGCC
This sequence comes from Nyctibius grandis, assembly GCF_013368605.1. Classification (NCBI taxonomy): domain Eukaryota; kingdom Metazoa; phylum Chordata; class Aves; order Nyctibiiformes; family Nyctibiidae; genus Nyctibius; species Nyctibius grandis. The sequence continues at coordinate 26,456,631 of NC_090664.1, forward strand.
CCACAGCACTGTACAACAATGCAATTGGATATGAACCCAGTTACCTGAATCCCATTTTAAAATCATAGGGAATTAAGTTTACTGATAGATATTATCTACTATTGCAGTAGTTGTTACTAAAACAAGAAGCATCTCCACATAAGGTGTCCAGACATAATCTGATCTTAAACAATCGATAATTTTTTATTATCGGTGCTGCTGCATTTGGAATTATAAAAATAAAGGTTGGAAATACATATAAAACTATTTATGGACAAATATTTTATGAAAAGATTTTGAGCAAACTATGTATAAGAAAATATTTATCAGTTGCAATTATTTCAGTAATAAAACTGGTGTTTATGCTTCTAATGTTTGATCTTTTAACAGTGCTGTAACTCACCACTGAACCAACACACTGGGAACAGTTCATAGCATCAAAAACTTCATCCACATAGACTGATGTCACCTTTCCAGTCTTCAAGCACTGTGAACTGAAGCTACGAATCTTTATGGAATTTATATCACCTGCGTCAAAGGAAATGTTTTTCTGATATTTAACGAGGACCCTTACTGCCAGTATGACGAGCCAGGAGAAGTGGGTTAACCTTAGTCCAGGAGAGTTCTCTCAGCTTCAGAAATATGCGGAATGTAAGTAATTTTTGACATATGTGATTTTATGGCTAATTAACAATTAAGAATATTTTGAATGCAGAATATAATATGATTATATTATTGATTCACTGTCAACTAAGAGGTTAAATTATGGTTTATGTTTTTTAATCCAAAAGATATGTTCTTTGGAGGAGAAAAAAAAAATCAGTTGGGGTCTGTAACTTTTTTTTTTACTGAACAATTATTATCCAATATAGTACCATGTAGACTGACTGGTATTTGGAGAGCGTATTTTTATGGCTTTGCTGCCTTACATTCACCATAACAATTTGTAGGCCACTAGAGTGGGATATGTAGTTAAAAAAGAAGAATTGCTCACTCATGAAGGAAACATGGAGATGCCAGGAGAAACACATCTAGGTGTTGAATATGAAGATGTTTCTAATACTATAAACAATGCAAAGGAGGAGTTATCCTGTGAAACAGCAGGAAACAAAAATCTCTCTAAGCTGAAGATCCAGTTCTTTAGTTACTGCTCAGGCAAAACTTCCTTTAAGTTGCCTGAGCAACTTCAATGGCTCAGAATTACATGCTTAGAGGACAGATACTGAACATGAGAAGTTAGATTTAGGAGATAGTTTATGAAGCCTGATAAGAACTGAGCTGGAAAAGGTCAAGAACATTTAGGAAGTTTTCCTGTATGATAAGTAATCTAAATTTATATTTTTAAAAATTGAGAAAATCTCATATGATTTATGAATGTTGTTGATTTATTAGTAAAGGAAACATTTGATATAAGGTAAAATGAAGACATATAGGATAAAATGAAGACTAGTGATTGTATTTTTTGTGCCTATTACGTCACAGCATATACGTAATTGTATTTCAGTGTCGTCATCTAACAGAATAATCATAAAATGATTATTTGAGTTAACTTTAATAGTACATTCGACTGCATTGTGATTAAGATTCATATTATTTTCATGATACCAAGTTAAGCCATGAATGATACTTTATATAATGCAATGTCACTGAACTAAAAAAAAATCAGGTAGAAATATTTAAGTGATGCTTTCTGGAACAGGTGTATTTGAGTCTCACATTTTCTACAATTGCTGTATAGTTTAAAGTATTCTATTTATTGACAAAGTATGTTTCCTCCCCATGCCACATTCTTGTCTCAAAGGATAAGCTATAGAAATGAAGGAAATTTGCTCCATATATTGCTTTAAATCTTTAATGATGTTACCAAACAAGGAGCTGTTTTGTTTTTCATTTCATAGTTGAATATACGACATCGATACTTGTCTGGTATTTAATCAGTTAGGACCTCCTCCTTAAAAGAAGGCCTTAAAATTCTGGTATGAGTCTGAGAATGAAAATATCCATGGTTTTTAGTAGTTCTTTTATTTGTATGTAACTCACAAACATTAAATAAAGGGAAACAAGATGCAATTACATGGAGCTTAAAAATAACACATCCAAATTTGATACTGATGTTCTGTTGCCTTCAGAGACCATTGCAAAGAAAATTTTGTATTTCACATACCTGATGTGAATGAGCTTGTTTCTTTTGAATTAAATCACCAAATGGATAGTAAACATTGTATAGCAGTTTAAAAAAAAATATTTACTTCTGAAAATATTTACTTCTTCCTGGGAAAATATTTTAAAATGATTCTTCATTAATTTTTTCAATACCAGAAATTGAAGACTTCTGATAGAGAGATATAGAACAGTTATGTTTTTTTTTTCTGTACATTCCTATAATTTTAAGCCTTCAATGCAGCATTTGCCAAAATATTTGTAGTCTTCCTCATGGGGAAAAAAACGCACTTAATATATTCCTTTTCTGCCTGCTTCCCTTTGCTCCTCCAGCACTTGTTCCACACACCATGGTTCAGAGCCATTGCTTTAATAGAACTATTGGTATCAGGATAAAGTATTTGGTGAAATTGGTTGTATTTGTGCTCAGGTTTGTGTGTGTACATAAAAGAAAGACACAGTGTCTTTCAAGCTTCCTCTGCTTTTCTGGAATAGAAGGATGTTAGTTGTTTGAAAATGTGAAATGTGATGCGTCTTTGTATAAATAGTTCCATTTCTGAGGCAATTAGAAAAAAAATTATTAATGGTATAGAGACTTTGATGTATAATGCCAAAGGAATACAACCCAGATATGGGCCTTATTTTGAATTTCTGAACTGTCCAGTTTAGTTTTGCTAAATGACTGAATAGCAGTATCTTTAAATGTGTGATTCAAGACTTTAAAACGTAATTTTTAAAAAAATAAATATTTAATTGGATCCAGCGTTTTTGAATTTGACGCATTTTTATCTAACATGCAGAGATACGAAATGTTGTGACAGCAGATGCCTTTACTCATTACTATATTGTAATTAAATTATGTGGAATTTTATGAAGTTTGAGTACATAGTTGCTTTGATATTTCATTGTCTTTGTTGAACATGGCAAGGTAGTAAACTGAAAAATCACCAAATTTCTAGTAGAGTTTGGCTGGCTTGGTAGAGTTTGATTTATTTTTTTTTTAAAAAAAAAAAAAAAGCTTTGCACACTTTTCTCCAGCATGTGATTGAGGTACCAGTGAGTCTCCTGCAGGAAGGAGAGATGATCTGGGTGTCAGAAGGTAACACCGTGGGGAGGTTTGACTTTGTGGCAGTTACCTGCCAACAAGTGGTGGTGATGAGCCCTCAGCCTTGCCTTATGCTAAGGAGTGGGTTTAACTGAAGGACTCTGGAATACAGTAGGGAGCTTATAGCAAAGTGATTTGTTTTCCACCTGCTGATATGTGGGGGTGTCATTTGCTCTGCCTTTCATTCAGTTTGGTGTATAGACTTAACTTCATAAATCTTACCTAAATTTCAACATTATTTTAACTATGGAAATTTTTAACAGATACACTTTCTTGAATTTACAAAATACAATATTTTTAATCCCTATTTTAGTTTGAATTGGGCCTAAAGTGAGTACTGGAACAAATATTATAGTCTCACAGAAACCTGTCTACCTTGGATGTCAGTGATTTTGGATCATACTCTTAGTGGCTCATAGTCACATCTACTTAATGAGGTCATTGGAATCAGAATTACTTTTGTACAACTGTGCTAGATTGTCCTTGGCTGGATGCCAGGTGCCCACCAAGCCACTCTATCACTCCTCACTCTCTTCACCTGCTCCAGTGTGTGGTCCCACCCATGAGAGACAGTCCTCCATGAACTTCTCCAATGTGTGTCCTTCCCATGAGCTGCAGTTCTTCACGAACTGCTCCAGCATGGATCCTTTCCACGGGGTGCAGTCCTTCAGGAACAGAGTGCTCCAATGTGGATCCCCCACGGGGTCACAAATTCTGCCAGCAAACTTGCTCTGGCATGGGCTCCTCTTCATGGTGTCACAGGTCCTGTCACAAGCCTGCTGCAGTACAGGCTCTCTGTGGAGTCACAGCCTCCTTCAGCCACATCCACCTGCTCCGATGTGGGGTCCTCCAAGGGCTGCAGGTGGATGTCTACTCCACTGTTAACCTCCATGGGCTGCAGGGGGACAGCCTGCCTCATCATGGTCTTCACCACGGGCTGCAGGGGAATCTCTGCTCCAGCGCCTGGAGCACCTCCTCCCCCTCCTTCTTCACTGACCTTGTTGCCTGCAGAGTTGTTTCTCTCACATATTCTCACTCCTCTCTCTATCTGCCATCACGCATCAGGTTTTTTTTCCCTCATCTTAAATATGTTATCCCAGAGGTGCTACCACCATTGCTGATGGGCTTAGCATTGGCCAGTGGTGTATCCATCTCGGAGCTGGCTGGCATTGGCTCTGTTGGACATGGGGGAAGCTTCTAGGAGCTTCTCACAGAAGCCACACCTGTAGTGCCCCCGCTACCAAAACCTTGCTGCACAAACCCAATATGGCAACAAGCTAAAATATGAAAGGACTGTTCTTTTAAGTTCATTATACAAACATACATTGGATTATTTTTTTAATCTAAGTCAATTTATGCAGGTATTTGATAGTAAGATGTGCATAAGACTGAAAGAAAGTAATACAGCACTTCAAACAATAAGACCTGCAGAAAGAGTTTTTTCTGATATATTAGTGAACGCACATTTTGGTGTGCAAATAAAAAGTAATAATACTGAATGATAAAGACTTAATTAAAAGAAAACATAAAGAAATTCTTAAGCAAGCTGTTAGAGTATACTCGACTGACCTGAGCTCAGTGAGTAAAATTCAGAGTTCACATTTATACCTTTATATCACATTGCCATGCTCAATACTAAGTGTTGATGATTCACAGCATCTACTATCGCTGACGCAAACCAGATACCTTTAGCAGGTGAGCCCAAAGAGGAGGTGTGTTGAGGTGCCTTGCGCTAACCAGTAGAAATCTTTAAGCTTTTCTTTGGAGCCTAAGTAAATTTGGTTAAGAAAGTTTGCTCATTTATTTTCAGTAGAGGAGTTGGTGTTCTGCGTTTCATGAGCCTATCCACCCGGAAAATATTCTCTTCAGAATGCATTTCCTGTTGTTTTGCATATTTGCTTGGAGGTTAGAAAAAACCCTCACAAAGTTCCCTTCTCAAGTTGAATCCCCTCAACATAAGCTGGCTATGGAGTGAGATAGTGTTTTGCTTGTGTGACACCCATAGCTGCTGCCTTCCACACAAGCACACACTACCTTTCTGGTCTGATAAGACTTAGTTTTGATCCAGTATTGGCAGGAGTGATAACCCAGACTATTCTACTCCATAGCAGACAGGGCATAATTGTAGGAGTTGAGGGATTTTGGTTTGAGTCTGGTGAGGTTGAACCTCAGTTTGGACCCATATCCCCGGTCTTTCTCCTAACTAGAAGGCAAGCTTGTCTCACTTCCACCTGTTTTATGAAGACGACTGTTGCTGCCAGACTTTGCTGAAATCAGTCACATCTGCAAGTATTACAATTTCTGTGAGTAGCAGAGGAACGGGTCCATCCAGATTCTAAGGGAGAAATGAAGTGCCTCATCTTTAGGGTGTAACAGGACAGGACTTAGGAGGAACCTAGATGAGTTGCTTCTCTTCTGCATCAACTGACTTCAGTCATGTAAAGGAATTTTCAAACCATATAGAGATACAGGCTGCACAGATAATAAGCTTAATGTACTTCCAGAGTTAGGTTATATGTGCAGAATTGCAGCTGATTGACTGTGGGCATTATAGATCCAGCTGTCCTGGGCTTAGATGTCTGAATTCAGCCTAAATCCCCTTTTTAGTCACCAAAGTAGGTGTGTGAATATTTCACTATAAAGCTCATTAAACTCCTCACAAGGATTCTAGTGCTTGGACAGGGACATGTGCTTTTCACTTTCTGACTGAGACACACTGTGCTCCAGTTCAGAGTAGTTCTGCCTTTAATTCACCTTCTGTCAGCTTGATGATAGCCTATCTATTCTTGCAAGTATGGTTGAACAAACAAGGCCTGCTTCTAGCTCTGTGTGCAAGATACTGTCCTTGGTGTATCCCATTGAGAAGTTCCTACCACATCTTGTCTGTTTGTCTTCTTCATCACATATTTATAGTATGATTCTTAGCTTTATCCAAGTATGTTTTCTGGTGAACACAAACCCTGAATGTAAAATTTCTTTCCTGAATACATACTGGCTTTTCCTGATTTCCATAAATGGAACTGAACAGCAAAGGAGAATAAGTTCTCCACCACTTGTTCCTAATCACAAAACATTTTCCTCTAAGTGACACTGAGAACTTAATAGTAAGTTAATATCTTCCACTAAATTAATCCAAGGAATATCCATAATTTTGTTTTGCAGAATTATTTTTGAGCTCAATTCAACACAACTTTATACTTCCAATTTAAGACCTTTCTTCTTCTGCTCGCCATACTTAAATAATTTGGGGCTTCAAATGAATTTTTTGGAACAGTTTAAATATTACTTTATAAAAGAAGAAAAGTGTATTTCTAGAATTCAAAGAGCATATTCCCTAGTACTTGGCTCTTTGCAGTTAATATGTGTATGTGTGGTTTATAGAAGAATAATTATTTCAAAAGACAGTTCCTCTGTGTCCTCCTTACTGGTCAAATTAAAAATCTCCTCTTCCTCTTGTTCTGAAGAGAGAATAGTAGAAAATATTTTGTGTTAGATCTTTGCCTGGTTTTAAAGTGTCTCAGAAGAATATGTGAAAAGAAAGAGAACTGAGATAACTGATGTGTTAATTATATGATAGTAATAATAACAGTAACAACAATAATGTAGCCCACACCAAATCCTGAAGATTCGAGGGAAATACATGCACTCAAGAGAAGACAATTCTTTTTTTTTTTTTCTTTTTGCCTTTAGATTTCATGATCGATGCTGGCTGTGGGAAGGGCAGGCAAACAGATGCAGGGGATTTTCTGCATTTAAGTGTCACTTAAAGTGCATACATACAGGACTTTTCAGGCAGAGACTGTTTCTTCTAAGATGTATAGTACCAGGTATATGCATAATTCTGTGCTACTCCTAACAGCAGCCTGAATTGTAAGGACATTAGAGAGAAACAATATAAATAGCTTCATTGTGATTATTATCTGTATGGCAAGTTTGATTAGTTTGGACAGGGGCTTTTGTATCCATTTTATTAAATGAATTTTGTATCTTCTTTTTATTAGATGAAATTTTATGGCTGTTATAGTCCAAATTATATGTTAAGGGAAGTTTAGAGAGTCCTGCTCCAACAGCAAGTGAGAAAATATTGAAGGGATTTGAAACAGTTAAAGCAAGACTGTTTCATGATTCATCTAGGCTTTAAAAGGAAGAGGGAAGGTCTGTTCTTCCCTTAGTAGGCGGAGAGAGGTGGAGGAAGAGGCCTCTGAGCTCTGGCAGTGTGTGCACTCTGGGGAAATAGCTTAGTTTTGTGTTGTCCTTTTGAGTTTGTCAACAAAATGTGCCCTCAAGAAAAAGCCTGAAAAAGACTCTTTTTGCAAAACTTCTGGCAGTGATTTTTTTCCCAGGCTGGTGGAGGAGAACATGGGCAGACTGTCACAGCCTGAAGATAGAAATAGATGTTGGAGTGCTACTGAAATGGCTGTGAGAACAGGAACAGCATCAGCAGCTGCAGCATCTTTTGATGTAACATCAATAGTTGCTGCAAGAAGTAGACAGTGTAAGAATTTTATAGGGGAACAGGAAGGAGGAACTTGTGAAAAAGATCTCTGAAGAGAAACAGGAAGGTCAGCAGAAGTTTTGGTCCAGAATTAAGTTGCCAGAGACTCTTGGGTGGGTTTGATTCTGTGGTCCTCACAGATGGAAAAGATTTTCTTTTACAATGAGTATAAATGATAACCTGTGGGGAACTTCATACATGTGGCAACTGGTCACCAACAGCTGTGGGCCATTATGCAATGCCTCATAGGGTCCCAGGCTTCTAGTGCCACATGGAATTGTGCTAATTCTTATGAGGGAATGGGCCTCATCAAAGAATATAGGTTGCTAAAACCAGCTATTTTGGCTGTTTGGAAAGTGGAGAAAATTGCTGGTGATTACCGAGAACAGTTCTACCCCGCATATTGAATTTTGGGAGTAGGGTGTTTCTGCTGCTGTCAGTAAAGATGGAGGAAATGAAGTTCTCATTTTTTTCTCATAAGTTAAGTTTCGTCAGAGTCTGTCAGACTGGCTGAAAGAGGGAGTCTGCCAGCGCTGCCTGTATGATATCCCATGCACTTGGAGAACTTCATGGAGAAGGATAATGGATCTAGTGAGAGAGCCCCTCTTTGCCTGCAAGGCCTGTTGACAATGGAGTGACCAGAAAAGGGGGCCAGTTGATGATTCGTGGAGTCTGAATCCTAGTTCTGAGTCTGTGACTGGGGTCTAAAAATCTGACTAGAGAAATTGGAGTCCCACTGAAGGGTTTGGTGGGGCTCTTGCTTTAGTTCTTCTGAGAGGTGAACTAGGAAATGTGCTTATTGATACAACACTGTATTTTTTTTCTTAAGATCTATGAATTTAAATC